>NC_092739.1:1083750-1445000 GCF_047496795.1 Chiloscyllium punctatum
AAACAGAGTGGCTGACACAGATGGGCTGAAACAGAGGGCAAGAAACAGAGTGGCTGAAACAGAGGGCGAGAAACAGAGGGGATGGAACAGAGGGCGAGAAACAGATGGGCTGAAACAGAGGGTGAGAAACAGAGGGGCTGAAACAGAGGGCGAGAAACAGAGGGGCTGAAACAGAGGGGCTGAAACAGTGGGCGAGATACAGAGGGGCTGAAACAGAGGGGCTGAAACAGAGGGGTTGAAACAGAGGGGGAGAAACAGAGGGGCTGAATCAGAGGGGCTGAAACAGAGGGCGAGAAACAGAGGTGCTGAAACAGAGGGGTTGAAACAGAGGGCGAGAAACAGAGGGGCTGAATCAGAGGGGCTGAAACAGAGGGCGAGAAACAGAGGGGCTGAAACAGAGGGCGAGAAACAGAGGGGCTGAAACAGACGGGCTGAAACAGAGGGTGAGAAACAGAGGTGCTGAAACAGAGGGCGAGAAACACAGTGGCTGACACAGACGGGCTGAAACAGAGGGGATGGAACAGAGGGCGAGAAACAGAGGGGCTGAAACAGAGTGCGAGAAACAGAGGGGCTGAAACAGAGGGGGTGAAACAGAGGGCGAAAAACAGATGGGCTGAAACAGAGAGCGAGAATCAGAGGGGCTGAAACAGAGGGCGAGAAACAGAGGGGCTGAAACAGAGGGCGAGAAACAGAGGTGCTGAAACAGAGGGGCTGAAACAGAGGGCGAGAAACAGAGGGGCTGAAACAGAGGGCGAGAAACAGAGGGGCTGAAACAGATGGGCTGAAACAGAGGTTGAGAAACAGAGGGGCTGAAACAGAGGGCGAGAAACAGAGTGGCTGACACAGACGGGCTGAAACAGAGGGCGAGAAACAGAGGGGATGGAACAGAGGGCGAGAAACAGAGGGGCTGAAACAGAGGGCGAGAAACAGAGGGGCTGAAACAGAGGGGCTGAAACAGTGGGCGAGATACAGAGGGGCTGAAACAGAGGGGCTGAAACAGAGCGGCTGAAACAGAGGGGTTTAAACAGAGGGCGAGAAGCAGAGGGGCTGAATCAGAGGGGCTGAAACAGAGGGCGAGAAACAGAGGTGCTGAAACAGAGGGGTTGAAACAGAGGGCGAGAAACAGAGGGGCTGAATCAGACGGGCTGAAACAGAGGGCGACAAACAGAGGGGCTGAAACAGAGGGCGAGAAACAGAGGGGCTGAAACAGAGGGGCTGAAACAGAGGGTGAGAAACAGAGGGGCTGAAAGAGAGGGCGAGAAACAGAGTGGCTGACACAGACGGGCTGAAACAGAGGGCAAGAAACAGAGTGGCTTAAACAGAGGGCGAGAAACAGAGGGGATGGAACAGAGGGCGAGAAACAGATGGGCTGAAACAGAGGGCGAGAAACAGAGGGGCTGAAACAGAGGGCAAGAAACAGAGGGGCTGAAACAGAGGGGCTGAAACATTGGGCGAGATACAGAGGGGCTGAAACAGAGGGGCTGAAACAGAGGGCGAGAAACAGAGGGGATGAAACAGAGGGGCTGAAACAGAGGGGAGGGAAACAGTGAAGCGGGAAACAGAGGGGCGGGAAACAGAGGGGCTGAATCAGAGGGGCTGAAACAGAGAGCGAGAAACAGAGGGGCTGAAACAGAGGGGCTGAAACATAGGGGCTGAAACACAGGGAGAGAAACAGAGTAGCTGAATCAGAGGGGCTGAATCATAGGGGTTGAATCATAGGGGCTGAAACAGAGGGGCTGTAACAGAGGGGATGAATCAGAGGGGCTGAATCAGAGGGGCTGATTCAGAGGGGCTGAATCAGAGGGGCTGAAACAGAGGGTGAGAAACAGAGGGGCTGAAACAGAGGGGCTGAAACATAGGGGCTGAAACACAGGGCGAGAAACAGAGGGGCTGAATCAGAGGGGCTGAAACAGAGGGGCTGAAACAGAGGGGCTGAATCAGAGGGGTTGAATCAGAGGGGCTGATTCAGAGGGGCTGAAACAGAGGGGCAGAATCAGCGGGGCTGAAACAGAGGGCGAGAACCAGAAGGGCTGAAACAGAGGGCGAGAAACAGAGGGTCAGAAACAGAGGGCGAGAAACAGAGGGGCTGAAACAGAGGGGCTGAAACAGTGGGCGAGAAACACAGGGGATGAAACAGAGGGCGAGAAACAGAGGGGCAGAAACAGAGGTGCTGAAACAGAGGGGCTGAAACAGAGGGGCTGAAATAGAGGGCGAGAAACAGAGGGGCTGAAAGAGAGGGCGAGAAACAGAGGGGCTGAAACAGAGGGCGAGAAACAGAGGGGCTGAAACAGAGGGGATGAAACAGAGGGCGAGAAACAGAGGGGCTGAAACAGAGGGCGAGAAACAGAGAGTCTGAATCAGAGGGGCTGAAACAGAGGGGCTGAAACAGAGGGGCTGAATCAGAGGGGCTGATTCAGAGGGGCTGAAACAGAGGGGCTGAATCAGCGGGGCTGAAACAGAGGGCGAGAAACAGAGGGGCTGAAACAGATGGCGAGATACAGAGGGGCTGAAACAGAGGGCGAGAAACAGAGGGGCTGAAACAGAGGGCGAGAAACAGAGGGGCTGAATCAGAGGGGCTGAAACAGAGGGCGAGAAACAGAGGGGCTGAAACAGAGGGCGAGAAACAGAGGGGCTGAAACAGAGGGACTGAAACAGAGGGTGAGAAACAGAGGGGCTGAAACAGACGGGCTGAAACAGAGGGGCTGAAACAGAGGGCGAGAAACAAAGTGGCTGAAACAGACGGGCTGAAACAGAGGGCGAGAAACAGAGTGGCTGAAATAGACGGCGAGAAACAGAGGGGATGGAACAGAGGGCGAGAAACAGATGGGCTGAAACAGAGGGCGAGAAACTGAGGGGCTGAAACACAGGGCGAGAAACAGAAGGGCTGAAACAGAGGGGCTGAAACAGTGGGTGAGATACAGAGGGGCTGAAACAGAGGGGCAGAAACAGAGGGGCTGAAACAGAGGGCGAGAAACAGAGGGGCTGAAACAGAAGGGCTGAAACAGAGGGGCAGAAACAGAGGGGCTGATTCAGAGGGGCTGAAACAGAGGGGCTGAATCAGCGGGGCTGAAACAGAGGGCGAGAAACAGAGGGGCTGAAACAGATGGCGAGATACAGAGGGGCTGAAACAGAGGGCGAGAAACAGAGGGGCTGAAACAGAGGGCGAGAAACAGAGGGGCTGAATCAGAGGGGCTGAAACAGAGGGCGAGAAACAGAGGGGCTGAAACAGAGGGCGAGAAACAGAGGGGCTGAAACAGAGGGACTGAAACAGAGGGTGAGAAACAGAGGGGCTGAAACAGACGGGCTGAAACAGAGGGGCTGAAACAGAGGGCGAGAAACAAAGTGGCTGAAACAGACGGGCTGAAACAGAGGGCGAGAAACAGAGGGGCTGAAACAGCGGGCGAGAAACAGCGGGCGAGAAACAGAGGGCGAGAAACAGAGTGGCTAAAACAGTTGGGCTGAAACAGATGGACTAAAACAGAGGGTCTGAATCAGAGGGGCTGAAACAGAGGGGCTGAATCAGAGGGGCTGAAACAGAGGGCGATAAACAGAGGGGCTGAAACAGAGGGCGAGAAACAGAGGGGCTGAAACAGAGGGCGAGAAACAGAGGGGCTGAAACAGAGGGGGTGAAACAGAGGGCGAGAAACAGATGGGCTGAAACAGAGGGCGAGAATCAGAGGGGCTGAAACAGAGGGCGAGAAACAGAGGGGCTGAAACAGAGGGCGAGAAACAGAGGGGCTGAATCAGAGGGGCTGAAACAGAGGGCGAGAAACAGAGGGGCTGAAACAGAGGGCGAGAAACAGAGGGGCTGAAACAGAGGGGCTGAAACAGAGGGTGCGAAACAGAGGGGCTGAAACAGAGAGCGAGAAACAGAGTGGCTGACACAGATGGGCTGAAACAGAGGGCAAGAAACAGAGTGGCTGAAACAGAGGGCGAGAAACAGAGGGGATGGAACAGAGGGCGAGAAACAGATGGGCTGAAACAGAGGGTGAGAAACAGAGGGGCTGAAACAGAGGGCGAGAAACAGAGGGGCTGAAACAGAGGGGCTGAAACAGTGGGCGAGATACAGAGGGGCTGAAACAGAGGGGCTGAAACAGAGGGGTTGAAACAGAGGGGGAGAAACAGAGGGGCTGAATCAGAGGGGCTGAAACAGAGGGCGAGAAACAGAGGTGCTGAAACAGAGGGGTTGAAACAGAGGGCGAGAAACAGAGGGGCTGAATCAGAGGGGCTGAAACAGAGGGCGAGAAACAGAGGGGCTGAAACAGAGGGCGAGAAACAGAGGGGCTGAAACAGACGGGCTGAAACAGAGGGTGAGAAACAGAGGTGCTGAAACAGAGGGCGAGAAACACAGTGGCTGACACAGACGGGCTGAAACAGAGGGGATGGAACAGAGGGCGAGAAACAGAGGGGCTGAAACAGAGTGCGAGAAACAGAGGGGCTGAAACAGAGGGGGTGAAACAGAGGGTCTGAATCAGAGGGGCTGAAACAGAGGGGCTGAATCAGAGGGGCTGAAACAGAGGGCGATAAACAGAGGGGCTGAAACAGAGGGCGAGAAACAGAGGGGCTGAAACAGAGGGCGAGAAACAGAGGGGCTGAAACAGAGGGGGTGAAACAGAGGGCGAGAAACAGATGGGCTGAAACAGAGGGCGAGAATCAGAGGGGCTGAAACAGAGGGCGAGAAACAGAGGGGCTGAAACAGAGGGCGAGAAACAGAGGGGCTGAATCAGAGGGGCTGAAACAGAGGGCGAGAAACAGAGGGGCTGAAACAGAGGGCGAGAAACAGAGGGGCTGAAACAGAGGGGCTGAAACAGAGGGTGAGAAACAGAGGGGCTGAAACAGAGAGCGAGAAACAGAGTGGCTGACACAGATGGGCTGAAACAGAGGGCAAGAAACAGAGTGGCTGAAACAGAGGGCGAGAAACAGAGGGGATGGAACAGAGGGCGAGAAACAGATGGGCTGAAACAGAGGGTGAGAAACAGAGGGGCTGAAACCGAGGGCGAGAAACAGAGGGGCTGAAACAGAGGGGCTGAAACAGTGGGCGAGATACAGAGGGGCTGAAACAGAGGGGCTGAAAGAGGGGTTGAAACAGAGGGGGAGAAACAGAGGGGCTGAATCAGAGGGGCTGAAACAGAGGGCGAGAAACAGAGGTGCTGAAACAGAGGGGTTGAAACAGAGGGCGAGAAACAGAGAGGCTGAATCAGAGGGGCTGAAACAGAGGGCGAGAAACAGAGGGGCTGAAACAGAGGGCGAGAAACAGAGGGGCTGAAACAGACGGGCTGAAACAGAGGGTGAGAAACAGAGGTGCTGAAACAGAGGGCGAGAAACACAGTGGCTGACACAGACGGGCTGAAACAGAGGGGATGGAACAGAGGGCGAGAAACAGAGGGGCTGAAACAGAGTGCGAGAAACAGAGGGGCTGAAACAGAGGGGGTGAAACAGAGGGTGAAAAACAGATGGGCTGAAACAGAGAGCGAGAATCAGAGGGGCTGAAACAGAGGGCGAGAAACAGAGGGGCTGAAACAGAGGGCGAGAAACAGAGGTGCTGAAACAGAGGGGCTGAAACAGAGGGCGAGAAACAGAGGGGCTGAAACAGAGGGCGAGAAACAGAGGGGCTGAAACAGATGGGCTGAAACAGAGGTTGAGAAACAGAGGGGCTGAAACAGAGGGCGAGAAACAGAGTGGCTGACACAGACGGGCTGAAACAGAGGGCGAGAAACAGAGGGGATGGAACAGAGGGCGAGAAACAGAGGGGCTGAAACAGAGGGCGAGAAACAGAGGGGCTGAAACAGAGGGGCTGAAACAGTGGGCGAGATACAGAGGGGCTGAAACAGAGGGGCTGAAACAGAGCGGCTGAAACAGAGGGGTTTAAACAGAGGGCGAGAAGCAGAGGGGCTGAATCAGAGGGGCTGAAACAGAGGGCGAGAAACAGAGGTGCTGAAACAGAGGGGTTGAAACAGAGGGCGAGAAACAGAGGAGCTGAATCAGACGGGCTGAAACAGAGGGCGACAAACAGAGGGGCTGAAACAGAGGGCGAGAAACAGAGGGGCTGAAACAGAGGGGCTGAAACAGAGGGTGAGAAACAGAGGGGCTGAAAGAGAGGGCGAGAAACAGAGTGGCTGACACCGACGGGCTGAAACAGAGGGCAAGAAACAGAGTAGCTTAAACAGAGGGCGAGAAACAGAGGGGATGGAACAGAGGGCGAGAAACAGATGGGCTGAAACAGAGGGCGAGAAACAGAGGGGCTGAAACAGAGGGCAAGAAACAGAGGGGCTGAAACAGAGGGCGAGAAACAGAGGGGCTGAAACAGAGTGCGAGAAACAGAGGGGCTGAAACAGAGGGGTTGAAACAGAGGGGCTGAAAAAGAGTGGCTGAAACAGAGGGCGAGAAACAGACGGGCTGAAACAGAGGGCGAGAAACAGAGTGGCTGAAACAGAGGGCGAGAAAGAGAGGGGCTGAAACAGAGGGGCTGAAACAGAGGGGCTGAAACAGAGGGCGAGAAACAGAGGGGCTGAAACAGAGGGCGAGAAACAGAGGGGCTGAAACAGACGGGCTGAAACAGAGAGCCTGAAACAGAGGGCGAGAAACAGAGGGGCTGAAACAGAGTGCGAAAAACAGAGTCGCTGAAACAGAGGGCGAGAAACTGAGGGTGAGAAACAGAGGGCGAGAAACAGAGGGGCTGAAACAGAGGGGCTGAAACAGAGGGGCTGAAACAGAGGGTCTGAATCAGAGGGGCTGAAACAGAGGGGCTGAATCAGAGGGGCTGAAACAGAGGGCGATAAACAGAGGGGCTGAAACAGAGGGCGAGAAACAGAGGGGCTGAAACAGAGGGCGAGAAACAGAGGGGCTGAAACAGAGGGGGTGAAACAGAGGGCGAGAAACAGATGGGCTGAAACAGAGGGCGAGAATCAGAGGGGCTGAAACAGAGGGCGAGAAACAGAGGGGCTGAAACAGAGGGCGAGAAACAGAGGGGCTGAATCAGAGGGGCTGAAACAGAGGGCGAGAAACAGAGGGGCTGAAACAGAGGGCGAGAAACAGAGGGGCTGAAACAGAGGGGCTGAAACAGAGGGTGCGAAACAGAGGGGCTGAAACAGAGAGCGAGAAACAGAGTGGCTGACACAGATGGGCTGAAACAGAGGGCAAGAAACAGAGTGGCTGAAACAGAGGGCGAGAAACAGAGGGGATGGAACAGAGGGCGAGAAACAGATGGGCTGAAACAGAGGGTGAGAAACAGAGGGGCTGAAACAGAGGGCGAGAAACAGAGGGGCTGAAACAGAGGGGCTGAAACAGTGGGCGAGATACAGAGGGGCTGAAACAGAGGGGCTGAAACAGAGGGGTTGAAACAGAGGGGGAGAAACAGAGGGGCTGAATCAGAGGGGCTGAAACAGAGGGCGAGAAACAGAGGTGCTGAAACAGAGGGGTTGAAACAGAGGGCGAGAAACAGAGGGGCTGAATCAGAGGGGCTGAAACAGAGGGCGAGAAACAGAGGGGCTGAAACAGAGGGCGAGAAACAGAGGGGCTGAAACAGACGGGCTGAAACAGAGGGTGAGAAACAGAGGTGCTGAAACAGAGGGCGAGAAACACAGTGGCTGACACAGACGGGCTGAAACAGAGGGGATGGAACAGAGGGCGAGAAACAGAGGGGCTGAAACAGAGTGCGAGAAACAGAGGGGCTGAAACAGAGGGGGTGAAACAGAGGGCGAAAAACAGATGGGCTGAAACAGAGAGCGAGAATCAGAGGGGCTGAAACAGAGGGCGAGAAACAGAGGGGCTGAAACAGAGGGCGAGAAACAGAGGTGCTGAAACAGAGGGGCTGAAACAGAGGGCGAGAAACAGAGGGGCTGAAACAGAGGGCGAGAAACAGAGGGGCTGAAACAGATGGGCTGAAACAGAGGTTGAGAAACAGAGGGGCTGAAACAGAGGGCGAGAAACAGAGTGGCTGACACAGACGGGCTGAAACAGAGGGCGAGAAACAGAGGGGATGGAACAGAGGGCGAGAAACAGAGGGGCTGAAACAGAGGGCGAGAAACAGAGGGGCTGAAACAGAGGGGCTGAAACAGTGGGCGAGATACAGAGGGGCTGAAACAGAGGGGCTGAAACAGAGCGGCTGAAACAGAGGGGTTTAAACAGAGGGCGAGAAGCAGAGGGGCTGAATCAGAGGGGCTGAAACAGAGGGCGAGAAACAGAGGTGCTGAAACAGAGGGGTTGAAACAGAGGGCGAGAAACAGAGGGGCTGAATCAGACGGGCTGAAACAGAGGGCGACAAACAGAGGGGCTGAAACAGAGGGCGAGAAACAGAGGGGCTGAAACAGAGGGGCTGAAACAGAGGGTGAGAAACAGAGGGGCTGAAAGAGAGGGCGAGAAACAGAGTGGCTGACACAGACGGGCTGAAACAGAGGGCAAGAAACAGAGTGGCTTAAACAGAGGGCGAGAAACAGAGGGGATGGAACAGAGGGCGAGAAACAGATGGGCTGAAACAGAGGGCGAGAAACAGAGGGGCTGAAACAGAGGGCAAGAAACAGAGGGGCTGAAACAGAGGGGCTGAAACATTGGGCGAGATACAGAGGGGCTGAAACAGAGGGGCTGAAACAGAGGGCGAGAAACAGAGGGGATGAAACAGAGGGGCTGAAACAGAGGGGAGGGAAACAGTGAAGCGGGAAACAGAGGGGCGGGAAACAGAGGGGCTGAATCAGAGGGGCTGAAACAGAGAGCGAGAAACAGAGGGGCTGAAACAGAGGGGCTGAAACATAGGGGCTGAAACACAGGGAGAGAAACAGAGTAGCTGAATCAGAGGGGCTGAATCATAGGGGTTGAATCATAGGGGCTGAAACAGAGGGGCTGTAACAGAGGGGATGAATCAGAGGGGCTGAATCAGAGGGGCTGATTCAGAGGGGCTGAATCAGAGGGGCTGAAACAGAGGGTGAGAAACAGAGGGGCTGAAACAGAGGGGCTGAAACATAGGGGCTGAAACACAGGGCGAGAAACAGAGGGGCTGAATCAGAGGGGCTGAAACAGAGGGGCTGAAACAGAGGGGCTGAATCAGAGGGGTTGAATCAGAGGGGCTGATTCAGAGGGGCTGAAACAGAGGGGCAGAATCAGCGGGGCTGAAACAGAGGGCGAGAACCAGAAGGGCTGAAACAGAGGGCGAGAAACAGAGGGTCAGAAACAGAGGGCGAGAAACAGAGGGGCTGAAACAGAGGGGCTGAAACAGTGGGCGAGAAACACAGGGGATGAAACAGAGGGCGAGAAACAGAGGGGCAGAAACAGAGGTGCTGAAACAGAGGGGCTGAAACAGAGGGGCTGAAATAGAGGGCGAGAAACAGAGGGGCTGAAAGAGAGGGCGAGAAACAGAGGGGCTGAAACAGAGGGCGAGAAACAGAGGGGCTGAAACAGAGGGGATGAAACAGAGGGCGAGAAACAGAGGGGCTGAAACAGAGGGCGAGAAACAGAGAGTCTGAATCAGAGGGGCTGAAACAGAGGGGCTGAAACAGAGGGGCTGAATCAGAGGGGCTGATTCAGAGGGGCTGAAACAGAGGGGCTGAATCAGCGGGGCTGAAACAGAGGGCGAGAAACAGAGGGGCTGAAACAGATGGCGAGATACAGAGGGGCTGAAACAGAGGGCGAGAAACAGAGGGGCTGAAACAGAGGGCGAGAAACAGAGGGGCTGAATCAGAGGGGCTGAAACAGAGGGCGAGAAACAGAGGGGCTGAAACAGAGGGCGAGAAACAGAGGGGCTGAAACAGAGGGACTGAAACAGAGGGTGAGAAACAGAGGGGCTGAAACAGACGGGCTGAAACAGAGGGGCTGAAACAGAGGGCGAGAAACAAAGTGGCTGAAACAGACGGGCTGAAACAGAGGGCGAGAAACAGAGTGGCTGAAATAGACGGCGAGAAACAGAGGGGATGGAACAGAGGGCGAGAAACAGATGGGCTGAAACAGAGGGCGAGAAACTGAGGGGCTGAAACACAGGGCGAGAAACAGAAGGGCTGAAACAGAGGGGCTGAAACAGTGGGTGAGATACAGAGGGGCTGAAACAGAGGGGCAGAAACAGAGGGGCTGAAACAGAGGGCGAGAAACAGAGGGGCTGAAACAGAAGGGCTGAAACAGAGGGGAGGGAAACAGAGGGGCGGCAAACAGAGGGGCGGGAAACAGAGGGGCGGGAAACAGAGGGGCTGAATCAGAGGGGCTGAATCAGAGGGACTGAATCAGAGGGGCTGAAACAGAGGGTGAGAAACAGACGGGATGAAACAGAGGGGCTGAAACAGAGGGGCTGAAACAGAGGGCGAGAAACAGAGGGGCTGAATCAGAGGGGCTGAACCAGAGGGGCTGAAACAGAGGGGCTGAAACAGAGGGGCTGAAACAGAGGGGCTGATTCAGAGGGGCTGAAACAGAGGGGCTGAATCAGAGGGGCTGAAACAGAGGGGCTGAAACAGAGGGCGAGAAACAGAGGGGCTGAAACAGCGGGCGAGAAACAGAGGGCGAGAAACAGAGTGGCTAAAACAGTTGGGCTGAAACAGATGGACTAAAACAGAGAGCCTGAAACAGAGGGCGAGAAACAGAGGGTGAGAAACAGAGGGCGAGAAACAGAGGGGCTGAAACAGAGGGGCTGAAACAGAGGGGCTGAAACAGAGGGGCTGAATCAGAGGGGCTGAAACAGAGGGCGAGAAACAGAGGGGCTGAATCAGAGGGGCTGAAACAGAGGGCGAGAAACAGAGGGGCTGAAACAGAGGGCGAGAAACAGAGGGGTTGAAACAGAGGGGCTGAAACAGAGGGGGGGAAACAGAGGGCGAGAAACAGATGGGCTGAAACAGAGGGCGAGAAACAGAGGGGCTGAAACAGAGGGCGAGAAACAGAGGGGATGGAACAGAGGGCGAGAAACAGATGGGCTGAAACAGAGGGCGAGAAACAGAGGGGCTGAAACAGAGGGCGAGAAACAGATGGGCTGAAACAGAGGGGCTGAAACAGTGGGTGAGATACAGAGGGGCTGAAACAGAGGGGCTGAAACAGAGGGGCTGAAACAGACAGGCTGAAACTGAGGGCGAGAAACAGAGGAGCTGAAACAGAGGGGCTGAAACAGAGGGGAGGGAAACAGAGGGGCGGGAAACAGAGGGGCGGGGAACAGAGTGGCTGAATCAGAGGGGCTGAATCAGAGGGGCTGAATCAGACGGGCTGAAACAGAGGGTGAGAAACAGAGGGGCTGAAACAGAGGGGCTGAAACACAGGGCGAGAAACAGAGGGGCTGAATCAGAGGGGCTGAATCAGAGGGGGTGAAACAGAGGGGCTGAAACAGATGGGCTGAAACAGAGGGCGAGAATCAGAGGGGCTGAAACAGAGGGCGAGAAACAGAGGGGCTGAAACAGAGGGCGAGAAACAGAGGGGCTGAATCAGAGGGGCTGAAACAGAGGGCGAGAAACAGAGGGGCTGAAACAGAGGGCGAGAAACAGAGGGGCAGAAACAGAGGGCGAGAAACAGAGGGGCTGAAACAGAGGGGCTGAAACAGAGGGCGAGAAGAGAGGGGCTGAAACAGAGGGCGAGAAACAGAGGGGCTGAAACAGAGGTGCTGAAACAGAGGGGCTGAAAAAGAGGGGCTGAAACAGAGGGCGAGAAACAGAGGGGCTGAAACAGAGGGAGAGAAACAGAGGGGTTGAAACAGAGGGCGAGAAACAGAGGGGCTGAAACAGAGGGCGAGAAACATAGGGGCTGAAACAGAGGGGCTGAAACAGAGGGGCTGAAACAGAGGGGCTGAATCACAGGAGCTGATTCAGAATGGCTGAAACAGAGGGGCTGAATCAGCGGGGCTGAAACAGAGGGCGAGAAACAGAGGGGCTGATACAGAGGGCGAGATACAGAGGGGCTGAAACAGAGGGTCTGAAACAGAGGGGCTGAAACAGAGGGCGAGAAACAGAGGGGCTGAATCAGTGGGGCTGAAACAGAGGGCGAGAAACAGATGGGCTGAAACAGAGGGGCTGAAAGAGAGGGGGAGAAACAGAGGGACTGAAGCAGAGGGCGAGAAACAGAGTGGCTGAAACACACGGGCTGAAACAGAGGGCGAGAAACAGAGTGGCTGAAACAGAGGGCGAGAAACAGAGGGGATGGAACAGAGGGCGAGAAACAGATGGGCTGAAACAGAGGGCGAGAAACAGAGGGGCTGAAACAGAGGGCGAGAAACAGAGGGGCTGAAACAGTGGGGCTGAAACAGTGGGTGAGATACAGAGGGGCTGAAACAGAGGGGCTGAAACAGAGGGGCTGAAACAAATGGGCTGAAACAGAGGGCGAGAAACAGAGGGGCTCAACCAGAGGGGCTGAAACAAAGGGGAGGGAAACAGAGGGGCGGGAAACAGAGGGGCGGAAAACAGAGGGGCTGAATCAGAGGGGCTGAATCAGAGGGGCTGAATCAGAGGGGCTGAATCAGAGGGGCTGAAACAGAGGGTGAGAAACAGAAGGGCTGAAACAGAGGGGCTGAAACAGAGGGGCTGAAACAGAGGGGCTGAATCAGAGGGGCTGAATCAGAGGGGCTGAAACAGAGGGGCTGAAACAGAGGGGCTGAAACAGAGGGGCTGAATCAGAGGGGCTGAATCAGCGGGGCTGATTCAGAGGGGCTGACACAGAGGGGCTGAATCAGCGGGGCTGAAACAGAGGGCGAGGAACAGAAGAGCTGAAACAGAGGGCGAGAAACAGAGGGGCAGAAACAGAGGGCGAGAAACAGAGGGGCTGAAACAGAGGGGCAGAAACAGAGGGCGAGAAACAGAGGGGCTGAAACAGAGGGCGAGAAACAGAGGGGCTGAAACAGAGGTGCTGACACAGATGGGCTGAAACAGAGGGGCTGAAACAGAGGGCGAGAAACAGAGGGGCTGAAACAGAGGGCGAGAAACAGAGGGGTTTAAACAGGGGCGAGAAACAGAGGGGCTGAAACAGAGGGGCTGAAACAGAGGGCGAGAAACAGAGGGGCTGAAACAGAGGGCGAGAAACAGAGGGGCTGAAACAGAGGGGCTGAAACAGAGGGGCTGAAACAGAGGGGCTGAAACAGAAGGCGAGAAACAGAGTGGCTGACACAGACGGGCTGAAACAGAGGGCGAGAAACAGAGGGGATGGAACAGAGGGCAAGAAACAGATGGGCTGAAATAGAGGGCGAGAAACAGAGGGGTTGAAACAGAGGGCGAGAAACAGAGGGGCTGAATCAGAGGGGCTGAAACAGAGGGCGAGAAACAGAGGTGCTGAAACAGAGGGGTTGAAACAGAGGGCGAGAAACAGAGGGGCTGAATCAGAGGGGCTGAAACAGAGGGCGAGAAACAGAGGGGCTGAAACAGAGGGCGAGAAACAGAGGGGCTGAAACAGAGGGGCTGAAACAGAGGGTGAGAAACAGAGGGGCTGAAAGAGAGGGCGAGAAACAGAGTGGCTGACACAGACGGGCTGAAACAGAGGGCAAGAAACAGAGTGGCTGAAACACAGGGCGAGCAACAGAGGGGATGGAACAGAGGGCGAGAAACAGATGGGCTGAAACAGAGGGCGAGAAACAGAGGGGCTGAAACAGAGGGCGAGAAACAGAGGGGCTGAAACAGAGGGGCTGAAACATTGGGCGAGATACAGAGCGGCTGAAACAGAGGGGCTGAAACAGAGGGGCTGAAACAGAGGGGCTGAAACAGAGGGCGAGAAACAGAGGGGCTGAAACAGAGGGGCTGAAACAGAGGGGAGGGAAACAGAGGGGCGGGAAACAGAGGGGCGGGAAACAGAGGGCCTGAATCAGAGGGGCTGAAACAGAGGGTGAGAAACAGAGGGGCTGAAACAGAGGGGCTGAAACATAGGGGCTGAAACACAGGGCGAGAAACAGAAGGGCTGAATCAGAGGGGCTGAATCATACGGGCTGAATCATAGGGGCTGAAACAGAGGGGCTGAAACAGAGGGGCTGAAACAGAGGGGATGAATCAGAGGGGCTGAATCAGAGGGGCTGATTCAGAGGGGCTGAATCAGAGGGGCTGAAACAGAGGGTGAGAAACAGAGGGGCTGAAACAGAGGGGCTGAAACATAGGGGCTCAAACACAGGGCGAGAAACAGAGGGGCTGAATCAGAGAGGCTGAAACAGAGGGACTGAAACAGAGGGGCTGAATCGGAGGGGTTGAATCAGAGGGGCTGATTCAGAGGGGCTGAAACAGAGGGGCTGAATCAGCGGGGCTGAAATAGAGGGCGAGAAACAGAAGGGCTGATACAGAGAGCGAGAAACAGAGGGTCAGAAACAGAGGGCGAGAAACAGAGGGGCTGAAACAGAGGGGCTGAAACAGTGGGCGAGAAACACAGGGGATGAAACAGAGGGCGAGAAACAGAGGGGCAGAAACAGAGGTGCTGAAACAGAGGGGCTGAAACAGAGGGGCTGAAACAGAGGGCGAGAAACAGAGGGGCTGAAACAGAGGGCGAGAAACAGAGGGGCTGAAACAGAGGGCGAGAAACAGAGGGGCTGAAACAGAGGGGCTGAAACAGAGGGGCTGAAACAGAGGGGCTGAATCAGAGAGGCTGATTCAGAGGGGCTGAAACAGAGGGGCTGAATCAGCGGGGCTGAAACAGAGGGCGAGAAACAGAGGGGCTGAAACAGAGGGCGAGATACAGAGGGGCTGAAACAGAGGGCGAGAACCAGAGGGGCTGAAACAGAGGGCGAGAAACAGAGGTGCTGAATCAGAGGGGCTGAAACAGAGGGCGAGAAATAGAGGGGCTGAAACAGAGGGCGAGAAACAGAGGGTCTGAAACAGAGGGGCTGAAACAGAGGGTGAGAAACAGAGGGGCTGAAACAGACGGGCTGAAACAGAGGGGCTGAAACAGAGGGCGAGAAACAAAGTGGCTGAAACTGACGGGCTGAAACAGAGGGCGAGAAACAGAGTGGCTGAAATAGACGGCGAGAAACAGAGGGGATGGAACAGAGGGCGAGAAACAGTTGGGCTGAAACAGAGGGCGAGAAACAGAGGGGCTGAAACAGAGGGCGAGAAACAGAAGGGCTGAAACAGAGGGGCTGAAACAGAGGGTGAGATACAGTGGGGCTGAAACAGAGGGGCAGAAACAGAGGGGCTGAAACAGAGGGCGAGAAACAGAGGGGCTGAAACAGAGGGGCTGAAACAGAGGGGAGGGAAACAGAGGGGCGGGAAACAGAGGGGCGGGAAACAGAGGTGCTGAATCAGAGGGGCTGAATCAGAGGGACTGAATCAGAGGGGCTGAAACAGAGGGTGAGAAACAGAGGGGATGAAACAGAGGGGCTGAAACAGAGGGGCTGAAACAGAGGGCGAGAAACAGAGGGGCTGAATCAGAGGGGCTGAATCAGAGGGGCTGAAACAGAGGGGCTGAAACAGAGGGGCTGAAACAGAGGGGCTGAATCAGAGGGGCTGAAACAGAGGGGCTGAATCAGAGGGGCTGAAACAGAGGGGCTGAAACAGAGGGGCTGAAACAGAGGGGCTGAAACAGCAGGCGAGAAACAGAGGGCGAGAAACAGAGGGGCTAAAACAGTTGGGCTGAAACAGACGGACTGAAACAGAGAGCCTGAAACAGAGGGTGAGAAACAGAGGGGCTGAAACAGAGGGCGAGAAACAGAGGGTGAGAAACAGAGGGCGAGAAACAGAGGGGCTGAAACAGAGGGGCTGAAACAGAGGGGCTGAAACACATGGGCTGAAACAGAGGGCGAGAAACAGAGGGGCTGAATCAGAGGGGCTGAAACAGAGGGCGAGAAACAGAGGGGCTGAAACAGAGGGCGAGAAACAGAGGGGCTGAAACAGAGGGCGAGAAACAGAGGGGATGGAACAGAGGGCGAGAAACAGATGGGCTGAAACAGAGGGCGAGAAACAGAGGGGCTGAAACAGAGGGCGAGAAACAGATGGGCTGAAACAGAGGGGCTGAAACAGTGGGTGAGATACAGAGGGCCTGAAACAGAGGGGCTGAAACAGAGGGGCTGAAACAGACAGACTGAAACAGAGGGCGAGAAACAGAGGGGCTGAAACAGAGGGCGAGAAACAGAGGGGATGGAACAGAGGGCGAGAAACAGATGGGCTGAAACAGAGGGCGAGAAACAGAGGGGCTGAAACAGAGGGCGAGAAACAGATGGGCTGAAACAAAGGGGCTGAAACAGTGTGTGAGATACAGAGGGGCTGAAACAGAGGGGCTGAAACAGAGGGGCTGAAACAGACAGGCTGAAACAGAGGGCGAGAAACAGAGGGGCTGAAACAGAGGGGCTGAAACAGAGGGGAGGGAAACAGAGGGGCGGGAAACAGAGGGGCAGGGAACAGAGTGGCTGAATCAGAGGGGCTGAATCAGAGGGGCTGAATCAGAGGGGCTGAATCAGAGGGGCTGAAACAGAGGGGCTGAAACAGAGGGGCTGAAACAGAGGGGCTGAATCAGCGGGGCTGAATCAGAGGGGCTGATACAGAGGGGCTGAAACAGAGGGGCTGAATCAGCGGGGCTGAAACAGAGGGCGAGAAACAGAAGGGCTGAAACAGAGGGCGAGAAACATAGGGGCAGAAACAGAGGGCGAGAAACAGAGGGGCTGAAACAGAGGGCGAGAAACAGAGGGACTGAAACAGAGGGGCTGAAACAGAGGGTGAGAAACAGAGGGGCTGAAAGAGAGGGCGAGAATCAGAGTGGCTGACACAGACGGGCTGAAACAGAGGGCAAGAAACAGAGTGGCTGAAACACAGGGCGAGCAACAGAGGGGATGGAACAGAGGGCGAGAAACAGATGGGCTGAAACAGAGGGCGAGAAATAGAGGGGCTGAAAAAGAGGGCGAGAAACAGAGGGGCTGAAACAGAGGGGCTGAAACATTGGGCGAGATACAGAGGGGCTGAAACAGAGGGGCTGAAACAGAGGGGCTGAAACAGAGGGGCTGAAACAGAGGGCGAGAAACAGAGGGGCTGAAACAGAGGGGCTGAAACAGAGGGGAGGGAAACAGAGGGGCGGGAAACAGAGGGGCGGGAAACAGAGGGGCTGAATCAGAGGGGCTGAAACAGAGGGTGAGAAACAGAGGGGCTGAAACAGAGGGGCTGAAACATAGGGGCTGAAACACAGGGCGAGAAACAGAGGGGCTGAATCAGAGGGGCTGAATCATAGGGGCTGAATCATAGGGGCTGAAACAGAGGGGCTGAAACAGAAGGGATGAATCAGAGGGGCTGAATCAGAGGGGCTGATTCAGAGGGGCTGAATCAGAGGGGCTGAAACAGAGGGTGAGAAACAGAGGGGCTGAAACAGAGGGGCTGAAACATAGGGGCTCAAACACAGGGCGAGAAACAGAGGGGCTGAATCAGAGAGGCTGAAACAGAGGGACTGAAACAGAGGGGCTGAATCGGAGGGGTTGAATCAGAGGGGCTGATTCAGAGGGGCTGAAACAGAGGGGCTGAATCAGCGGGGCTGAAACAGAGGGCGAGAAACAGAAGGGCTGAAACAGAGGGCGAGAAACAGAGGGTCAGAAACAGAGGGCGAGAAACAGAGGGGCTGAAACAGAGGGGCTGAAACAGTGGGCGAGAAACACAGGGGATGAAACAGAGGGCGAGAAACAGAGGGGCAGAAACAGAGGTGCTGAAACAGAGGGGCTGAAACAGAGGGGCTGAAACAGAGGGCGAGAAACAGAGGGGCTGAAACAGAGGGCGAGAAACAGAGGGGCTGAAACAGAGGGCGAGAAACAGAGGGGCTGAAACAGAGGGGCTGAAACAGAGTGGCTGAAACAGAGGGGCTGAATCAGAGGGGCTGATTCAGAGGGGCTGAAACAGAGGGGCTGAATCAGCGGGGCTGAAACAGAGGGCGAGAAACAGAGGGGCTGAAACAGAGGGCGAGATACAGAGGGGCTGAAACAGAGGGCGAGAACCAGAGGGGCTGAAACAGAGGGCTAGAAACAGAGGGGCTGAATCAGAGGGGCTGAAATAGAGGGCGAGAAATAGAGGGGCTGAAACAGAGGGCGAGAAACAGAGGGTCTGAAACAGAGGGGCTCAAACAGAGGGTGAGAAACAGAGGGGCTGAAACAGACGGGCTGAAACAGAGGGGCTGAAACAGAGGGCGAGAAACAAAGTGGTTGAAACAGACGGGCTGAAACAGGGGGCGAGAAACAGAGTGGCTGAAATAGACGGCGAGAAACAGAGGGGATGGAACAGAGGGCGAGAAACAGATGGGCTGAAACAGAGGGCGAGAAACAGAGGGGCTGAAACAGAGGGCGAGAAACAGAAGGGCTGAAACAGAGGGGCTGAAACAGTGTGTGAGATACAGTGGGGCTGAAACAGAGGGGCAGAAACAGAGGGGCTGAAACAGAGGGCGAGAAACAGAGGAGCTGAAACAGACGGGCTGAAACAGAGGGGAGGGAAACAGAGGGGCGGGAAACAGAGGGGCGGGAAACAGAGGGGCTGAATCAGAGGGGCTGAATCAGAGGGACTGAATCAGAGGGGCTGAAACAGAGGGTGAGAAACAGAGGGGATGAAACAGAGGGGCTGAAACAGAGGGGCTGAAACAGAGGGCGAGAAACAGAGGGGCTGAATCAGAGGGGCTGAATCAGAGGGGCTAAAACAGAGGGGCTGAAACAGAGGGGCTGAAACAGAGGGGCTGAATCAGAGGGGCTGAAACAGAGGGGCTGAATCAGAGGGGCTGAAACAGAGGGGCTGAAACAGAGGGTGAGATACAGAGTGGCTGAAACAGCGGGCGAGAAACAGAGGGCGAGAAACAGAGGGGCTAAAACAGTTGGGCTGAAACAGACGGACTGAAACAGAGAGCCTGAAACAGAGGGTGAGTAACAGAGGGGCTGAAACAGAGGGCGAGAAACAGAGGGTGAGAAACAGAGGGCGAGAAACAGAGGGGCTGAAACAGAGGGGCTGAAACAGAGGGGCTGAAACAGAGGGGCTGAATCAGAGGGGCTGAAACAGAGGGCGAGAAACAGAGGGGCTGAATCAGAGGGGCTGAAACAGAGGGCGAGAAACAGAGGGGCTGAAACAGAGGGCGAGAAACAGAGGGTGAGAAACAGAGGGCGAGAAACAGAGGGGCTGAAACAGAGGGGCTGAAACAGAGGGGCTGAAACACATGGGCTGAAACAGAGGGCGAGAAACAGAGGGGCTGAATCAGCGGGGCTGAAACAGAGGGCGAGAAACAGAGGGGCTGAAACAGAGGGCGAGATACAGAGGGGCTGAAACAGAGGGCGAGAACCAGAGGGGCTGAAACAGAGGGCTAGAAACAGAGGGGCTGAATCAGAGGGGCTGAAATAGAGGGCGAGAAATAGAGGGGCTGAAACAGAGGGCGAGAAACAGAGGGTCTGAAACAGAGGGGCTCAAACAGAGGGTGAGAAACAGAGGGGCTGAAACAGACGGGCTGAAACAGAGGGGCTGAAACAGAGGGCGAGAAACAAAGTGGTTGAAACAGACGGGCTGAAACAGGGGGCGAGAAACAGAGTGGCTGAAATAGACGGCGAGAAACAGAGGGGATGGAACAGAGGGCGAGAAACAGATGGGCTGAAACAGAGGGCGAGAAACAGAGGGGCTGAAACAGAGGGCGAGAAACAGAAGGGCTGAAACAGAGGGGCTGAAACAGTGTGTGAGATACAGTGGGGCTGAAACAGAGGGGCAGAAACAGAGGGGCTGAAACAGAGGGCGAGAAACAGAGGAGCTGAAACAGACGGGCTGAAACAGAGGGGAGGGAAACAGAGGGGCGGGAAACAGAGGGGCGGGAAACAGAGGGGCTGAATCAGAGGGGCTGAATCAGAGGGACTGAATCAGAGGGGCTGAAACAGAGGGTGAGAAACAGAGGGGATGAAACAGAGGGGCTGAAACAGAGGGGCTGAAACAGAGGGCGAGAAACAGAGGGGCTGAATCAGAGGGGCTGAATCAGAGGGGCTAAAACAGAGGGGCTGAAACAGAGGGGCTGAAACAGAGGGGCTGAATCAGAGGGGCTGAAACAGAGGGGCTGAATCAGAGGGGCTGAAACAGAGGGGCTGAAACAGAGGGTGAGATACAGAGTGGCTGAAACAGCGGGCGAGAAACAGAGGGCGAGAAACAGAGGGGCTAAAACAGTTGGGCTGAAACAGACGGACTGAAACAGAGAGCCTGAAACAGAGGGTGAGTAACAGAGGGGCTGAAACAGAGGGCGAGAAACAGAGGGTGAGAAACAGAGGGCGAGAAACAGAGGGGCTGAAACAGAGGGGCTGAAACAGAGGGGCTGAAACAGAGGGGCTGAATCAGAGGGGCTGAAACAGAGGGCGAGAAACAGAGGGGCTGAATCAGAGGGGCTGAAACAGAGGGCGAGAAACAGAGGGGCTGAAACAGAGGGCGAGAAACAGAGGGGCTGAAACAGAGGGCGAGAAACAGAGGGGCTGAAACAGAGGGCGAGAAACAGAGGGGATGGAACAGAGGGCGAGAAACAGATGGGCTGAAACAGAGGGCGAGAAACAGAGGGGCTGAAACAGAGGGCGAGAAACAGATGGGCTGAAACAGAGGGGCTGAAACAGTGGGTGAGATACAGAGGGCCTGAAACAGAGGGCGAGAAACAGAGGGGCTGAAACAGAGGGCGAGAAACAGAGGGGATGGAACAGAGGGCGAGAAACAGATGGGCTGAAACAGAGGGCGAGAAACAGAGGGGCTGAAACAGAGGGCGAGAAACAGATGGGCTGAAACAGAGGGGCTGAAACAGTGTGTGAGATACAGAGGGGCTGAAACAGAGGGGCTGAAACAGAGGGGCTGAAACAGACAGGCTGAAACAGAGGGCGAGAAACAGAGGGGCTGAAACAGAGGGGCTGAAACAGAGGGGAGGGAAACAGAGGGGCGGGAAACAGAGGGGCAGGGAACAGAGTGGCTGAATCAGAGGGGCTGAAACAGAGGGGCTGAATCAGAGGGGCTGAATCAGAGGGGCTGAAACAGAGGGGCTGAAACAGAGGGGCTGAAACAGAGGGGCTGAATCAGCGGGGCTGAATCAGAGGGGCTGATTCAGAGGGGCTGAAACAGAGGGGCTGAATCAGCGGGGCTGAAACAGAGGGCGAGAAACAGAAGGGCTGAAACAGAGGGCGAGAAACAGAGGGGCAGAAACAGAGGGCGAGAAACAGAGGGGCTGAAACAGAGGGGCTGAAACAGAGGGCGAGAAACACAGGGGATGAAACAGAGGGCGAGAAACAGAGGGGCAGAAACAGAGGTGCTGAAACAGAGGGGCTGAAACAGAGGGGCTGAAACAGAGGGCGAGAAACAGAGGGGCTGAAACAGAGGGCGAGAAACAGAGGGGCTGAAACAGAGGGCGAGAAACAGAGGGGCTGAAACAGAGGGGCTGAAACAGAGGGGCTGAAACAGAGGGGCTGAATCAGAGGGGCTGATTCAGAGGGGCTGAAACAGAGGGGCTGAATCAGCGGGGCTGAAACAGAGGGCGAGAAACAGAGGGGCTGAAACAGAGGGCGAGATACAGAGGGGCTGAAACAGAGGGCGAGAACCAGAGGGGCTGAAACAGAGGGCGAGAAACAGAGGGGCTGAATCAGAGGGGCTGAAATAGAGGGCGAGAAATAGAGGGGCTGAAACAGAGGGCGAGAAACAGAGGGTCTGAAACAGAGGGGCTCAAACAGAGGGTGAGAAACAGAGGGGCTGAAACAGACGGGCTGAAACAGAGTGGCTGAAACAGAGGGCGAGAAACAAAGTGGTTGAAACAGACGGGCTGAAACAGAGGGCGAGAAACAGAGTGGCTGAAATAG
Organism: Chiloscyllium punctatum; assembly: GCF_047496795.1. NCBI lineage: Eukaryota > Metazoa > Chordata > Chondrichthyes > Orectolobiformes > Hemiscylliidae > Chiloscyllium > Chiloscyllium punctatum. Next base: position 1,105,406 of record NC_092739.1, read on the forward strand.
ACGGCGAGAAACAGAGGGGATGGAACAGAGGGCGAGAAACAGATGGACTGAAACAGAGGGCGAGAAACAGAGGGGCTGAAACAGAGGGCGAGAAACAGAAGGGCTGAAACAGAGGGGCTGAAACAGTGGGTGAGATACAGTGGGGCTGAAACAGAGGGGCAGAAACAGAGGGGCTGAAACAGAGGGCGAGAAACAGAGGGGCTGAAACAGAGGGGCTGAAACAGAGGGGAGGGAAACAGAGGGGCGGGAAACAGAGGGGCGGGAAACAGAGGGGCTGAATCAGAGGGGCTGAATCAGAGGGACTGAATCAGAGGGGCTGAAACAGAGGGTGAGAAACAGAGGGGATGAAACAGAGGGGCTGAAACAGAGGGGCTGAAACAGAGGGCGAGAAACAGAGGGGCTGAATCAGAGGGGCTGAATCAGAGGGGCTGAAACAGAGGGGCTGAAACAGAGGGGCTGAAACAGAGGGGCTGAATCAGAGGGGCTGAAACAGAGGGGCTGAATCAGAGGGGCTGAAACAGAGGGGCTGAAACAGAGGGTGAGAAACAGAGGGGCTGAAACAGCGGGCGAGAAACAGAGGGCGAGAAACAGAGGGGCTAAAACAGTTGGGCTGAAACAGACGGACTGAAACAGAGAGCCTGAAACAGAGGGTGAGAAACAGAGGGGCTGAAACAGAGGGCGAGAAACAGAGGGTGAGAAACAGAGGGCGAGAAACAGAGGGGCTGAAACAGAGGGGCTGAAACAGAGGGGCTGAAACAGAGGGGCTGAATCAGAGGGGCTGAAACAGAGGGCGAGAAACAGAGGGGCTGAATCAGAGGGGCTGAAACAGAGGGCGAGAAACAGAGGGGCTGAAACAGAGGGCGAGAAACAGAGGGGCTGAAACAGAGGGCGAGAAACAGAGGGGCTGAAACAGAGGGCGAGAAACAGAGGGGATGGAACAGAGGGCGAGAAACAGATGGGCTGAAACAGAGGGCGAGAAACAGAGGGGCTGAAACAGAGGGCGAGAAACAGATGGGCTGAAACAGAGGGGCTGAAACAGTGGGTGAGATACAGAGGGCCTGAAACAGAGGGGCTGAAACAGAGGGCGAGAAACACAGGGGATGGAACAGAGGGCGAGAAACAGATGGGCTGAAACAGAGGGCGAGAAACAGAGGGGCTGAAACAGAGGGCGAGAAACAGATGGGCTGAAACAGAGGGGCTGAAACAGTGGGTGAGATACAGAGGGGCTGAAACAGAGGGGCTGAAACAGAGGGGCTGAAACAGACAGGCTGAAACAGAGGGCGAGAAACAGAGGGGCTGAAACAGAGGGGCTGAAACAGAGGGGTGGGAAACAGAGGGGCGGGAAACAGAGGGGCAGGGAACAGAGTGGCTGAATCAGAGGGGCTGAATCAGAGGGGCTGAAACAGAGGGGCTGAAACAGAGGGGCTGAAACAGAGGGGCTGAATCAGCGGGGCTGAATCAGAGGGGCTGATTCAGAGGGGCTGAAACAGAGGGGCTGAATCAGCGGGGCTGAAACAGAGGGCGAGAAACAGAAGGGCTGAAACAGAGGGCGAGAAACAGAGGGGCAGAAACAGAGGGCGAGAAACAGAGGGGCTGAAACAGAGGGGCTGAAACAGAGGGCGAGAAACAGAGGGGCTGAAACAGAGGGCGAGAAACAGAGGGGCTGAAACAGAGGTGCTGAAACAGAGGGGCTGAAAAAGAGGGGCTGAAACAGAGGTAGAGAAACAGAGGGGTTGAAACAGAGAGCGAAAAACAGAGGGGCTGAAACAGAGGGCGAGAAACATAGGGGCTGAAACAGAGGGGCTGAAACAGAGGGGCTGAAACAGAGGGGCTGAATCACAGGAGCTGATTCAGAGGGGCTGAAACAGAGGGGCTGAATCAGCGGGGCTGAAACAGAGGGCGAGAAACAGAGGGGCTGAAACAGAGGGCGAGAAACAGAGGCGCTGAATCAGAGGGGCTGAAACAGAGGGCGAGAAACAGAGGGGCTGAAACAGAGGGGCTGAAAGAGAGGGGGAGAAACAGAGGGGCTGAAGCAGAGGGCGAGAAACAGAGTGGCTGAAACACACGGGCTGAAACAGAGGCCGAGAAACAGAGGGGATGGAACAGAGGGCGAGAAACAGATGGGCTGAAACACAGGGCAAGAAACAGAGGGGCTGAAACAGTGGGGCTGAAACAGTGGGCGAGATACAGAGGGGCTGAAACAGAGGGGCTGAAACAGAGGGGCTGAAACAGAGGGCGAGAAATAGAGGGGCTGAACCAGAGGGGCTGAAACAGAGGGGAGGGAAACAGAGGGGCGGGAAACAGAGGGGCGGAAAACAGAGGGGCTGAATCAGAGGGGCTGAATCAGAGGGGCTGAATCAGAGGGGCTGAATCAGAGGGGCTGAAACAGAGGGTGAGAAACAGAGGGGTTGAAACAGAGGGGCTGAAACAGAGGGGCTGAAACAGAGGGCGAGAAACAGAGGGGCTGAATCAGAGGGGCTGAATCAGAGGGGCTGAAACAGAGGGGCTGAAACAGAGGGGCTGAAACAGAGGGGCTGAATCAGAGGGGCTGAAGCAGAGGGGCTGAATCAGCGGGGCTGAAACAGAGGGCGAGAAACAGAAGGGCTGAAACAGAGGGCGAGAAACAGAGGGTCAGAAACAGAGGGCGAGAAACAGAGGGGCTGAAACAGAGGGGCTGAAACAGAGGGCGAGAAACAGAGGGGCTGAAACTGAGGGCGAGAAACAGAGGGGCTGAAACAGAGGTGCTGACACATTTGGGCAGAAACAGAGGGGCTGAAACAGAGGGCGAGAAACAGAGGGGCTGAAACAGAGGGTGAGAAACAGAGGGGTTGAAACAGGGGCGAGAAACAGAGGGGCTGAAACAGAGGGGCTGAAAGAGAGGGGCTGAAACAGAGGGCGAGAAACAGAGGGGCTGATACAGAGGGGCTGAAACAGAGGGCTGAAACAGAGGGGCTGAATCAGAGGGGCTGATTCAGAGGGGCTGAAACAGAGGGGCTGAATCAGTGGGGCTGAAACAGAGGGCGAGAAACAGAGGGGCTGAAACAGAGGGCGAGAAACAGAGGGGCAGAAACAGCGGGGTTGAAACAGAGGGGCTGAAAAAGAGTGGCTGAAACAGAGGGCGAGAAACAGAGGGTCTGAAACAGAGGCCGAGAAACAGAGTGGCTGAAACAGAGGGCGAGAAAGAGAGCGGCTGAAACAGAGGGGCTGAAACAGACGGGCTGAAACAGAGGGCGAGAAACAGAGGGCGAGAAACAGAGGGGCTGAATCAGAGGGGCTGAATCAGAGGGGCTGAAACAGGGGGGCTGAAACAGTGGGCGAGAAACAGAGGGGCTGAAACCGACGGGCTGAAAAGGAGAGCCTGAAACAGAGGGCGAGAAACAGAGGGGCTGAAACAGAGGGCGAAAAACAGAGGGGCTGAAACAGAGGGCGAGAAACTGAGTGTGAGAAACAGAGAGCGAGAAACAGAGGGGCTGAAACACAGGGGCTGAAACAGAGGGGCTGAAACAGAGGGGCTGAATCAGAGGGGCTGAAACAGAGGGGCTGAATCAGTGGGGCTGAAACAGAGGGCGATATACAGAGGGCGAGAAACAGATGGGCTGAAACAGAGGGCGAGAAACAGAGGGGCTGAAACAGAGGGCGAAAAACAGAGGGGCTGAAACAGAGGGCGAGAAACTGAGGGTGAGAAACAGAGGGCGAGAAACAGAGGGGCTGAAACACAGGGGCTGAAACAGAGGGGCTGAAACAGAGGGGCTGAATCAGAGGGGCTGAAACAGAGGGGCTTAATCAGAGGGGCTGAAACAGAGGGCGAGAAACAGAGGGGCTGAACCAGAGGGGCTGAAACAGAGGGGAGGGAAACAGAGGGGCGGGAAACAGAGGGGCGGAAAACAGAGGGGCTGAATCAGAGGGGCTGAATCAGAGGGGCTGAATCAGAGGGGCTGAATCAGAGGGTCTGAAACAGAGGGTGAGAAACAGAGGGGCTGAAACAGAGGGGCTGAAACAGAGGGGCTGAAACAGAGGGCGAGAAACAGAGGGGCTGAATCAGAGGGGCTGAATCAGAGGGGCTGAAACAGAGGGGCTGAAACAGAGGGGCTGAAACAGAGGGGCTGAATCAGAGGGGCTGAAACAGAGGGGCTGAATCAGCGGGGCTGAAACAGAGGGCGAGAAACAGAAGGGCTGAAACAGAGGGCGAGAAACAGAGGGTCAGAAACAGAGGGCGAGAAACAGAGGGGCTGAAACAGAGGGGCTGAAACAGAGGGCGAGAAACAGAGGGGCTGAAACAGAGGGCGAGAAACAGAGGGGCTGAAACAGAGGTGCTGACACATTTGGGCAGAAACAGAGGGGCTGAAACAGAGGGCGAGAAACAGAGGGGCTGAAACAGAGGGCGAGAAACAGAGGGGTTGAAACAGGGGCGAGAAACAGAGGGGCTGAAACAGAGGGGCTGAAACAGAGGGGCTGAAACAGAGGGCGAGAAACAGAGGGGCTGAAACAGAGGGGCTGAAACAGAGGGCTGAAACAGAGGGGCTGAATCAGAGGGGCTGATTCAGAGGGGCTGAAACAGAGGGGCTGAATCAGTGGGGCTGAAACAGAGGGCGAGAAACAGAGGGGCTGAAACAGAGGGCGAGAAACAAAGGGGCAGAAACAGCGGGGTTGAAACAGAGGGGCTGAAAAAGAGTGGCTGAAACAGAGGGCGAGAAACAGAGGGTCTGAAACAGAGGCCGAGAAACAGAGTGGCTGAAACAGAGGGCGAGAAAGAGAGCGGCTGAAACAGAGGGGCTGAAACAGACGGGCTGAAACAGAGGGCGAGAAACAGAGGGCGAGAAACAGAGGGGCTGAATCAGAGGGGCTGAATCAGAGGGGCTGAAACAGAGGGGCTGAAACAGAGGGCGAGAAACAGAGGGGCTGAAACCGACGGGCTGAAACAGAGAGCCTGAAACAGAGGGCGAGAAACAGAGGGGCTGAAACAGAGGGCGAAAAACAGAGGGGCTGAAACATAGGGCGAGAAACTGGGGGTGAGAAACAGAGGGCGAGAAACAGAGGGGCTGAAACACAGGGGCTGAAACAGAGGGGCTGAAACAGAGGGGCTGAATCAGAGGGGCTGAAACAGAGGGGCTGAATCAGAGGGGCTGAAACAGAGGGCGATAAACAGAGGGCGAGAAACAGATGGGCTGAAACAGAGGGCGAGAATCAGAGGGGCTGAAACAGAGGGCGAGAAACAGAGGGGCTGAAACAGAGGGCGAGAAACAGAGGTGCTGAAACAGAGGGGTTGAAACAGAGGGCGAGAAACAGATAGGCTGAATCAGAGGGGCTGAAACAGGGCGAGAAACAGAGGGGCTGAAACAGAGGGCGAGAAACAGAGGGGCTGAAACAGAGGGGCTGAAACAGAGGGTGAGAAACAGAGGGGCTGAAAGAGAGGGCGAGAAACAGAGTGGCTGACACAGACGGGCTGAAACAGAGGGCAAGAAACAGAGTGGCTGAAACAGAGGGCGAGAAACAGAGGGGATGGAACAGAGGGCGAGAAACAGATGGGCTGAAACAGAGGGCGAGAAACAGAGGGGCTGAAACAGAGGGCGAGAAACAGAGGGGCTGAAACAGAGGGCGAGAAACACAGGGCGAGATGCAGAGTGGTGAAACAGAGGAGCTGAAACAGAGCGGCTGAAACAGAGGGGTTGAAACAGAGGGCGAGAAACAGAGGGGCTGAATCAGAGGGGCTGAAACAGAGGGCGAGAAACAGAGGTGCTGAAACAGAGGGGTTGAAACAGAGGCGAAAAACAAAGGGGCTGAATCAGAGGGGCTGAAACAGAGGGCGAGAAACAGAGGGGCTGAAACAGAGGGCTAGAAACAGAGGGGCTGAAACGGAGGGGCTGTTACAGAGGGTGAGAAACAGAGGGGCTGAAACAGAGTGCGAGAAACAGAGTGGCTGTCACAGACGGGCTGAAACAGAGGGCAAGAAACAGAGTGCCTGAAACAGAGGGCGAGAAACAGAGGGGATGGAACAGAGGGCGAGAAACAGATCGGCTGAAACAGAGGGCGAAAAACAGAGGGGCTGAAACAGAGGGCGAGAAACAGAGGGGTTGAAACAGAGGGGCTGAAACAGTGGGCGAGATACAGAGGGGCTGAAACAGAGGGGCTGAAACAGAGGGGCTGAAACAGAGGGGCTGAAACAGAGGGCGAGAAACAGAGGGGCTGAAACAGAGGGGCTGAAACAGAGGGGAGGGAAACAGAGGGGCGGGAAACAGAGGGGCGGGAAACAGAGGGGCTGAATCAGAGGGGCTGAATCAGAGGGGCTGAATCAGAGGGGCTGAATCAGACGGACTGAAACAGAGGGTGAGAAACAGAGGGGCTGAAACAGAGGGGCTGAAACATAGGGGCTGAAACATAGGGCGAGAAAAGGAGGGGCTGAATCAGAGGGGCTGAAACAGAGGGGCTGAAACAGAGGGGCTGAAACAGAGGGGCTGAATCAGAGCGGCTGAATCAGAGGGGCTGATTCAGAGGGGCTGAAACAGAGGGGTTGAATCAGCGGGGCTGAAACAGAGGGCGAGAAACAGAAGGGCTGAAACAGAGGCCGAGAAACAGAGGGTCAGAAACAGAGGGCGAGAAACAGAGGGGCTGAAACAGAGGGGCTGAAACAGAGCGCGAGAAACAGAGGGGCTGAAACAGAGGGCGAGAAACAGAGGGGCTGAAACAGAGGGGCTGAAACAGAGGGTGAGAAACAGAGGGGCTGAAACAGAGGGCGAGAAACAGAGGGGCTGCAACAGAGGGGCTGAAACAGAGGGCCTGAAACAGAGGGGCTGAAACAGAGGGCGAGAAACAGAGGGGCTGAAACAGAGGGGCTGAAACAGAGGGGAGGGAAACAGAGGGGCGGGAAACAGAGGGGCGGGAAACAGAGGGGCTGAATCAGAGGTGCTGAATCAGAGGGGCTGAAACAGAGGTACTGAAACAGAGGGCGAGAAACAGAGAGGCTGAAACCGACGGGCTGAAACAGAGAGCCTGAAACAGAGGGCGAGAAACAGAGGGGCTGAAACAGAGGGCGAAAAACAGAGGGGCTGAAACAGAGGGCGAGAAACTGAGGGTGAGAAACAGAGGGCGAGAAACAGAGGGGCTGAAACACAGGGGCTGAAACAGAGGGGCTGAAACAGAGGGGCTGAATCAGAGGGGCTGAAACAGAGGGGCTGAATCAGAGGGGCTGAAACAGAGGGCGATAAACAGAGGGGCTGAAACAGAGGGCGAGAAACAGAGGGGCTGAAACAGAGGGCGAGAAACAGAGGGGCTGAAACAGAGGGGGTGAAACAGAGGGCGAGAAACAGATGGGCTGAAACAGAGGGCGAGAATCAGAGGGGCTGAAACAGAGGGCGAGAAACAGAGGGGCTGAAACAGAGGGCGAGAAACAGAGGTGCTGAAACAGAGGGGTTGAAACAGAGGGCGAGAAACAGAGTGGCTGAATCAGAGGGGCTGAAACAGAGGGCGAGAAACAGAGGGGCTGAAACAGAGGGCGAGAAACAGAGGGGCTGAAACAGAGGGGCTGAAACAGAGGGTGAGAAACAGAGGGGCTGAAACAGAGGGCGAGAAACAGAGTGGCTGACACAGACGGGCTGAAACAGAGGGCAAGAAACAGAGTGGCTGAAACAGAGGGCGAGAAACAGAGAGGATGGAACAGGGCGAGAAACAGATGGGCTGAAACAGAGGGCGAGAAACAGAGGGGCTGAAACAGAGGGCGAGAAAAAGAGGGGCTGAAACAGAGGGCGAGAAACAGAGGGCGAGATGCAGAGTGGCTGAAACAGAGGAGCTGAAACAGAGCGGCTGAAACAGAGGGGTTGAAACAGAGGGCGAGAAACAGAGGGGCTGAATCAGAGGGGCTGAAACAGAGGGCGAGAAACAGAGGTGCTGAAACAGAGGGGTTGAAACAGAGGCGAAAAACAAAGGGGCTGAATCAGAGGGGCTGAAACAGAGGGCGAGAAACAGAGGGGCTGAAACAGAGGGCGAGAAACAGAGGGGCTGAAACGGAGGGGCTGTTACAGAGGGTGAGAAACAGAGGGGCTGAAACAGAGTGCGAGAAACAGAGTGGCTGTCACAGACGGGCTGAAACAGAAGGCAAGAAACAGAGTGCCTGAAACAGAGGGCGAGAAACAGAGGGGATGGAACAGAGGGCGAGAAACAGATGGGCTGAAACAGAGGGTGAAAAACAGAGGGGCTGAAACAGAGGGCGAGAAACAGAGGGGTTGAAACAGAGGGGCTGAAACAGTGGGCGAGATACAGAGGGGCTGAAACAGAGGGGCTGAAACAGAGGGGCTGAAACAGAGGGGCTGAAACAGAGGGCGAGGATCAGAGGGGCTGAAACAGAGGGGCTGAAATAGAGGGGAGGGAAACAGAGGGGCGGGAAACAGAGGGGCGGGAAACAGAGGGGCTGAATCAGAAAGGCTGAATCAGAGGGGCTGAATCCAAGGGGCCTGAATCAGACGGACTGAAACAGAGGGTGAGAAACAGAGGGGCTGAAACAGAGGGGCTGAAACATAGGGGCTGAAACATAGGGCGAGAAAAGGAGGGGCTGAATCAGAGGGGCTGAAACAGAGGGGCTGAAACAGAGGGGCTGAAACAGAGGGGCTGAATTAGAGGGGCTGAATCAGAGGGGCTGATTCAGAGGGGCTGAAACAGAGGGGCTGAATCAGCGGGGCTGAAACAGAGGGCGAGAAACAGAAGGGCTGAAACAGAGGGCGAGAAACAGAGGGTCAGAAACAGAGGGCGAGAAACAGAGGGGCTGAAACAGAGGGGCTGAAACAGAGCGCGAGAAACAGAGGGGCTGAAACAGAGGGCGAGAAACAGAGGGGCTGAAACATAGGTGCTGAAACAGAGGGGCTGAAACAGAGGGGCTGAAACAGAGGGCGAGAAACAGAGGGGCTGCAACAGAGGGCGAGAAACAGAGGGGTTGAAACAGAGGGCGAGAAACAGAGGGGCTCAAACAGAGGGGCTGAAACAGAGGGGCTGAAACAGAGGGCGAGAAACAGAGGGGCTGAAACAGAGGGCGAGAAACAGAGGGGCTGAAACAAGGCGAGAAACAGAGAGGCTGAAACAGAGGGGCTGAAACAGAGGGGCTGAAACAGAGGGGCTGAATCAGAGGGGCTGATTCAGAGGGGCTGAAACAGAGGGGCTGAATCAGCGGGGCATAAACAGAGGGCGAGAAACAGAGGGGCTGAAACAGAGGGCGAGATACAGAGGGGCTGAACCAGAGGGCGAGAAACAGAGGGGCTGAAACAGAGGGCGAGAAACAGAGGGGCTGAATCAGAGGGGCTGAAACAGAGGGCGAGAAACAGAGGGGCTGAAACAGAGGGCGAGAAACAGAGGGTCTGAAACAGTGGGGCTGAAACAGTGGGCGAGATACAGAGGGGCTGAAACAGAGGGGCTGAAACAGAGGGGCTGAAACAGACGGGCTGAAACAGAGGGCGAGAAACAGAGGGGCTGAACCAGAGGGGCTGAAACAGAGGGGAGGGAAACAGAGGGGCGGGAATCAGAGGGGCGGAAAACAGACGGGCTGAATCAAGGGGCTGAATCAGAGGGGCTGAATCAGAGGGGCTGAATCAGAGGGGCTGAAACAGAGGGTGAGAAACAGAGGGGCTGAAACAGAGGGGCTGAAACAGAGGGCGAGAAACAGAGGGGCTGAATCAGAGGGGCTGAATCAGAGGGGCTGAAACAGAGGGGCTGAAACAGAGGGGCTGAAACAGAGGGGCTGAATCAGAGGGGCTGAATCAGCGGGGCTGATTCAGAGAGGCTGAAAACGAGGGGCTGAATCAGCGGGGCTGAAACAGAGAGCGAGAAACAGAAGGGCTGAAACAGAGGGCGAGAAGCAGAGGGGCAGAAACAGAGGGCGAGAAACAGAGGGGCTGAAACAGAGGGGCTGAAACAGAGGGCGAGAAACAGAGGGGCTGAAACAGAGTGCGAGAAACAGAGGGGCTGAAACAGAGGTGCTGACACAGATGGGCTGAAACAGAGGGGCTGAAACAGAGGGCGAGAAACAGTGGGGCTGAAACAGAGGGCGAGAAACAGAGGGGTTGAAACAGAGGGCGAGAAACAGAAGGGCTGAAACAGAGGGGCTGAAACAGAGGGGCTGAAACAGAGGGCGAGAAACAGAGGGGCTGAAACAGAGGGCGAGAAACAGAGGGGCTGAAACAGAGGGGCTGAAACAGAGGGGCTGAAACAGAGGGGCTGAATCAGAGGGGCTGATTCAGAGGGGCTGAAACAGAGGGGCTGAATCAGCGGGGCTGAAACAGAGGGCGATAAACAGAGGGGCTGAAACAGAGGGCGAGAAACAGAGGGGTTGAAACAGAGGGCGAGAAACAGAGGGGCTGAAACAGAGGGGCTGAAACAGAGGGGCTGAAAAAGAGTGGCTGAAACAGAGGGCGAGAAACAGAGGGGCTGAAACAGGCCGAGAAACAGAGTGGCTGAAACAGAGGGCGAGAAAGAGAGGGGCTGAAACAGAGGGGCTGAAACAGAGGGGCTGAAACAGAGGGCCAGAAACAAAGGGCGAGAAACAGAGGGGCTGAATCAGAGGGGCTGAATCAGAGGGGCTGAAACAAAGGGGCTGAAACAGAGGGCGAGAAACAGAGGGGCTGAAACAGACGGTTGAAACAGAGAGCCTGAAACAGAGGGCGAGAAACAGAGGCGCTGAAACAGTGGGCGAAAAACAGAGGGGCTGACACAGACGGGCTGAAACAGAGGGCAAGAAACAGAGTGGCTGAAACAGAGGGCGAGAAACAGAGGGGATGGAACACAGGGCGAGAAACAGATGGGCTGAAACAGAGGGCGAGAAACAGAGGGGCTGAAACAGAGCGCGAGAAACAGAGGGCGAGATGCAGAGTGGCTGAAACAGAGGAGCTGAAACAGAGCGGCTGAAACAGAGGGGTTGAAACAGAGGGCGAGAAACAGAGGGGCTGAATCAGAGGGGCTGAAACAGAGGGCGAGAAACAGAGGTGCTGAAACAGAGGGGTTGAAACAGAGGCGAAAAACAAAGGGGCTGAATCAGAGGGGCTGAAACAGAGGGCGAGAAACAGAGGGGCTGAAACGGAGGGGCTGTTACAGAGGGTGAGAAACAGAGGGGCTGAAACAGAGTGCGAGAAACAGAGTGGCTGTCACAGACGGGCTGAAACAGAGGGCAAGAAACAGAGTGCCTGAAACAGAGGGCGAGAAACAGAGGGGATGGAACAGAGGGCGAGAAACAGATGGGCTGAAACAGAGGGCGAAAAACAGAGGGGCTGAAACAGAGGGCGAGAAACAGAGGGGTTGAAACAGAGGGGCTGAAACAGTGGGCGAGATACAGAGGGGCTGAAACAGAGGGGCTGAAACAGAGGGGCTGAAACAGAGGGGCTGAAACAGAGGGCGAGAAACAGTGGGGCTGAAACAGAGGGGCTGAAACAGAGGGGAGGGAAACAGAGGGGCAGGAAACAGAGGGGCGGGAAACAGAGGGGCTGAATCAGAGGGGCTGAATCAGAGGGGCTGAATCAGAGGGGCTGAATCAGACGGACTGAAACAGAGGGTGAGAAACAGAGGGGCTGAAACAGAGGGGCTGAAACATAGGGGCTGAAACATAGGGCGAGAAAAGGAGGGGCTGAATCAGAGGGGCTGAAACAGAGGGGCTGAAACAGAGGGGCTGAAACATAGGGGCTGAATCAGCGGGGCTGAAACAGAGGGCGATAAACAGAGGGGCTGAAACAAAGGGCGAGAAACAGAGGGGTTGAAACAGAGGGCGAGAAGCAGAGGGGCTGAAACAGAGGGGCTGAAACAGAGGGGCTGAAAAAGAGTGGCTGAAACAGGGCGAGAAACAGAGGGGCTGAAACAGGCCGAGAAACAGAGTGGCTGAAACAGAGGGCGAGAAAGAGAGGGGCTGAAACAGAGGGGCTGAAACAGAGGGGCTGAAACAGAGGGCCAGAAACAAAGGGCGAGAAACAGAGGGGCTGAATCAGAGGGGCTGAATCAGAGGGGCTGAAACAAAGGGGCTGAAACAGAGGGCGAGAAACAGATGGGCTGAAACAGACGGGTTGAAACAGAGAGCCTGAAACAGAGGGCGAGAAACTGAGGCGCTGAAACAGTGGGCGAAAAACAGAGGGGCTGACACAGACGGGCTGAAACAGAGGGCAAGAAACAGAGTGGCTGAAACAGAGGGCGAGAAAGAGAGGGGATGGAACACAGGGCGAGAAACAGTGGGCTGAAACAGAGGGCGAGAAACAGAGGGGCTGAAACAGAGGGCGAGAAACAGAGGGCGAGATGCAGAGTGGCTGAAACAGAGGAGCTGAAACAGAGCGGCTGAAACAGAGGGGTTGAAACAGAGGGCGAGAAACAGAGGGGCTGAATCAGAGGGGCTGAAACAGAGGGCGAGAAACAGAGGTGCTGAAACAGAGGGGTTGAAACAGAGGCGAAAAACAAAGGGGCTGAATCAGAGGGGCTGAAACAGAGGGCGAGAAACAGAGGGGCTGAAACAGAGGGCGAGAAACAGAGGGGCTGAAACGGAGGGGCTGTTACAGAGGGTGAGAAACAGAGGGGCTGAAACAGAGGGGCTGAAACATAGGGGCTGAAACATAGGGCGAGAAAAGGAGGGGCTGAATCAGAGGGGCTGAAACAGAGGGGCTGAAACAGAGGGGCTGAAACAGAGGGGCTGAATTAGAGGGGCTGAATCAGAGGGGCTGATTCAGAGGGGCTGAAACAGAGGGGCTGAATCAGCGGGGCTGAAACAGAGGGCGAGAAACAGAAGGGCTGAAACAGAGGGCGAGAAACAGAGGGTCAGAAACAGAGGGCGAGAAACAGAGTGGCTGAAACAGAGGGGCTGAAACAAAGCGCGAGAAACAGAGGGGCTGAAACAGAGGGCGAGAAACAGAGGGGCTGAAACAGAGGTGCTGAAACAGAGTGGCTGTCACAGACGGGCTGAAACAGAGGGCAAGAAACAGAGTGCCTGAAACAGAGGGCGAGAAACAGAGGGGATGGAACAGAGGGCGAGAAACAGATGGGCTGAAACAGAGGGCGAAAAACAGAGGGGCTGAAACAGAGGGCGAGAAACAGAGGGGTTGAAACAGAGGGGCTGAAACAGTGGGCGAGATACAGAGGGGCTGAAACAGAGGGGCTGAAACAGAGGGGCTGAAACAGAGGGGCTGAAACAGAGGGCGAGAAACAGAGGGGCTGAAACAGAGGGGCTGAAACAGAGGGGAGGGAAACAGAGGGGCAGGAAACAGAGGGGCGGGAAACAGAGGGGCTGAATCAGAGGGGCTGAATCAGAGGGGCTGAATCAGAGGGGCTGAATCAGACGGACTGAAACAGAGGGTGAGAAACAGAGGGGCTGAAACAGAGGGGCTGAAACATAGGGGCTGAAACATAGGGCGAGAAAAGGAGGGGCTGAATCAGAGGGGCTGAAACAGAGGGGCTGAAACAGAGGGGCTGAAACAGAGGGGCTGAATTAGAGGGGCTGAATCAGAGGGGCTGATTCAGAGGGGCTGAAACAGAGGGGCTGAATCAGCGGGGCTGAAACAGAGGGCGAGAAACAGAAGGGCTGAAACAGAGGGCGAGAAACAGAGGGTCAGAAACAGAGGGCGAGAAACAGAGTGGCTGAAACAGAGGGGCTGAAACAAAGCGCGAGAAACAGAGGGGCTGAAACAGAGGGCGAGAAACAGAGGGGCTGAAACAGAGGTGCTGAAACAGAGGGGCTGAAACAGAGGGGCTGAATCAGAGGGCGATAAACAGAGGGGCTGAATCAGCGGACGAGAAACAGAGGGTGAGAAACAGATGGGCTGAAACAGAGGGGCTGAAACAGACGGGCTGAAACAGAGAGCCTGAAACAGAGGGCGAGAAACAGAGGGGCTGAAACAGAGGGCGAGAAACAGAGGGGCTGAAACAAAGGGTGAGAAACAGAGGGGCTGAAACAGAGGGGCTGAAACAGAGGGGCTGAAACAGAGGGCGAGAAACAGAGGGTCTGAAATAGAGGGCGAGAAACAGAGGGGCTGAAACAGAGGGGCTGAAACAGAGGGCGAGAAACAGAGGGGCTGAAACAGAGGGCGAGATACAGAGGGGCTGAAACAGAGGTGCTGACACAGATGGGCTGAAACAGAGGGGCTGAAACAGAGGGCGAGAAACAGAGGGGCTGAAACAGAGGACGAGAAACAGAGGGGTTGAAACAGAGGGCGAGAAACAGAAGGGCTGAAACAGAGGGGCTGAAACAGAGGGGCTGAAACAGAGGGCGAGAAACAGAGGGGCTGAAACAGAGGGCGAGAAACAGAGGGGCTGAAACAGAAGGGCTGAATCAGAGGGGCTGATTCAGAGGGGCTGAAACAGAGGGGCTGAATCAGCGGGGCTGAAACAGAGGGCGATAAACAGAGGGGCTGAAACAGAGGGCGAGAAACAGAGGGGTTGAAACAGAGGGCGAGAAACAGAGGGGCTGAAACAGAGGGGCTGAAACAGAGGGGCTGAAAAAGAGTGGCTGAAACAGAGGTCGAGAAACAGAGGGGCTGAAACAGAGGCCGAGAAACAGAGTGGCTGAAACAGAGGGCGAGAAAGAGAGGGGCTGAAACAGAGGGGCTGAAACAGAGGGGCTGAAACAGAGGGCCAGAAACAAAGGGCGAGAAACAGAGGGGCTGAATCAGAGGGGCTGAAACAGAGGGGCTGACACAGACGGGCTGAAACAGAGGGCAAGAAACAGAGTGGCTGAAACAGAGGGCGAGAAACAGAGGGGATGGAACAGAGGGCGAGAAACAGATGGGCTGAAACAGAGGGCGAGAAACAGAGGGGCTGAAACAGAGGGCGAGAAACAGAGGGGCTGAAACAGAGGGCGAGAAACAGAGGGCGAGATGCAGAGTGGCTGAAACAGAGGAGCTGAAACAGAGCGGCTGAAACAGAGGGGTTGAAACAGAGGGCGAGAAACAGAGGGGCTGATTCAGAGGGGCTGAAACAGAGGGCGAGAAACAGAGGTGTGAAACAGAGAGGTTGAAACAGAGGCGAAAAACAAAGGGGCTGAATCAGAGGGGCTGAAACAGAGGGCGAGAAACAGAGGGGCTGAAACAGAGGGCGAGAAACAGAGGGGCTGAAACGGAGGGGCTGTTACAGAGGGTGAGAAACAGAGGGGCTGAAACAGAGTGCGAGAAACAGAGTGGCTGTCACAGACGGTCTGAAACAGAGGGCAAGAAACAGAGTGCCTGAAACAGAGGGCGAGAAACAGAGGGGATGGAACAGAGGGCGAGAAACAGATGGGCTGAAACAGAGGGCGAAAAACAGAGGGGCTGAAACAGAGGGCGAGAAACAGAGGGGTTGAAACAGAGGGGCTGAAACAGTGGGCGAGATACAGAGGGGCTGAAACAGAGGGGCTGAAACAGAGGGGCTGAATCAGAGGGGCTGATTCAGAGGGGCTGAAACAGAGGGGCTGAATCAGCGGGGCTGAAACAGAGGGCGAGAAACAGAGGGGCTGAAACAGAGGGCGAGATACAGAGGGGCTGAACCAGAGGGCGAGAAACAGAGGGGCTGAAACAGAGGGCGAGAAACAGAGGGGCTGAATCAGAGGGGCTGAAACAGAGGGCGAGAAACAGAGGGGCTGAAACAGAGGGCGAGAAACAGAGGGTCTGAAACAGTGGGGCTGAAACAGTGGGCGAGATACAGAGGCGCTGGAACAGAGGGTCTGAAACAGAGGGGCTGAAACAGAGGGGCTGAAACAGAGGGCGAGAAACAGGGGCTGAACCAGAGGGGCTGAAACAGAGGGGAGGGAAACAGAGGGGCGGGAATCAGAGGGACGGAAAACAGACGGGCTGAATCAGAGGGGCTGAATCAGAGGGGCTGAATCAGAGGGGCTGAATCAGAGGGGCTGAAACAGAGGGTGAGAAACAGAGGGGCTGAAACAGAGGGGCTGAAACAGAGGGCGAGAAACAGAGGGGCTGAATCAGAGGGGCTGAATCAGAGGGGCTGAAACAGAGGGGCTGAAACAGAGGGGCTGAAACAGAGGGGCTGAATCAGAGGGGCTGAATCAGCGGGGCTGATTCAGAGGGGCTGAAAACGAGGGGCTGAATCTGCGGGGCTGAAACAGAGGGCGAGAAACAGAAGGGCTGAAACAGAGGGCGAGAAGCAGAGGGGCAGAAACAGAGGGCGAGAAACAGAGGGGCTGAAACAGAGGGGCTGAAACAGAGGGCGAGAAACAGAGGGGCTGAAACAGAGGGCGAGAAACAGAGGGGCTGAAACGGAGGGGCTGTTACAGAGGGTGAGAAACAGAGGGGCTGAAACAGAGTGCGAGAAACAGAGTGGCTGTCACAGACGGTCTGAAACAGAGGGCAAGAAACAGAGTGCCTGAAACAGAGGGCGAGAAACAGAGGGGATGGAACAGAGGGCGAGAAACAGATGGGCTGAAACAGAGGGCGAAAAACAGAGGGGCTGAAACAGAGGGCGAGAAACAGAGGGGTTGAAACAGAGGGGCTGAAACAGTGGGCGAGATACAGAGGGGCTGAAACAGAGGGGCTGAAACAGAGGGGCTGAAACAGAGGGGCTGAATCAGAGGGGCTGATTCAGAGGGGCTGAAACAGAGGGGCTGAATCAGCGGGGCTGAAACAGAGGGCGAGAAACAGAGGGGCTGAAACAGAGGGCGAGATACAGAGGGGCTGAACCAGAGGGCGAGAAACAGAGGGGCTGAAACAGAGGGCGAGAAACAGAGGGGCTGAATCAGAGGGGCTGAAACAGAGGGCGAGAAACAGAGGGGCTGAAACAGAGGGCGAGAAACAGAGGGTCTGAAACAGTGGGGCTGAAACAGTGGGCGAGATACAGAGGCGCTGGAACAGAGGGGCAGAAACAGAGGGGCTGAAACAGAGGGGCTGAAACAGAGGGCGAAAAACAGAGGGGCTGAACCAGAGGGGCTGAAACAGAGGGGAGGGAAACAGAGGGGCGGGAATCAGAGGGGCGGAAAACAGACGGGCTGAATCAGAGGGGCTGAATCAGAGGGGCTGAATCAGAGGGGCTGAATCAGAGGGGCTGAAACAGAGGGTGAGAAACAGAGGGGCTGAAACAGAGGGGCTGAAACAGAGGGCGAGAAACAGAGGGGCTGAATCAGAGGGGCTGAATCAGAGGGGCTGAAACAGAGGGGCTGAAACAGAGGGGCTGAATCAGAGGGGCTGAATCAGCGGGGCTGATTCAGAGGGGCTGAAAACGAGGGGCTGAATCAGCGGGGCTGAAACAGAGGGCGAGAAACAGAAGGGCTGAAACAGAGGGCGAGAAACAGAGGGGCAGAAACAGAGGGAGAGAAACAGAGGGGCTGAAACAGAGGGGCTGAAACAAAGGGCGAGAAACAGAGGGGCTGAAACAGAGGGCGAGAAACAGAGGGGCTGAAACAGAGGTGCTGACACAGATGGGCTGAAACAGAGGGGCTGAAACAGAGGGCGAGAAACAGAGGGGCTGAAACAGAGGGCGAGAAACAGAGGGGTTGAAACAGAGGGCGAGAAACAGAAGGGCTGAAACAGAGGGGCTGAAACAGAGGGGCTGAAACAGAGGGCGCGAAACAGAGGGGCTGAAACAGAGGGCGAGAAACAGAGGGGCTGAAACAGAGGGGCTGAAACAGAGGGGCTGAAACAGAGGGGCTGAATCAGAGGGGCTGATTCAGAGGGGCTGAAACAGAGGGGCTGAATCAGCGGGGCTGAAACAGAGGGCGAGAAACAGAGGGGCTGAAACAGAGGCCGAGAAACAGAGGGGCAGAAACAGCGGGCAAGAAACAGTGGGGATAAAACAGAGGGGCTGAAACAGAGGGCGAGAAACAGAGGGGCTGAAACAGAGGGGCTGAAACAGAGGGGCTGAAAAAGAGTGGCTGAAACAGAGGGCGAGAAACAGAGGGGCTGAAACAGAGGCCGAGAAACAGAGTGGCTGAAACAGAGGGTGAGAAAGAGAGGGGCTGAAACAGAGGGGCTGAAACAGAGTGGCTGAAACAGAGAGCCAGAAACAAAGGGCGAGAAACAGAGGGGCTGAATCAGAGGGGCTGAATCAGAGGGGCTGAAACAGAGGGGCTGAAACAGAGGGCGAGAAACAGAGGGGCTGAAACAGACGGGCTGAAACAGAGAGCCTGAAACAGAGGGCGAGAAACAGAGGCGCTGAAACAGTGGGCGAAAAACAGAGGGGCTGAAACAGAGGGCGAGAAACTGAGGGTGAGAAACAGAGGGCGAGAAACAGAGGGGCTGAAACACAGGGGCTGAAACAGAGGGGCTGAAACAGAGGGGCTGAATCAGAGGGGCTGAAACAGAGGGGCTGAATCAGAGGGGCTGAAACAGAGGGCGATAAACAGAGGGGCTGAAACAGAGGGCGAGAAAAAGTGGGGCTGAAACAGATGGCGAGAAACAGAGGGGCTGAAACATAGGGAGTGAAACAGAGGGCGAGAAACAGATGGGCTGAAACAGAGGGCGAGAATCAGAGGGGCTGAAACAGAGGGCGAAAACAGAGGGGCTGAAACAGAGGGCGAGAAACAGAGGTGCTGAAACAGAGGGGTTGAAACAGAGGGCGAGAAACAGATGGGCTGAATCAGAGGGGCTGAAACAGAGGGCGAGAAACAGAGGGGCTGAAAGAGAGGGCGAGAAACAGAGGGGCTGAAACAGAGGGTGAGAAACAGAGGGGCTGAAACAGAGGGCGAGAAACAGAGTGGCTGACACAGACGGGCTGAAACAGAGGGCAAGAAACAGAGAGGCTGAAAGAGAGGGCGAGAAACAGAGGGGATGGAACAGAGGACGAGAAACAGATGGGCTGAAACAGAGGGCGAGAAACAGAGGGGCTGAAACAGAGGGCGAGAAACTGAGGGGCTGAAACAGAGGGGCTGAAACAGTGGGCGAGATACAGAGGGGCTGAAACAGAGGGGCTGAAACAGAGGGGCTGAAACAGAGGGGTTGAAACAGAGGGCGAGAAACAGAGGGGCTGAATCAGAGGGGCTGAAACAGAGGGCGAGAAACAGAGGTGCTGAAACAGAGGGGTTGAAACAGAGGGCGAGAAACAGAGGGGCTGAATCAGAGGGGCTGAAACAGAGGGTGAGAAACAGAGGGGCTGAAACAGAGGGCGAGAAACAGAGGGGCTGAAACAGAGGGGCTGAAACAGAGGGTGAGAAACAGAGGGGCTGAAACAGAGGGCGAGAAACAGAGTGGCTGACACAGACGGGCTGAAACAGAGGGCAAGAAACAGAGTGGCTGAAACAGAGGGCGAGAAACAGAGGGGATGGAACAGAGGGCGAGAAACAGATGGGCTGAATCAGAGGGCGAGAAACAGAGGGGCTGAAACAGAGGGCGAGAAACAGAGGGGCTGAAACAGAGGGGGTGAAACAGAGGGCGAGAAACAGATGGGCTGAAACAGAGGGCGAGAATCAGAGGGGCTGAAACAGAGGGCGAGAAACAGAGGGGCTGAAACAGAGGGCGAGAATCAGAGGTGCTGAAACAGAGGGGTTGAAACAGTGGCGAGAAACAGAGGGGCTGAATCAGAGGGGCTGAAACAGAGGGCGAGAAAAAGAGGGGCTGAAACAGAGGGCGAGAAACAGAGGGGCTGAAACAGTGGGGCTGAAACAGAGGGTGAGAAACAGAGGGGATGAAACAGAGGGCGAGAAACAGAGTGGTTGACACTGACGGGCTGAAACAGAGGGCAAGAAACAGAGTGGCTGAAACAGAGGGCGAGAAACAGAGGGGATGGAACACAGGGGCTGAAACAGAGGGGCTGAAACAGAGGGGCTGAATCAGAGGGGCTGAAACAGAGGGGCTGAATCAGAGGAGCTGAAACAGAGGGCGATAAACAGAGGGGCTGAAACAGAGGGCGAGAAACAGTGGGGCTGAAACAGAGGGCGAGAAACAGAGGGGCTGAAACAGAGGGAGTGAAACAGAGGGCGAGAAACAGATGCGCTGAAACAGAGGGCGAGAATAAGAGGGGCTGAAACAGAGGGCGAAAACAGAGGGGCTGAAACAGAGGGCGAGAAACAGAGGTGCTGAAACAGAGGGGTTGAAACAGAGGGCGAGAAACAGATGGGCTGAATCAGAGGGGCTGAAACAGAGGGCGAGAAACAGAGGGGCTGAAACAGAGGGCGAGAAACAGAGGGGATGAAACAGAGGGGCTGAAACAGAGGGTGAGAATCAGAGGGGCTGAAACAGAGGGCGAGAAACAGAGTGGCTGACACAGACGGGCTGAAACAGAGGGCAAGAAACAGAGTGGCTGAAACAGAGGGCGAGAAACAGAGGGGATGGAACAGAGGGCGAGAAACAGATGGGCTGAAACAGAGGGCGAGAAACAGAGGGGCTGAAACAGAGGGCGAGAAACTGAGGGGCTGAAACAGAGGGGCTGAAACAGTGGGCGAGATACAGAGGGGCTGAAACAGAGTGGCTGAAACAGAGGGGCTGAAACAGAGGGGTTGAAACAGAGGGCGAGAAACAGAGGGGCTGAAACAGAGGGGGTGAAACAGAAGGCGAGAAACAGATGGGCTGAAACAGAGGGCGAGAATCAGAGGGGCTGAAACAGAGGGCGAGAAACAGAGGGGCTGAAACAGAGGGCGAGAATCAGAGGTGCTGAAACAAAGGGGTTGAAACAGTGGCGAGAAACAGAGGGGCTGAATCAGAGGGGCTGAAACAGAGGGCGAGAAACAGAGGGGCTGAAACAGAGGGCGAGAAACAGAGGGGCTGAAACAGAGGGGCTGAAACAGAGGGTGAGAAACAGAGGGGATGAAACAGAGGGCGAGAAACAGAGTGGTTGACACAGACGGGCTGAAACAGAGGGCAAGAAACAGGGTGGCTGAAACAGAGGGCGAGAAACAGAGGGGATGGAACAGAGGGCGAGAAACAGATGGGCTGAAACAGAGGGCGAGAAACAGAGGGGCTGAAACAGAGGGCGAGAAACAGAGGGGCTGAAACAGAGGGGCTGAAACAGTGGGCGAGATGCAGAGTGGCTGAAACAGAGGAGCTGAAACAGAGCGGCTGAAATAGAGGAGTTGAAACAGAGGGCGAGAAACAGAGGGGCTGAATCTGAGGGGCTGAAACAGAGGGGCTGAAATAGAGGGCGAGAAACAGAGGGCGAGAAACAGAGGGGCTGAAACAGAGGGGCTGAAACTGAGGGGCTGAAACAGAGGGCGAGAAACAGAGGGGCTGAAACAGAGGGGCTGAAACAGAGGGGCTGAAATAGAGGGCGAGAAACAGAGGGCGAGAAAAAGGTGGACCGAAACAGAGGGGCTGAAACAGAGGGGCTGAAACAGAAGGGCTGAAACAGAGGGGCTGAATCAGCGGGGCTGAAACAGAGGGCGAGAAACAGAGGGGCTGAAACAGAGGGTGAGAAACAGAGGGGCAGAAACAGAGGGCTAGAAACAGAGGGGCTGAAACAGAGGGGCTGAAACAAACGGGCTGAAACAGAGGGTGAGAAACAGAGGGCGAGAAACAGAGGGGCTGAATCAGAGGGGCTGAATCAGAGGGGCTGAATCAGAGGGGCTGAAACAGAGGGTGAGAAACAGAGGGGATGAAACAGAGGGGCTGAAACAGAGGGCGAGAAACAGAGGGGCTGAATCAGAGGGGCTGAATCAGAGGGGCTGAAACAGAGGGGCTGAAACAGAGGGGCTGAAACAGAGGGGCTGAATCAGAGGGGTTGAAACAGAGGGGCTGAATCAGAGGGGCTGATACAGAGGGGCTGAAACAGAGGGCGAGAAACAGAGGGGCTGAAACAGCGGGCGAGAAACAGAGGGCGAGAAACAGAGGGGCTGAAACAGAGGGCGAAAAACAGAGGGGCTGAAACAGAGGGCGAGAAACAGAGGGTGAGAAGCAGAGGGCGAGAAACAGAGGGGCTGAAACAGAGGGGCTGAAACAGAGGGGCTGAATCAGAGGGGCTGAAACAGATGCGAGAAACAGAGGGGCTGAAACAGAGGGCGAGAAACAGAGGGGCTGAAACAGAGGGGCTGAAACAGAGGGGCGGAAACAGAGGGCGAGAAACAGATGGGCTGAAACAGAGGGCAAGAAACAGAGGGGCTGAAACAGAGGGCGAGAAACAGAGTGGCTGAAACAGAGGGCGAGAAACAGAGGGCTGAAACAGAGGGGTTGAAACAGACGGCGAGAAACAGAGGGGCTGAAACAGAGGGCGAGAAACAGAGGGCGAGAAACAGAGGGACTGAAACAGAGGGCCTGAAACAGAGGGCGAGAAGCAGAGGGGCTTAAACAGATGGTGAGAAACAGAGGGGCTGAAACACGGGGCGTGAAACAGAGGGGCTGAAACAGAGGGGCGGGAAACAGAGGGGCGGGAAACAGAGGGGCGGGAAACAGAGGGGCTGAATCAGAGGGGCTGAATCAGAGGGGCTGAATCAGAGGTGCTGAAACAGAGGGGTTGAAACAGAGGGCGAGAAACAGAGGGGCTGAATCAGAGGGGCTGAAACAGAGGGCGAGAAACAGAGGTGCTGAAACAGAGGAGTTGAAACAGAGGGTGAGAAACAGAGGGGCTGAATCAGAGGGGCTGAAACAGAGGGCGAGAAACAGAGGGGCTGAAACAGAGGGCGAGAAACAGAGGGGCTGAAACAGAGGGGCTGAAACAGAGGGTGAGAAACAGAGGGGCTGAAACAGAGGGCGAGAAACAGAGTGGCTGACACAGACGGGCTGAAACAGTGGGCAAGAAACAGAGTGGCTGAAACAGAGGGCGAGAAACAGAGGGGATGGAACAGAGGGCGAGAAACAGATGGGCTGAAACAGAGGGCGAGAAACAGAGGGGCTGAAACAGAGGGCGAGAAACAGAGGGGCTGAAACAGAGGGAGTGAAACAGAGGGCGAGAAACAGATGGGCTGAATCAGAGGGCGAGAATCAGAGGGGCTGAAACAGAGGGCGAGAAACAGAGGGGCTGAAACAGAGGGCGAGAATCAGAGGTGCTGAAACAGAGGGGTTGAAACAGAGGGCGAGAAACAGAGGGGCTGAATCAGAGGGGCTGAAACAGAGGGCGAGAAACAGAGGGGCTGAAACAGAGGGCGAGAAACAGAGGGGCTGAAACAGAGGGGCTGAAACAGAGGGTGAGAAACAGAGGGGCTGAAACAGAGGGCGAGAAACAGGGTGGCTGACACAGACGGGCTGAAACAGAGGGCAAGAAACAGAGTGGCTGAAACAGAGGGCAAGAAACAGAGGGGATGGAACAGAGGGCGAGAAACAGATGGGCTGAAACAGAGGGCGAGAAACAGAGGGGCTGAAACAGAGGGCCAGAAACAGAGGGGCTGAAACAGAGGGGCTGAAACAGTGGGCGAGATGCAGAGTGGCTGAAACAGAGGAGCTGAAACAGAGGGGTTGAAACAGATGAGTTGAAACAGAGGGCGAGAAACAGAGGGGCTGAATCAGAGGAGCTGAAACAGAGGGCGAGAAACAGAGGTGCTGAAACAGAGGAGTTGAAACAGAGGGCGAGAAACAGAGGGGCTGAATCAGAGGGGCTGAAACAGAGGACGAGAAACAGAGGGGCTGAAACAGAGGGCGAGAAACAGAGGGGCTGAAACAGAGGGGCTGTTACAGAGGGTGAGAAACAGAGGGGCTGAAAGAGAGGGCGAGAAACAGAGTGGCTGAAACAGACGGGCTGAAACAGAGGGCAAGAAACAGAGTGCCTGAAACAGAGGGCGAGAAACAGAGGGGATGGAACAGAGGGCGAGAAACAGATGGGCTGAAACAGAGGGCGAGAAACAGAGGGGCTGAAACAGAGGGCGAGAAACAGAGGGGCTGAAACAGAGGGGCTGAAACAGTGGGCGAGATACAGAGGGGCTGAAACAGAGGGGCTGAAACAGAGGGGCTGAAACAGAGGGCGAGAAACAGAGGGGCTGAAACAGAGGGGCTGAAACAGAGGGGAGGGAAACAGAGGGGCGGGAAACAGTGGGGCGGGAAACAGAGGTACTGAATCAGAG
This sequence comes from Chiloscyllium punctatum, assembly GCF_047496795.1. NCBI lineage: Eukaryota > Metazoa > Chordata > Chondrichthyes > Orectolobiformes > Hemiscylliidae > Chiloscyllium > Chiloscyllium punctatum. Next base: position 1,129,245 of record NC_092739.1, read on the forward strand.
GGGCTGAATCAGAGGGGCTGAATCAGAGTGGCTGAAACAGAGGGTGAGAAACAGAGGCGCTGAAACAGAGGGGCTGAAACATAGGGGCTGAAACACAGGGCGAGAAACAGAGGGGCTGAATCAGAGGGGCTGAAACAGAGGGGCTGAAACAGAGGGGCTGAAACAGAGGGGCTGAATCAGAGGGGCTGAATCAGAGGGGCTGATTCAGAGGGGCTGAAAGAGAGGGGCTGAATCAGCGGGGCTGAAACAGAGGGCGAGAAACAGAAGGGCTGAAACAGAGGGCGAGAAACAGAGGGTCAGAAACAGAGGGCGAGAAACAGAGGGGCTGAAACAGAGGGGCTGAAACAGAGGGCGAGAAACAGAGGGGCTGAAACAGAGGGCGAGAAACAGAGGGGCTGAAACAGAGGGCCAGAAACAGAGGGGCTGAAACAGAGGGGCTGAAACAGAGGGGCTGAAACAGAGGGGCTGAATCAGAGGGGCTGATTCAGAGGGGCTGAAACAGAGGGGCTGAATCAGCGGGGCTGAAACAGAGGGCGAGAAACAGAGGGGCTGAAACAGAGGGCGAGATAAAGAGGGGCTGAACCAGAGGGCGAGAAACAGAGGGGCTGATACAGAGGGCGAGAAACAGAGGGGCTGAAACAGAGGGGCTGAAACAGAGGGCGAGAAACAGAGGGGCTGAAACAGAGGGCGAGAAACAGAGGGGCTGAAACAGAGGGGCTGAAACAGAGGGTGAGAAACAGAGGGGCTGAAACAGACGGGCTGAAACAGAGGGGCTGAAACAGAGAGCGAGAAACAAAGTGGCTGAAACAGACGGGCTGAAACAGAGGGCGAGAAACAGAGTGGCTGAAATAGAGGGCGAGAAACAGAGGGGATGGAACAGAGGGCGAGAAACAGATGGGCTGAAACAGAGGGCGAGAAACAGAGGGGCTGAAACAGAGGGCGAGAAACAGAAGGGCTGAAACAGAGGGGCTGAAACAGTGTGCGAGATACAGAGGGGCTGAAACAGAGGGGCTGAAACAGAGGGGCTGAAACAGAGGGCGAGAAACAGAGGGGCTGAAACAGAGGGGCTGAAACAGAGGGGAGGGAAACAGAGGGGCGGGAAACAGAGGTGCGGGACACAGAGGGGCTGAATCAGAGGGGCTGAATCAGAGGGGCTGAATCAGAGGGGCTGAAACAGAGGCTGAGAAACAGAGGGGATGAAACAGAGGGGCTGAAACAGAGGGCGAGAAACAGAGGGGCTGAATCAGAGGGGCTGAATCAGAGGGGCTGAAACAGAGGGGCTGAAACAGAGGGGCTGAAACAGAGGGTCTGAATCAGAGGGGCTGAAACACAGGGGCTGAATCAGAGAGGCTGAAACAGAGGGGCTGAAACAGAGGGCGAGAAACAGAGGGGCTGAAACAGCGGGCGAGAAACAGAGGGCGAGAAACAGAGGGGCTGAAACAGAGGGCGAAAAACAGAGGGGCTGAAACAGATTGCGAGAAACAGAGGGTGAGAAACAGAGAGCGAGAAACAGAGGGGCTGAAACAGAGGGGCTGAAACAGAGGGGCTGAAACAGAGGGGCTGAATCAGAGGGGCTGAAACAGAGGGCGAGAAACAGAGGGGCTGAAACAGAGGGGCTGAATCAGAGGGGCTGAAAAAGAGGGCGAGAAACAGAGGGGCTGAAACAGAGGGGCTGAAACAGAGGGGCTGAAACAGAGGGCGAGAAACAGATGGGCTGAAACAGAGGGCGAGAAACAGAGGGGCTGAAACAGAGGGGCTGAAACAGAGGGCGAGAAACAGAGGGCTGAAACAGAGGGTTTGAAACAGACGGCGAGAAACAGAGGGGCTGAAACAGAGGGCGAGAAACAGAGGGCGAGAAACAGAGGGACTGAAACAGAGGGGCTGAAACAGAGGGCGAGAAACAGAGGGGCTGAAACAGAGAGTGAGAAACAGAGGGGCTGAAACACGGGGCGTGAAACAGAGGGGCTGAAACAGAGGGGCGGGAAACAGAGGGGCGGGAAACAGAGGGGCGGGAAACAGAGGGGCTGAATCAGAGGGGCTGAATCAGAGGGGCTGAATCAGAGGTGCTGAAACAGAGGGTGAGAAACAGAGGGGCTGAAACAGAGGCGCTGAAACAGAGGGGCTGAATCAGAGGCACTGAAACAGAGGGGCTGAAACAGAGGGCGAGAAACAGAGGGGCTGAAACAGAGGGGCTGAAACACAGGGGTTGAAATAGAGGGGGAGAAACAGAGGGCGAGAAAAAGAGGGACCGAAACAGAGGGGCTGAAACAGAGAGGCTGAAACAGAGGGGCTGAATCAGAGGGGCTGATTCAGAGGGGCTGAAACAGAGGGGCTGAAACAGAGGGCGAGAAACAGAGGCCCAGAAACAGAGGGCGAGAAACCGAGCGGCTGAAACAGAGGGTCTGAAACAGAGGGCGAGAAACAGAGGGGCTGACACAGATGGGCTGAAACAGAGGGGCTGAAACAGAGGGGCTGAAACAGAGGGCGAGAAACAGAGGGGCTGAAACAGAGGGCGAGAAACAGAGGGGCTGAAACAGAGGGGCTGAAACAGAGGGGCTGAAACAGAGGGCGAGAAACAGAGGGCCTGAAACAGAGGGCGAGAAACAGTGGGGCTGAAACAGAGGGGCTGAAACAGAGGGCGAGAAACAGAGGGGCGGAAACAGAGGGGCTGAAACAGAGGGCGAGAAACAGAGGGGATGAAACAGAGGGGGTGAATCAGACGGGCTGAAACAGAGGGCGAGAAACAGAGGGGCTGAAACAGAGTGCGAGAAACAGAGGGGCTGAAACAGAGGGGCTAAAACAGAGGGGCTGAAACAGAGGGTGAGAAACAGAGGGGCTGGAACAGAGGGGCTGAAACAGTGGGCGAGAAACAGAGGGGCTGAAACAGAGGGGCTGAATCAGAGGGGCTGATTCAGAGGGGCTGAAACAGAGGGGCTGAAACAGAGGGGCTGAAACAGAGGGCCTGAAACAGGGGGCGAGAAACAGAGGGGCTGAAACAGAGGGCGAGAAACAGAGGTGCTGAAACAGAGGGCGAGAAACTGAGGGGCTGAAACAGAGGGGCTGAAACATAGGGGCTGAAACAGAGGGCGAGAAACAGAGGGGCTGAATCAGAGGCACTGAAACAGAGGGGCTGAAACAGAGGGCGAGAAACAGAGGGGCTGAAACAGAGGGGCTGAAACAGAGGGGCTGAAATAGAGGGCGAGAAACAGAGGGCGAGAAAAAGGTGGACCGAAACAGAGGGGCTGAAACAGAGGGCGAGAAACAGAGGGGCTGAAACAGAGGTGCTGAAACAGAGGGGCTGAAAAAGAGGGGCTGAAACAGAGGGCGAGAAACAGAGGGGCAGAAACAGAGGGCTAGAAACAGAGGGGCTGAAACAGAGGGGCTGAAACAAACGGGCTGAAACAGAGGGTGAGAAACAGAGGGCGAGAAACAGAGGGACTGAAACAGAGGGGCTGAAACAGAGGGGCTGAAACAGAGGGACTGAAACAGAGGGCGAGAAACAGAGGGGCTGAAACAGAGGGCGAGAAAAAGAGGGGCTGAAACAGAGGGCGAGAAACAGAGGGGCTGAAACAGAGGGGCTGAAACAGAGGGGCTCAAACAGAGGGTGAGAAACAGAGGGGCTGAAACAGAGGGCGAGAAACAGAGGGGCTGAAACAGAGGGCGAGAAACAGAGGGGCTGAAACAGAGGGCGAGAAACAGAGGGGCTGAATCAGAGGGGCTGAATCAGACGGGCTGAATCAGAGGTGCTGCAACTAAGGGCCAGAAACAGAGTGGCTGATACAGAGGGCGAGAAGCAGAGGGGCTGAAACAGAGGGCGAGAAACAGAGGGACTGAAACAGAGGGGCTGAAACAGTGGGCGAGATACAGAGGGGCTGAAACAGAGGGGCTGAAACAGAGGGGCTGAAACAGAGGGCGAGAAACAGAGGGGCTGAAACAGGGGGCGAGAAACAGAGGGGCTGAAACAGAGGGGCGGGAAACAGAGGGGCGGGAAACAGGGGGCGGGAAACAGAGGGGCTGAATCAGAGGTGCTGAATCAGAGGGGCTGAATCAGAGGGTGAGAAACAGAGGGGCTGAAACAGAGGGGCTGAAACAGAGGGTGAGAAACAGAGGGGCTGAAACAGAGGGCGAGAAACAGAAGGGCTGAATCAGAGGGGCTGAATCAGAGGGGCTGAAACAGAGGGGCTGAAACAGCGGGGCTGAATCAGAGGGGTTGAAACAGAGTGCGAGAAACAGTGGGGCTGAAACAGAGGGGCTGAAACAGAGGGCGAGAAACAGAGGGGCTGAAACAGAGGGGCTGAATCAGAGGGGCTGAATCAGAGGGGCTGATACAGAGGGGCTGAAACAGAGGGGCTGAATCAGCGGGGCTGAAACAGAGGGGGAGAAACAGAGGGGCTGAAACAGTGGGCGAGAAACAGAGGGGCAGGAACAGAGGGCGAGAAACAGAGGGGCTGAAACACAGGGCGAGAAACAGAGGGCGAGAAACAGAGGAGCTGAAACAGAGGGGCTGAAACAGAGGGGCTGAAACAGAGGGGCTGAAACAGTGAGCGAGAAATAGAGGGGCTGAAACAGAGAGCGAGAAACAGAGGGGCTAAAACAGAGGGCGAGAAACAGAGGGGCTGAAACACAGGGGCTGAAACAGAGGGGCTGAAACAGAGGGGCTCAAACAGAGGGCGAGAAACAGAGGGGCTGAAACAGAGGGCGAGAAACAGAGGGGCTGAAACAGAGGGTGAGAAACAGAGGGGCTGAATCAGAGGGGCTGAATCAGAGGGGCTAAAACAGAGGGCGAGAAACAGAGGGGCTGAAACAGAGGGCGAGAAACAGAGGGGCTGAAACAGAGGGTGAGAAACAGAGGGCGAGAATTAGAGGGACTGAAACTGAGGGGCTGAAACAAAGGGGCTGAAACAGAGGGGCTGAAACAGAGGGGCTGAAACAGAGGGGCTGAAACAGAGCGGCTGAAACAGAGGGGCTGAAACAGAGGGTGAGAAACAGAGGGGCTGAAACAGAGGGCGAGAAACAGAGGGGCTGAAACAGAGTGCGAGAAACAGAGGGGCTGAAACAGAGGGGCTAAAACAGAGGGGCTGAAACAGAGGGTGGGAAACAGAGGGGCTGGAACAGAGGGGCTGAAACAGAGGGCGAGAAACAGAGGGGCTGAAACAGAGGGGCTGAATCAGAGGGGCTGATTCAGAGGGGCTGAAACAGAGGGGCTGAAACAGAGGGGCTGAAACAGAGGGCCTGAAACAGGGGGCGAGAAACAGAGGGGCTGAAACAGAGGGCGAGAAACAGAGGTGCTGAAACAGAGGGCGAGAAACAGAGGGGCTGAAACAGAGGGGCTGAAACAGAGGGGCTGAAACAGAGGGCGAGAAACAGAGGGGCTGAATCAGAGGCACTGAAACAGAGGGGCTGAAACAGAGGGCGAGAAACAGAGGGGCTGAAACAGAGGGGCTGAAACAGAGGGGCTGAAATAGAGGGCGAGAAACAGAGGGCGAGAAAAAGGTGGACCGAAACAGAGGGGCTGAAACAGAGGGCGAGAAACAGAGGGGCTGAAACAGAGGTGCTGAAACAGAGGGGCTGAAAAAGAGGGGCTGAAACAGAGGGCGAGAAACAGAGGGGCTGAAACAGAGGGAGAGAAACAGAGGGGTTGAAACAGAGGGCGAGAAACAGAGGGGCTGAAACAGAGGGTGAGAAACAGAGGGGCAGAAACAGAGGGGCTGAAACAAACGGGCTGAAACAGAGGGTGAGAAACAGAGGGCGAGAAACAGAGGGACTGAAACAGAGGGGCTGAAACAGAGGGGCTGAAACAGAGGGACTGAAACAGAGGGCGAGAAACAGAGGGGCTGAAAGAAAGGGCGAGAAAAAGAGGGGCAGAAACAGAGGGCGAGAAACAGAGGGGCTGAAACAGAGGGGCTGAAACAGAGGGGCTCAAACAGAGGGTGAGAAACAGAGGGGCTGAAACAGAGGGCGAGAAACAGAGGGGCTGAAACAGAGGGCGAGAAACAGAGGGGCTGAAACAGAGGGCGAGAAACAGAGGGGCTGAATCAGAGGGGCTGAATCAGAGGGGCTGAATCAGAGGGGCTGCAACTAAGGGCAAGAAACAGAGTGGCTGAAACAGAGGGCGAGAAGCAGAGGGGCTGAAACAGAGGGCGAGAAACAGAGGGACTGAAACAGAGGGGCTGAAACAGTGGGCGAGATACAGAGGGGCTGAAACAGAGGGGCTGAAACAGAGGGGCTGGAACAGAGTGCGAGAAACAGAGGGGCTGAAACAGGGGGCGAGAAACAGAGGGGCTGAAACAGAGGGGCGAGAAACAGAGGGGCGGGAAAGAGGGGGCGGGAAACAGAGGGGCTGAATCAGAGGGACTGAATCAGAGGGGCTGAATCAGAGGGTGAGAAACAGAGGGGCTGAAACAGAAGGGCTGAAACAGAGGGTGAGAAACAGAAGGGCTGAAACAGAGGGCGAGAAACAGAAGGGCTGAATCAGAGGGGCTGAATCAGAGGGGCTGAAACAGAGGGGCTGAATCAGCGGGGCTGAATCAGAGGGGCTGAAACAGAGGGCGAGAAACAGTGGGGCTGAAACAGAGGGGCTGAATCAGAGGGGCTGAAACAGAGGGCGAGAAACAGAGGGGCTGAAACAGAGGGGCTGAATCAGAGGGGCTGAATCAGAGGGGCTGATACAGAGGGTCTGAAACAGAGGGGCTGAATCAGCGGGGCTGAAACAGAGGGGGAGAAACAGAGGGGCTGAAACAGTGGGCGAGAAACAGAGGGGCAGGAACAGAGGGCAAGAAACAGAGGGGCTGAAACAGACGGCGAGAAACAGAGGGCGAGAAACAGAGGGGCTGAAACAGAGGGTGAGAAACAGAGGGGCTGAAACAGAGGGCGAGAAACAGAAGGGCTGAATCAGAGGGGCTGAATCAGAGGGGCTGAAACAGAGGGGCTGAAACAGCGGGGCTGAATCAGAGGGGCTGAAACAGAGGGCGAGAAACAGTGGGGCTGAAACAGAGGGGCTGAAACAGAGGGCGAGAAACAGAGGGGCTGAAACAGAGGGGCTGAATCAGAGGGGCTGAATCAGAGGGGCTGATACAGAGGGGCTGAAACAGAGGGGCTGAATCAGCGGGGCTGAAACAGAGGGGGAGAAACAGAGGGGCTGAAACAGTGGGCGAGAAACAGAGGGGCAGGAACAGAGGGCGAGAAACAGAGGGGCTGAAACACAGGGCGAGAAACAGAGGGCGAGAAACAGAGGAGCTGAAACAGAGGGGCTGAAACAGAGGGGCTGAAACAGAGGGGCTGAAACAGTGAGCGAGAAATAGAGGGGCTGAAACAGAGAGCGAGAAACAGAGGGGCTAAAACAGAGGGCGAGAAACAGAGGGGCTGAAACACAGGGGCTGAAACAGAGGGGCTGAAACAGAGGGGCTCAAACAGAGGGCGAGAAACAGAGGGGCTGAAACAGAGGGCGAGAAACAGAGGGGCTGAAACAGAGGGTGAGAAACAGAGGGGCTGAATCAGAGGGGCTGAATCAGAGGGGCTGAAACAGAGGGCGAGAAACAGAGGGGCTGAAACAGAGGGCGAGAAACAGAGGGGCTGAAACAGAGGGTGAGAAACAGAGGGCGAGAATTAGAGGGACTGAAACTGAGGGGCTGAAACAAAGGGGCTGAAACAGAGGGGCTGAAACAGAGGGGCTGAAACAGAGGGGCTGAAACAGAGCGGCTGAAACAGAGGGGCTGAAACAGAGGGTGAGAAACAGAGGGGCTGAAACAGAGGGCGAGAAACAGAGGGGCTGAAACAGAGTGCGAGAAACAGAGGGGCTGAAACAGAGGGGCTAAAACAGAGGGGCTGAAACAGAGGGTGGGAAACAGAGGGGCTGGAACAGAGGGGCTGAAACAGAGGGCGAGAAACAGAGGGGCTGAAACAGAGGGGCTGAATCAGAGGGGCTGATTCAGAGGGGCTGAAACAGAGGGGCTGAAACAGAGGGGCTGAAACAGAGGGCCTGAAACAGGGGGCGAGAAACAGAGGGGCTGAAACAGAGGGCGAGAAACAGAGGTGCTGAAACAGAGGGCGAGAAACAGAGGGGCTGAAACAGAGGGGCTGAAACAGAGGGCGAGAAACAGAGGGGCTGAATCAGAGGCACTGAAACAGAGGGGCTGAAACAGAGGGCGAGAAACAGAGGGGCTGAAACAGAGGGGCTGAAACAGAGGGGCTGAAATAGAGGGCGAGAAACAGAGGGCGAGAAAAAGGTGGACCGAAACAGAGGGGCTGAAACAGAGGGCGAGAAACAGAGGGGCTGAAACAGAGGTGCTGAAACAGAGGGGCTGAAAAAGAGGGGCTGAAACAGAGGGCGAGAAACAGAGGGGCTGAAACAGAGGGAGAGAAACAGAGGGGTTGAAACAGAGGGCGAGAAACAGAGGGGCTGAAACAGAGGGTGAGAAACAGAGGGGCAGAAACAGAGGGGCTGAAACAAACGGGCTGAAACAGAGGGTGAGAAACAGAGGGCGAGAAACAGAGGGACTGAAACAGAGGGGCTGAAACAGAGGGGCTGAAACAGAGGGACTGAAACAGAGGGCGAGAAACAGAGGGGCTGAAAGAAAGGGCGAGAAAAAGAGGGGCAGAAACAGAGGGCGAGAAACAGAGGGGCTGAAACAGAGGGGCTGAAACAGAGGGGCTCAAACAGAGGGTGAGAAACAGAGGGGCTGAAACAGAGGGCGAGAAACAGAGGGGCTGAAACAGAGGGCGAGAAACAGAGGGGCTGAAACAGAGGGCGAGAAACAGAGGGGCTGAATCAGAGGGGCTGAATCAGAGGGGCTGAATCAGAGGGGATGCAACTAAGGGCGAGAAACAGAGTGGCTGAAACAGAGGGCGAGAAGCAGAGGGGCTGAAACAGAGGGCGAGAAACAGAGGGACTGAAACAGAGGGGCTGAAACAGTGGGCGAGATACAGAGGGGCTGAAACAGAGGGGCTGAAACAGAGGGGCTGGAACAGAGTGCGAGAAACAGAGGGGCTGAAACAGGGGGCGAGAAACAGAGGGGCTGAAACAGAGGGGCGGGAAACAGAGGGGCGGGAAACAGGGGGCGGGAAACAGAGGGGCTGAATCAGAGGGACTGAATCAGAGGGGCTGAATCAGAGGGTGAGAAACAGAGGGGCTGAAACAGAAGGGCTGAAACAGAGGGTGAGAAACAGAGGGGCTGAAACAGAGGGCGAGAAACAGAAGGGCTGAATCAGAGGGGCTGAATCAGAGGGGCTGAAACAGAGGGGCTGAATCAGCGGGGCTGAATCAGAGGGGCTGAAACAGAGGGCGAGAAACAGTGGGGCTGAAACAGAGGGGCTGAATCAGAGGGGCTGAAACAGAGGGCGAGAAACAGAGGGGCTGAAACAGAGGGGCTGAATCAGAGGGGCTGAATCAGAGGGGCTGATACAGAGGGTCTGAAACAGAGGGGCTGAATCAGCGGGGCTGAAACAGAGGGGGAGAAACAGAGGGGCTGAAACAGTGGGCGAGAAACAGAGGGGCAGGAACAGTGGGCGAGAAACAGAGGGGCTGAAACAGACGGCGAGAAACAGAGGGCGAGAAACAGAGGGGCTGAAACAGAGGGTGAGAAACAGAGGGGCTGAAACAGAGGGCGAGAAACAGAAGGGCTGAATCAGAGGGGCTGAATCAGAGGGGCTGAAACAGAGGGGCTGAAACAGCGGGGCTGAATCAGAGGGGCTGAAACAGAGGGCGAGAAACAGTGGGGCTGAAACAGAGGGGCTGAAACAGAGGGCGAGAAACAGAGGGGCTGAAACAGAGGGGCTGAATCAGAGGGGCTGAATCAGAGGGGCTGATACAGAGGGGCTGAAACAGAGGGGCTGAATCAGCGGGGCTGGAACAGAGGGGGAGAAACAGAGGGGCTGAAACAGAGGGGCTGAAACAGAGGGGCTCAAACAGAGGGCGAGAAACAGAGGGGCTGAAACAGAGGGGCTGAAACAGAGGGGCTCAAACAGAGGGTGAGAAACAGAGGGGCTGAAACAGAGGGCGAGAAACAGAGGGGCTGAAACAGAGGGCGAGAAACAGAGGGGCTGAAACAGAGGGCGAGAAACAGAGGGGCTGAATCAGAGGGGCTGAATCAGAGGGGCTGAATCAGAGGGGCTGCAACTAAGGGCGAGAAACAGAGTGGCTGAAACAGAGGGCGAGAAGCAGAGGGGCTGAAACAGAGGGCGAGAAACAGAGGGACTGAAACAGAGGGGCTGAAACAGTGGGCGAGATACAGAGGGGCTGAAACAGAGGGGCTGAAACAGAGGGGCTGGAACAGAGTGCGAGAAACAGAGGGGCTGAAACAGGGGGCGAGAAACAGAGGGGCTGAAACAGAGGGGCGGGAAACAGAGGGGCGGGAAACAGGGGGCGGGAAACAGAGGGGCTGAATCAGAGGGACTGAATCAGAGGGGCTGAATCAGAGGGTGAGAAACAGAGGGGCTGAAACAGAAGGGCTGAAACAGAGGGTGAGAAACAGAGGGGCTGAAACAGAGGGCGAGAAACAGAAGGGCTGAATCAGAGGGGCTGAATCAGAGGGGCTGAAACAGAGGGGCTGAATCAGCGGGGCTGAATCAGAGGGGCTGAAACAGAGGGCGAGAAACAGTGGGGCTGAAACAGAGGGGCTGAATCAGAGGGGCTGAAACAGAGGGCGAGAAACAGAGGGGCTGAAACAGAGGGGCTGAATCAGAGGGGCTGAATCAGAGGGGCTGATACAGAGGGTCTGAAACAGAGGGGCTGAATCAGCGGGGCTGAAACAGAGGGGGAGAAACAGAGGGGCTGAAACAGTGGGCGAGAAACAGAGGGGCAGGAACAGTGGGCGAGAAACAGAGGGGCTGAAACAGACGGCGAGAAACAGAGGGCGAGAAACAGAGGGGCTGAAACAGAGGGTGAGAAACAGAGGGGCTGAAACAGAGGGCGAGAAACAGAAGGGCTGAATCAGAGGGGCTGAATCAGAGGGGCTGAAACAGAGGGGCTGAAACAGCGGGGCTGAATCAGAGGGGCTGAAACAGAGGGCGAGAAACAGTGGGGCTGAAACAGAGGGGCTGAAACAGAGGGCGAGAAACAGAGGGGCTGAAACAGAGGGGCTGAATCAGAGGGGCTGAATCAGAGGGGCTGATACAGAGGGGCTGAAACAGAGGGGCTGAATCAGCGGGGCTGGAACAGAGGGGGAGAAACAGAGGGGCTGAAACAGTGGGCGAGAAACAGAGGGGCAGGAACAGAGGGCGAGAAACAGAGGGGCTGAAACACAGGGCGAGAAACAGAGGGCGAGAAACAGAGGAGCTGAAACAGAGGGGCTGAAACAGAGGGGCTGAAACAGAGGGGCTGAAACAGTGAGCGAGAAATAGAGGGGCTGAAACAGAGAGCGAGAAACAGAGGGGCTAAAACAGAGGGCGAGAAACAGAGGGGCTGAAACACAGGGGCTGAAACAGAGGGGCTGAAACAGAGGGGCTCAAACAGAGGGCGAGAAACAGAGGGGCTGAAACAGAGGGCGAGAAACAGAGGGGCTGAAACAGAGGGTGAGAAACAGAGGGGCTGAATCAGAGGGGCTGAATCAGAGGGGCTGAAACAGAGGGCGAGAAACAGAGGGGCTGAAACAGAGGGCGAGAAACAGAGGGGCTGAAACAGAGGGTGAGAAACAGAGGGGCTGAATCAGAGGGGCTGAATCAGAGGGGCTGAAACAGAGGGCGAGAAACAGAGGGGCTGAAACAGAGGGGCTGATTCAGAGGGGCTGAAACTGAGGGGCTGAAACAAAGGGGCTGAAACAGAGGGGCTGAAACAGAGGGGCTGAAACAGAGGGGCTGAAACAGAGCGGCTGAAACAGAGGGGCTGAAACAGAGGGTGAGAAACAGAGGGGCTGAAACAGAGGGCGAGAAACAGAGTGGCTGAAACAGACGGGCTGAATCGGACGTGCTGAAACAGAGGGCGAGAAATAGAGGGGCTGAAACAGAGTGCGAGAAACAGAGGGGCTGAAACAGAGGGGCTAAAACAGAGGGGCTGAAACAGAGGGTGGGAAACAGAGGGGCTGGAACAGAGGGGCTGAAACAGAGGGCGAGAAACAGAGGGGCCGAAACAGAGGGGCTGAATCAGAGGGGCTGATTCAGAGGGGCTGAAACAGAGGGGCTGAAACAGAGGGGCTGAAACAGAGGGCCTGAAACAGGGGGCGAGAAACAGAGGGGCTGAAACAGAGGGCGAGAAACAGAGGTGCTGAAACAGAGGGCGAGAAACAGAGGGGCTGAAACAGAGGGGCTGAAATAGAGGGCGAGAAACAGAGGGCGAGAAACAGAGGGGCTGAATCAGAGGCACTGAAACAGAGGGGCTGAAACAGAGGGCGAGAAACAGAGGGGCTGAAACAGAGGGGCTGAAACAGAGGGGCTGAAATAGAGGGCGAGAAACAGAGGGCGAGAAAAAGGTGGACCGAAACAGAGGGGCTGAAACAGAGGGCGAGAAACAGAGGGGCAGAAACAGAGGTGCTGAAACAGAGGGGCTGAAAAAGAGGGGCTGAAACAGAGGGCGAGAAACAGAGGGGCTGAATCAGAGGGAGAGAAACAGAGGGGTTGAAACAGAGGGCGAGAAACAGAGGGGCTGAAACAGAGGGTGAGAAACAGAGGGGCAGAAACAGAGGGCTAGAAACAGAGGGGCTGAAACAGAGGGGCTGAAACAAACGGGCTGAAACAGAGGGTGAGAAACAGAGGGCGAGAAACAGAGGGACTGAAACAGAGGGGCTGAAACAGAGGGGCTGAAACAGAGGGACTGAAACAGAGGGCGAGAAACAGAGGGGCTGAAACAAAGGGCGAGAAAAAGAGGGGCAGAAACAGAGGGCGAGAAACAGAGGGGCTGAAACAGAGGGGCTGAAACAGAGGGGCTCAAACAGAGGGTGAGAAACAGAGGGGCTGAAACAGAGGGCGAGAAACAGAGGGGCTGAAACAGAGGGCGAGAAACAGAGGGGCTGAATCAGAGGGGCTGAATCAGAGGGGCTGAATCAGAGGGGCTGCAACTAAGGGCGAGAAACAGAGTGGCTGAAACAGAGGGCGAGAAGCAGAGGGGCTGAAACAGAGGGCGAGAAACAGAGGGACTGAAACAGAGGGGGTGAAACAGTGGGCGAGATACAGAGGGGCTGAAACAGAGGGGCTGAAACAGAGGGGCTGGAACAGAGGGCGAGAAACAGAGGGGCTGAAACAGGGGGCGAGAAACAGAGGGGCTGAAACAGAGGGGCGGGAAACAGAGGGACGGGAAACAGGGGGCGAGAAACAGAGGGGCTGAATCAGAGGGGCTGAATCAGAGGGGCTGAATCAGAGGGTGAGAAACAGAGGGGCTGAAACAGTAGGGCTGAAACAGAGTGTGAGAAACAGAGGGGCTGAAACAGAGGGCGAGAAACAGAAGGGCTGAATCAGAGGGGCTGAATCAAAGGGGCTGAAACAGAGGGGCTGAATCAGCGGGGCTGAATCAGAGGGGCTGAAACAGAGGGCGAGAAACAGTGGGGCTGAAACAGAGGGGCTGAATCAGAGGGGCTGAAACAGAGGGCGAGAAACAGAGGGGCTGAAACAGAGGGGCTGAATCAGAGGGGCTGAATCAGAGGGGCTGATACAGAGGGGCTGAAACAGAGGGGCTGAATCAGCGGGGCTGAAACAGAGGGGGAGAAACAGAGGGGCTGAAACAGTGGGCGAGAAACAGAGGGGCAGGAACAGAGGGCGAGAAACAGAGGGGCTGAAACACAGGGCGAGAAACAGAGGGCGAGAAACAGAGGAGCTGAAACAGAGGAGCTGAAACAGAGGGGCTGAAACAGAGGGGCTGAAACAGTGAGCGAGAAATAGAGGGGCTGAAACAGAGAGCGAGAAACAGAGGGGCTCAAACAGAGGGCGAGAAACAGAGGGGCTGAAACACAGGGGCTGAAACAGAGGGGCTGAAACAGAGGGGCTCAAACAGAGGGCGAGAAACAGAGGGGCTGAAACAGAGGGCGAGAAACAGAGGGGCTGAAACAGAGAGTGAGAAACAGAGGGGCTGAATCAGAGGGGCTGAATCAGAGGGGCTGAAACAGAGGGCGAGAAACAGAGGGGCTGAAACAGAGGGCGAGAAACAGAGGGGCTGAAACAGAGGGTGAGAAACAGAGGGCGAGAATTAGAGGGACTGAAACTGAGGGGCTGAAACAAAGGGGCTGAAACAGAGGGGCTGAAACAGAGGGGCTGAAACAGAGGGGCTGAAACAGAGCAGCTGAAACAGAGGGGCTGAAACAGAGGGTGAGAAACAGAGGGGCTGAAACAGAGGGCGAGAAACAGAGTGGCTGAAACAGACGGGCTGAAACAGAGGGCGAGAAACAGAGGGGCTGAAACAGAGGGCGAGAAACACAGGGGCTGAAACAGAGGGCGAGAAACAGAGGGGCTGAAAGAGAGGGGCTGAAACAGTGGGCGAGATACAGAGGGGCTGAAACAGAGGGGCTGAAACAGAGGGGCTGAAACAGAGGGCGAGAAACAGAGGGGCTGAAACAGAGGGGCTGAATCAGAGGGGCTGATTCAGATGGGCTGAAACAGAGGGGCTGAAACAGAGGGGCTGAAACAGAGGGCCTGAAACAGAGGGCGAGAATCAGAGGGGCTGAAATAGAGGGCGAGAAACAGAGGTGCTGAAACAGAGGGCGAGAAACAGAGGGGCTGAAACACAGGGGCTGAAACAGAGGGGCTGAAACAGAGGGGCTGAATCAGAGGGGCTGAATCAGAGGCACTGAAACCGAGGGGCTGAAACAGAGGGCGAGAAACAGAGGGGCTGAAACAGAGGGGCTGAAACAGAGGGGCTGAAACAGAGGGGCTGAAACAGAAGGGCTGAAACAGAGGGGCTGAATCAGCGGGGCTGAAACAGAGGGCGAGAAACAGAGGGGCTGAAACAGAGGGTGAGAAACAGAGGGGCAGAAACAGAGGGCTAGAAACAGAGGGGCTGAAAGACAGGGGCTGAAACAGAGGGGCTGAAACAGAGGGTGAGAAACAGAGGGCGAGAAACAGTGGGCGAGAAACAGAGGGGCTGAAACAGAGGGGCTCAAACAGAGGGGCTCAAACAGAGGGCGAGAAACAGAGGGGCTGAAACAGAGGGCGAGAAACAGAGGGGCTGAAACAGAGGGCGAGAAACAGAGGGGCTGAAACAGAGGGCGAGAAACATAGGGGCTGAATCTGAGGGGCTGAATCAGAGGGGCTGAATCAGAGGGGCTGAAAGAGAGGGCGAGAAACAGAGGGGCTGAAACAGAGGGCGAGAAACATAGGGGCTGAAACAGAGTGCGAGAAACAGAGGGGCTGAAACAGAGGGGCTGAAACAGTGGGCGAGATACAGAGGGGCTGAAACAGAGGGGCTGAAACAGAGGGGCTGAAACAGAGGGCGTGAATCAGAGGGGCTGAAACAGGGGGCGAGAAACAGAGGTGCTGAAACAGAGGGGCGGGAAACAGAGGAGCGGGAAACAGAGGGGCGGGAAACAGAGGGGCTGAATCAGAGGGGCTGAATCAGAGGGGCTGAATCAGAGGGGCTGAATCAGAGGGCGAAAAACAGAGGGCCTGAAACAGAGGGGCTGAAACAGAGGGCGAGAAACAGAGGGGCTGAAACAGAGGGCGAGAAACAGAGGGGATGAATCAGAGGGGCTGAATCAGAGTGGCTGAAACAGAGGGGCTGAAACAGAGGGGCTGAATCAGAGGGCAAGAAACAGAGGGGCTGAAACAGAGGGCGAGAAACACAGGGGCTGAAACAGAGGGCGAGAAACAGAGAGGCTGAAACAGAGGGGCTGAAACAGTGGGCGAGATACAGAGGGGCTGAAACAGAGGGGCTGAAACAGTGGGGCTGAAACAGGGGGCAAGAAACAGCGGGGCTGAAACAGAGGGCGAGAAACAGAGGGGCTGAAACAGAGGGGCTGAAACAGAGGGGCTGAAACAGAGGGGCTGATACAGAGGGGCTGAAACAGAGGGTCTGAATCAGCGGGGCTGAAACAGAGGTGGAGAAACAGAGGGGCTGAAACAGAGGGCGAGAATCAGAGGGGCAGAAACAGAGGGCGAGAAACAGAGGGGCTGAAACAGAGGGCGAGAAACAGAGGGACTGAAACAGAGGGGCTGAAACAGGGGGCGAGATACAGAGGGGCTGAAACAGAGGGGCTGAAACAGAGGGGCTGAAACAGAGTGTCTGAAACAGAGGGCGAGAAACAGAGGGGCTGAAACAGGGGGCGAGAAACAGAGGGGCTGAAACAGAGGGGCGGGAAACAGAGGGGCAGGAAACAGGGGGCGGGAAACAGAGGGGCTGAATCAGAGGGGCTGAATCAGAGGGGCTGAATCAGAGGGTGAGAAACAGAGGGGCTGAAACAGAGGGGCTGAAACAGAGGGTGAGAAACAGAGGGGCTGAAACAGAGGGCGAGAAACAGAGGGGCTGAATCAGAGGGGCTGAATCAGAGGGGCTGAAACAGAGGGGCTGAAACAGCGGGGCTGAATCAGAGGGGCTGAAACAGAGGGCGAGAAACAGTGGGGCTGAAACAGATGGGCTGAATCAGAGGGGCTGAAACAGAGGGCGAGAAACAGAGGGGCTGAAACAGAGAGGCTGAATCAGAGGGGCTGAATCAGAGGGGCTGATACAGAGGGGCTGAAACAGAGGGGCTGAATCAGCGGGGCTGAAACAGAGGGGGAGAAACAGAGGGGCTGAAACAGTGTGCGAGAAACAGAGGGGCAGGAACAGCGGGCGAGAAACAGAGGGGCTGAAACACAGGGCGAGAAACAGAGGGCGAGAAACAGAGGAGCTGAAACAGAGGGGCTGAAACAGAGGGGCTAAAACAGATGGCGAGAAACAGAGGGGCTGAAACACAGGGGCTGAAACAGAGGGGCTGAAACAGAGGGGCTCAAACAGAGGGCGAGAAACAGAGGGGCTGAAACAGACGGCGAGAAACAGAGGGGCTGAAACAGAGGGTGAGAAACAGAGGGGCTGAATCAGAGGGGCTGAATCAGAGGGGCTGAAACAGAGGGCGAGAAACAGAGGGGCTGAAACAGAGGGCGAGAAACAGAGGGGCTGAAACAGAGGGTGAGAAACAGAGGGCGAGAAGTAGAGGGACTGAAACTGAGGGGCTGAAACAAAGGGGCTGAAACAGAGGGGCTGAAACAGAGGGGCTGAAACAGAGGGGCTGAAACAGAGGGGCTGAATCAGAGGGGCTGAAACAGAGGGCGAGAAACAGAGGGGCTGAAACAGAGGGCGAGAAAGAGAGGGGCTGAAACAGAGGGGCTGAAACAGAGGGTGAGAAACAGAGGGGCTGAAACAGAGGGCGAGAAACAGAGGGGCTGAAACAGAGGGTGAGAAACAGAGGGCGAGAAGTAGAGGGACTGAAACTGAGGGGCTGAAACAAAGGGGCTGAAACAGAGGGGCTGAAACAGAGGGGCTGAAACAGAGGGGCTGAAACAGAGGGGCTGAATCAGAGGGGCTGAAACAGAGGGCGAGAAACAGAGGGGCTGAAACAGAGGGCGAGAAAGAGAGGGGCTGAAACAGAGGGGCTGAAACAGAGGGTGAGAAACAGAGGGGCTGAAACAGAGGGCGAGAAACAGAGGGGCTGAAACAGAGGGCGAGAAACAGAGGGGCTGAAACAGAGTGCGAGAAACAGAGCGGCTGAAACAGAGGGGCTGAAACAGTGGGCGAGATACAGAGGGGCTGAAACAGAGGGGCTGAAACAGAGGGGCTGAAACAAAGAGCGAGAAACAGAGGGGCTGAAACAGGGGGCGAGAAACAGAGGGGCTGAAACAGAGGGGCGGGAAACAGAGGGGCTGAAACAGAGGGTGAGAAACAGAGGGCGAGAAACAGTGGGCGAGAAACAGAGGGGCTGAAACAGAGGGGCTCAAACAGAGGGGCTCAAACAGAGGGCGAGAAACAGAGGGGCTGAAACAGAGGGCGAGAAACATAGGGGCTGAATCTGAGGGGCTGAATCAGAGGGGCTGAATCAGAGGGGCTGAAACAGAGGGCGAGAAACAGAGGGGCTGAAACAGAGGGCGAGAAACAGAGGGGCTGAAACAGAGTGCGAGAAACAGAGGGGCTGAAACAGAGGGGCTGAAACAGTGGTCGAGATACAGAGGGGCTGAAACAGAGGGGCTGAAACAGAGGGGCTGAAACAGAGGGTGAGAAACAGAGTGTCTGAAACAGAGGGCGAGAAACTAAGGGGCTAAAACAGAGGGCGAGAATCAGAGGGGCTGAAACACAGGGGCTGAAACAGAGGGGCTGAAACAGAGAGGCTCAAACAGAGGGCGAGAAACAGAGGGGCTGAAACAGAGGGCGAGAAACAGAGGGGCTGAAACAGAGGGTGAGAAACAGAGGGGCTGAATCAGAGGGGCTGAATCAGAGGGTCTGAAACAGAGGGCGAGAAACAGCGGGGCTGAAACAGAGGGCGAGAAACAGAGGGGCTGAAACAGAGGGCGAGAAACAGAGGGGCTGAATCAGAGGGGCTGAAACAGAGGGCGAGAAACAGAGGGGCTGAAACAGAGAGCGAGAAACAGAGGGGCTGAAACAGAGGGGCTGAAACAGAGGGTGAGAAACAGAGGGGCTGAAACAGAGGGCGAGAAACAGAGTGGCTGAAACAGATGGGCTGAAACAGAGGGCGAGAAACAGAGGGGCTGAAACAGAGGGCGAGAAACAGAGGGGCTGGAACAGAGGGCGAGAAACAGAGTGGCTGAAACAGATGGGCTGAAACAGAGGGGCTGAATCAGAGGGGCTGAAACAGAGGGCGAGAAACAGAGGGGCTGAAACAGAGAGCGAGAAACAGAGGGGCTGAAACAGAGGGGCTGAAACAGAGGGTGAGAAACAGAGGGGCTGAAACAGAGGGCGAGAAACAGAGTGGCTGAAACAGATGGGCTGAAACAGAGGGCGAGAAACAGAGGGGCTGAAACAGAGGGCGAGAAATACAGGGGCTGAAACAGAGCGCGAGAAAGAGAGGGTCTGAAACAGAGGGGCTGAAACAGTGGGCGAGATACAGAGGGGCTGAAACAGAGGGGCTGAAACAGAGGGGCTGAAACAGAGGGCGAGATACAGAGGGGCTGTAACAGAGGGTGAGAAACAGAGGGGCTGAAACAGGGGCGTGAAACAGAGGGGCTGAACCAGAGGTGCGGGAAACAGAGGGGCGGGAAACAGAGGGGCGGGAAACAGAGGGGCTGAATCAGAGGGGCTGAATCAGAGGGGCTGTAACAGTGGGTGAGAAACAGAGTGGCTGAAACAGAGGGCGAGAAACAGACGGGCTGAAACAGAGGGCGAGAAACAGAGGGGCTGAATCAGAGGGGCTGAATCAGAGAGGCTGAATCAGAGGGGCTGAAACAGAGGGGCTGAATCAGAGGGGCTGAAACAGAGGGCGAGAAACAGAGAGGCTGAAACAGAGGGCGAGAAACAGAGGGGCTGAAACAGAGGGCGAGAAAGAGAGGGGCTGAAACAGAGGGGCTGAAACAGACGGGCTGAATCAGAGGGGCTGATTCAGAGTGGATGAAACAGAGGGGCTGAATCATCGGGGCTTAAACAGAGGGCGAGAAACAGAGGGGCTGAAACAGAGGGCGAGAAACAGAGGGGCAGAAACAGAGGGCGAGAAACTGAGGGGCTGAAACTGAGGGGCTGGAACAGAGGGCGAGAAACGGAGGGGCTGAAACAGAGGGCGAGAAACAGAGGGGCTGAAACAGAGGGGCTGAAACAGAGGGGCTGAAACAGAGGGCGAGAAACAGAGGGGCTGAAACAGAGGGCGAGAAACAGAGGGGTTGAAACAGAGGGCGAGAAACAGAGGGGCTGAAACAGAGGGCGAGAAACAGAGCGGCTGAAACAGGTGCTGACACAGAGGGGCTGAAACAGAGGGTCTGAAACAGAGGGCGAGAAACAGAGGGGCTGAAACAGAGGGCGAGAAACAGAGGGGTTGAAACAGAGGGCGAGAAACAGAGGGGCAGAATCAGAGGGGCTGAAACAGAGGGGCTGAGACAGTGGGGCAGAATCAGAGGGGCTGATTCAGAGGGGCTGAAACAGAGGGGCTGAAACAGAGGGGCTGACACTGAGGGGCTGAATCAGAGGGGCTGAATCAGCGGGGCTGAAACAGAGGGCGAGAAACAGAGGGGCTGAAACAGAGGGCGAGAAACAGAGGGGCAAAAACAGAGGGCGAGAAACAGAGGGGCTGAAACAGAGGGGCTGAAACAGAGGGCGAGAAACAGAGGGGCTGAAACAGAGCGCGAGAAACAGAGTGGCTGAAACAGAGGGGCTGAAACAGAGTGCGAGATACAGAGGGGCTGAATCAGAGGGCGAGAAACAGAGGGGCTGAAACAGAGGGCGAGAATGAGAGGGGCTGCAACAGAGGGGCTGAAACACAGGGGCTGAAACAGAGGGGCTGAAACAGAGGGCGTGAAACAGAGGGGCTGAAACAGAGGGCGAGAAACAGAGGGCCTGGAACAGAGGGGCTGAAACAGAGGGGCTGAATCAGAGGGGCTGAAACAAAGGGCGAGAAACAGAGGGGCTGATTCAGAGTGGCTGAATCAGAGGGGCTGAAACAGTGGGCGAGATACAGAGGGGCTGAAACAGAGGGGCTGAAACAGAGGGGCTGAAACAGAGGGCGAGAATCAGAGGGGCTGAAACAGGGGGCGAGAAACAGAGGGGCTGAAACAGAGGGGCGGGAAACAGAGGGGCGGGAAACAGAGGGGCGGGAAACAGAGGGGCTGAATCAGAGGGGCTGAATCAGAGGGGCTGAATCAGAGGGGCTGAATCAGAGGGCGAGAAACAGAGGGCCTGAAACAGAGGGGCTGAAACAGAGGGGCTGAAACAGAGGGTGAGAAACAGAGGGGCTGAAACAGAGGGCGAGAAACAGAGGGGATGAATCAGAGGGGCTGAATCAGAGTGGCTGAAACAGAGGGGCTGAAACAGAGGGGCTGAATCAGAGGGCAAGAAACAGAGGGGCTGAAACAGAGGGCGAGAAACACAGGGGCTGAAACAGAGGGCGAGAAACAGAGGGACTGAAACATAGGGGCTGAAACAGTGGGCGAGATACAGAGGGGCTGAAACAGAGGGGCTGAAACAGTGGGGCTGAAACGGAGGGTCTGAATCAGCGGGGCTGAAACAGAGGTGGAGAAACAGAGGGGCTGAAACAGAGGGCGAGAATCAGAGGGGCAGAAACAGAGGGCGAGAAACAGAGGGGCTGAAACAGAGGGCGAGAAACAGAGGGACTGAAACAGAGGGGCTGAAACAGTGGGCGAGATACAGAGGGGCTGAAACAGAGGGGCTGAAACAGAGGGGCTGAAACAGAGTGTCTGAAACAGAGGGCGAGAAACAGAGGGGCTGAAACAGGGGGCGAGAAACAGAGGGGCTGAAACAGAGGGGCGGGAAACAGAGGGGCGGGAAACAGGGGGCGGGAAACAGAGGGGCTGAATCAGAGGGGCTGAATCAGAGGGGCTGAATCAGAGGGTGAGAAACAGAGGGGCTGAAACAGAGGGGCTGAAACAGAGGGTGAGAAACAGAGGGGCTGAAACAGAGGGCGAGAAACAGAGGGGCTGTATCAGAGGGGCTGAATCAGAGGGGCTGAAACAGAGGGGCTGAAACAGCGGGGCTGAATCAGAGGGGCTGAAACAGAGGGCGAGAAACAGTGGGGCTGAAACAGATGGGCTGAATCAGAGGGGCTGAAACAGAGGGCGAGAAACAGAGGGGCTGAAACAGAGGGGCTGAATCAGAGGGGCTGATACAGAGGGGCTGAAACAGAGGGGCTGAATCAGCGGGGCTGAAACAGAGGGGGAGAAACAGAGGGGCTGAAACAGTGGGCGAGAAACAGAGGGGCAGGAACAGAGGGCGAGAAACAGAGGGGCTGAAACACAGGGCGAGAAACAGAGGGCGAGAAACAGAGGAGCTGAAACAGAGGGGCTGAAACAGAGGGGCTGAAACAGAGGGGCTGAAACAGTGAGCGAGAAATAGAGGGGCTGAAACAGAGGGGCTAAAACAGAGGGCGAGAAACAGAGGGGCTGAAACACAGGGGCTGAAACAGAGGGGCTGAAACAGAGGGGCTCAAACAGAGGGCGAGAAACAGAGGGGCTGAAACAGACGGCGAGAAACAGAGGGGCTGAAACAGAGGGTGAGAAACAGAGGGGCTGAATCAGAGGGGCTGAATCAGAGGGGCTGAAACAGAGGGCGAGAAACAGAGGGGCTGAAACAGAGGGTGAGAAACAGAGGGCGAGAAGTAGAGGGACTGAAACTGAGCGGCTGAAACAAAGGGGCTGAAACACAGGTGCTGAAACAGAGGGGCTGAAACAGAGGGGCTGAAACAGAGGGGCTGAATCAGAGGGGCTGAAACAGAGGGCGAGAAACAGAGGGGCTGAAACAGAGGGCGAGAAACAGAGGGGCAGGAACAGAGGGCGAGAAACAGAGGGGCTGAAACACAGGGCGAGAAACAGAGGGCGAGAAACAGAGGAGCTGAAACAGAGGGGCTGAAACAGAGGGGCTGAAACAGAGGGGCTGAAACAGTGAGCGAGAAATAGAGGGGCTGAAACAGAGGGCGAGAAACAGAGGGGCTAAAACAGAGGGCGAGAAACAGAGGGGCTGAAACACAGGGGCTGAAACAGAGGGGCTGAAACAGAGGGGCTCAAACAGAGGGCGAGAAACAGAGGGGCTGAAACAGACGGCGAGAAACAGAGGGGCTGAAACAGAGGGTGAGAAACAGAGGGGCTGAATCAGAGGGGCTGAATCAGAGGGGCTGAAACAGAGGGCGAGAAACAGAGGGGCTGAAACAGAGGGTGAGAAACAGAGGGCGAGAAGTAGAGGGACTGAAACTGAGGGGCTGAAACAAAGGGGCTGAAACAGAGGGGCTGAAACAGAGGGGCTGAAACAGAGGTGCTGAAACAGAGGGGCTGAATCAGAGGGGATGAAACAGAGGGCGAGAAACAGAGGGGCTGAAACAGAGGGCGAGAAACAGAGGGGCTGAAACAGAGGGGCTGAAACAGAGGGTGAGAAACAGAGGGGCTGAAACAGAGGGCGAGAAACAGAGTGGCTGAAACAGACGGGCTGAAACAGAGGGCGAGAAACAGAGGGGCTGAAACAGAGGGCGAGAAACAGAGGGGCTGAAACAGAGTGCGAGAAACAGAGCGGCTGAAACAGAGGGGCTGAAACAGTGGGCGAGATACAGAGGGGCTGAAACAGAGGGGCTGAAACAGAGGGGCTGAAACAGAGAGCGAGAAACAGAGGGGCTGAAACAGGGGGCGAGAAACAGAGGGGCTGAAACAGAGGGGCGGGAAACAGAGGGGCTGAAACAGAGGGTGAGAAACAGAGGGCGAGAAACAGTGGGCGAGAAACAGAGGGGCTGAAACAGAGGGGCTCAAACAGAGGTGCTCAAACAGAGGGCGAGAAACAGAGGGGCTGAAACAGAGGGCGAGAAACATAGGGGCTGAATCTGAGGGGCTGAATCAGAGGGGCTGAAACAGAGGGGGAGAAACAGAGGGGCTGAAACAGTGGGCGAGAAACAGAGGGGCAGGAACAGAGGGCGAGAAACATAGGGGCTGAATCTGAGGGGCTGAATCAGCGGGGCTGAAACAGAGGGGGAGAAACAGAGGGGCTGAAACAGTGGGCGAGAAACAGAGGGGCAGGAACAGAGGGCGAGAAACAGAGGGGCTGAAACACAGGGCGAGAAACAGAGGGCGAGAAACAGAGGAGCTGAAACAGAGGGGCTGAAACAGAGGGGCTGAAACAGAGGGGCTGAAACAGTGGGCGAGAAATAGAGGCGCTGAAACAGAGGGTGAGAAACAGAGGGCGAGAAGTAGAGGGACTGAAACTGAGGGGCTGAAACAAAGGGGCTGAAACAGAGGGGCTGAAACAGAGTGGCTGAAACAGAGGGGCTGAAACAGAGGGGCTGAATCAGAGGGGCTGAAACAGAGGGCGAGAAACAGAGGGGCTGAACCGAGGGCGAGAAACAGAGGGGCTGAAACAGAGGGGCTGAAACAGAGGGTGAGAAACAGAGGGGCTGAAACAGAGGGCGAGAAACAGAGTGACTGAAACAGACGGGCTGAAACAGAGGGCGAGAAACAGAGGGGCTGAAACAGAGGGCGAGAAACAGAGGGTCTGAAACAGAGTGCGAGAAACAGAGCGGCTGAAACAGAGGGGCTGAAACAGGGGGCGAGAAACAGAGGGGCTGAAACAGAGGGGCGGGAAACAGAGCGGCTGAAACAGAGGGTGAGAAACAGAGGGCGAGAAACAGTGGGCGAGAAACAGAGGGGCTGAAACAGAGGGGCTGAAACAGAGGGGCTGAAACAGAGTGCGAGATACAGAGGGGCTGAATCAGAGGGCGAGAAACAGAGGGGCAGAAACAGAGGGCGAGAAACAGAGGGGCTGCAACAGAGGGGCTGAAACACAGGGGCTGAAACAGAGGGGCTGAAACAGAGGGCGAGAAACAGAGGGGCTGAAACAGAGGGCGAGAAACAGAGGGCCTGGAACAGAGGGGCTGAAACAGAGGGGCTGAATCAGAGGGGCTGAAACAGAAGGCGAGAAACAGAGGGGCTGATTCAGAGTGGCTGAATCAGAGGGGCTGAAACAGAGGGGCTTAAACAGAGGGCGAGAAACAGAGGGGCTGAAACAGCGGGCGAGAAACAGAGGGCGAGAAACAGAGGGGCTGAAACAGAGGGGCTGAAACAGACGGGCTGAAACAGAGAGCCTGAAACAGAGGGCGAGAAACAAAGGGGCTGAAAAAGAGGGCGAGAAACAGAGGGGCTGAAACAGAGGGCGAGAAACAGAGGGTGAAATACAGAGTGCGAGAAACAGAGTGGCTGAAACAGAGGGGCTGAAACAGAGGGGCTGAAATAGAGGGCGAGAAACAGAGGGCGAGAAAAAGAGGGACCGAAACAGAGGGGCTGAAACAGAGTGGCTGAATCAGAAGCACTGAAACAGAGGGGCTGAAACAGAGGGCGAGAAACAGAGGGGCTGAAACAGAGGGGCTGAAACAGAGCGGCTGAAATAGAGGGCGAGAAACAGATGGCGAGAAAAAGAGGGGCTGAAACAGAGGGGCTGAAACAGAGGGGCTGAAAGAGAAGGGCTGAAACAGAGGGGCTGAATCAGCGGGGCTGAAACAGAGGGCGAGAAACAGAGGGGCTGAAAAAGAGGACTAGAAACAGAGGCTCTGAAACAGAGGGGCTGAAACGGAGGGGCAGAAACAGAGGGGCTGAATCAGAGGGGCTGAATCAGAGGCACTGAAACAGAGGGGCTGAAACAGAGGGCGAGAAACAGAGGGGCTGAAACAGCGGGGCTGAAACAGAGGGGCTGAAATAGAGGGCGAGAAACAGAGGGCGAGAAAAAGAGGGGCTGAAACAGAGGGGCTGAAACAGAGGGGCTGAAACAGAGGGGCTGAAACAGAGGGGCTGAATCAGAGGGGCTGATTCAGAGGGGCTGAAACAGAGGGGCTGAATCAGCCGGGATGAAACAGAGGGTGAGAAACAGAGGGGCTGAAACAGAGGGCGAGAAACAGAGGCGCAGAAACAGTGGGCGAGAAACCGAGGGGCTGAAACAGAGGGGCTGAAACAGAGGGCGAGAAACAGAGGGGCTGAAACAGAGGGCGAGAAACAGAGGGGCTGAAACAGATGGGCTTGAACAGACGGGCTGAAACAGACGGGCTGTAACAGAGAGCCTGAAACAGAGGGCGAGAAACAGAGGGGCTGAAACAGAGGGCGAAAAACAGTGGGGCTGAAACACAGGGTGAGAAACAGAGGGGGAGATACAGAGGGCGATAAACAGAGGGGCTGATACAGAGGGTGAGAAACAGTGGGGCAGAAACAGAGGGGCAGAAACAGAGGGCGAGAAACAGAGGGGCTGAAACAGTGGGTGAGAAACAGAGGGGCTGAAACAGTGGGTGAGAAACAGAGGGGCTGAAACAGTGGGTGAGAAGCAGAGGGGCTGAATCAGAGGGCGAGAAACAGAGGGGCTGAAACAGGGGGCGAGAAACAGAGGGGCTGAAACAGGGGGCGAGAAACAGAGGGGCTGAAACAAAGGGCGAGAAATAGAGGGGCTGAATCAGAGGGGCTGAAACAGAGGGCGAGACACAGCGGGGCTGAAACAGAGGGGCTGAAACAGAGGGCGAGAAACAGAGGTGCTGAAACAGAGGGGCTGAAACAGAGGGCGAGAAACAGAGGGGCTGAAACAGAGGGGCTGAAACTGAGGGCGAGAAACAGAGGGGCTGAAACAGAGGGGCTGAATCAGAGGGCGAGAAACAGAGGGGCTGAAACACAGGGCGAGAAACAGCGGGGCTGAAACAGAGGGCGAGAAATAGCGGGGTTGAAACAGAGGGGCTGAAACTGAGGGCGAGAAACAGAGGGGCTGAAACAGAGGGGCTAAATCAGAGGACGAGAAACAGAGGGGCTGAAACAGAGGGGCTGAAACAGGGGGGCTGAAACAGAGGGGCTGAAACAGGGGGCGAGAAACAGAGTGGCTGAAACAGACGGGCTGAAACAGAGGGCGAGAAACTGAGGGGCTGAAACAGAGTGGCTGAAACAGAGGGACTGAAACATGGGGCGAGAAACAGAGGGGCTGAAACAGAGGGTGAGAAACAGAGGGGCTGAAACAGAGGGGCTAAAACAGAGGGTGAGAAACAGAGTGCGAGAAACAGAGGGGCTGAAACAAAGGGCGAGAAACACAGGGGCTGAAACAGAGGGGCTGAAACAGAGGGCGAGAAACAGAGGGGTGAAACAGAGGGCGAGAAACAGATCGGCTGAAACAGAGGGGCTGAAACAGAGGGCGAGAAACAGAGGGGCTGAACCAGAGGGTGAGAAACAGAGGGGCTGAAACAGAGGACGAGAAACAGAGGGGCTGATACAGTTGGTGAGAAACAGAGGGGCTGAAACATAGAGTGAGAAACAGCGGGGCAGAATCAGAGGGCCAGAAACAGAGGGCGAGAAACAGAGGGGCTGAAACAGTGGGTGAGAAACAGAGGGGCTGAAACAGTGGGTGAGAAACAGAGGGGCTGAAACAGTGGGTGAGAAGCAGAGGGGCTGAATCAGAGGGCGAGAAACAGAGGGGCTGAAACAGAGGGGCTGAAACAGGGCGGCTGAAACAGAGGGGCTGAAACAGGGGGCGAGAAACAGAGGGGCTGAAACAGAGGGCGAGAAACAGAGGGGCTGAAACAAAGGGCGAGAAACAGAGAGGCTGAAACAGAGGGGCTGAAACAGAGGGCGAGACACAGAGGGGCTGAAACAGAGGGGCTGAAACAGAGGGCGAGAAACAGAGGGGCTGAAACAGAGGGGCTGAAACTGAGGGCGAGAAACAGAGGGGCTGAAACAGAGGGGCTGAATCAGAGGGTGCGAAACAGCTGGGCTGAAACAGAGGGCGAGAAACAGCGGGGCTGAAACAGAGGGCGAGAAACAGCGGGGCTGAAACAGAGGGGCTGAATCTGAGGGCGAGAAATAGAGGGGCTGAAACAGAGGGGCTGAATCAGAGGGAGGGAAACAGAGGGGCTGAAACAGAGTGCGAGAAACAGCGGGGCTGAAATAGAGGGGCTGAAACAGATGGGCTGGAACAGAGGGGCTGAAACAGACGGGCTGTAACAGAGAGCCTGAAACAGAGGGCGAGAAACAGAGGGGCTGAAACAGAGGGCGAATTACAGTGGGGCTGAAACACAGGGTGAGAAACAGAGGGGGAGATACAGAGGGCGATAAACAGAGGGGCTGAAACAGAGGGTGAGAAACAGTGGGGCAGAAATAGAGGGGCAGAAACAGAGGGCGAGAAACAGAGGGGCTGAAGCAGTGGGTGAGAAACAGAGGGGCTGAAACAGTGGGTGAGAAACAGAGGGGCTGAAACAGTGGGTGAGAAGCAGAGGGGCTGAATCAGAGGGCGAGAAACATAGGGGCTGAAACAGAGGGGCTGAAACAGGGGTGCTGAAACAGAGGGGCTGAAACAGGGGGCGAGAAACAGAGGGGCTGAAACAGTGGGCGAGAAACAGATCGGCTGAAACAAAGGGCGAGAAACAGAGGGGCTGAAACAGAGGGGCTGAAACAGAGGGCGAGACACAGCGGGGCTGAAACAGAGGGGCTGAAACAGAGGGCGAGAAACAGAGGTGCTGAAACAGAGGGGCTGAAACAGAGGGCGAGAAACAGAGGGGCTGAAACAGAGGGGCTGAAACTGAGGGCGAGAAACAGAGGGGCTGAAACAGAGTGCGAGAAACAGCGGGGCTGAAATAGAGGGGCTGAAACAGATGGGCTGGAACAGAGGGGCTGAAACAGACGGGCTGTAACAGAGAGCCTGAAACAGAGGGCGAGAAACAGAGGGGCTGAAACAGATGGGCTGGAACAGAGGGGCTGAAACAGACGGGCTGTAACAGAGAGCCTGAAACAGAGGGCGAGAAACAGAGGGGCTGAAACAGAGGGCGAAAAACAGTGGGGCTGAAACACAGGGTGAGAAACAGAGGGGGAGATACAGAGGGCGATAAACAGAGGGGCTGAAACAGAGGGTGAGAAACAGTGGGGCAGAAACAGAGGGGCAGAAACAGAGGGCGAGAAACAGAGGGGCTGAAACAGTGGGTGAGAAACAGAGGGGCTGAAACAGTGGGTGAGAAACAGAGGGGCTGAAACAGTGGGTGAGAAGCAGAGGGGCTGAATCAGAGGGCGAGAAACAGAGGGGCTGAAACAGAGGGGCTGAAACAGGGGGGCTGAAACAGAGGGGCTGAAACAGGGGGCGAGAAACAGAGGGGCTGAAACAGGGGGCGAGAAACAGAGGGGCTGAAACAAAGGGCGAGAAACAGAGGGGCTGAAACAGAGGGGCTGAAACAGAGGGCGAGACACAGCGGGGCTGAAACAGAGGGGCTGAAACAGAGGGCGAGAAACAGAGGTGCTGAAACAGAGGGGCTGAAACAGAGGGCGAGAAACAGCGGGGCTGAAACTGAGGGCGAGAAACAGAGGGGCTGAAACAGAGGGGCTGAATCAGAGGGCGAGAAACAGAGGGGCTGAAACACAGGGCGAGAAACAGCGGGGCTGAAACAGAGGGCGAGAAATAGCGGGGTTGAAACAGAGGGGCTGAAACTGAGGGCGAGAAACAGAGGGGCTGAAACAGAGGGGCTAAATCAGAGGGCGAGAAACAGGGGGGCTGAAACAGTTTGGCTGAAACATTTTGTGAGAAACAGAGGGCGAGAAACTGAGAGCGAGAAACAGAGGGGCTGAAACAGTGGGTGAGAAACAGAGGGGCTGAAACAGTGGGTGAGAAACAGAGGGGCTGAAACAGTGGGTGAGAAGCAGAGGTGCTAAATCAGAGGACGAGAAACAGAGGGGCTGAAACAGAGGGGCTGAAACAGGGGAGCTGAAACAGAGGGGCTGAAACGGGGGGTGAGAAACAGAGTGGCTGAAACAGACGGGCTGAAACAGAGGGCGAGAAACTGAGGGGCTGAAACAGAGGGGCTGAAACAGAGGGGCTGAAACAGAGGGCGAGAAACAGAGGGGTGAAACAGAGGGGCTGAAACAGAGGGCGAGAAACAGAGGGGCTGAAACAGAGGGTGAGAAACAGAGGGGCTGAAACAGAGGACGAGAAACAGAGGGGCTGATACAGTTGGGGAGAAACAGAGGGGCTGAAACATAGAGTGAGAAACAGCGGGGCAGAAACAGAGGGCCAGAAACAGAGGGCGAGAAACAGAGGGGCTGAAACAGTGGGTGAGAAACAGAGGGGCTGAAACAGTGGGTGAGAAACAGAGGGGCTGAAACAGTGGGTGAGAAGCAGAGGGGCTGAATCAGAGGGCGAGAAACAGAGGGGCTGAAACAGAGGGGCTGAAACAGAGGGGTGAAACATCGGGCGAGAAACAGAGGGGCCGAAACAGAGGGCGAGAGACAGAGGGGCCGCAACAGAGGGGCTGAAACAGAGGGCGAGAAACAAAGGGGTGAAACATAGGGCGAGAAACAGATGGGCTGAAACAGAGGAGCTGAAACAGAGGGCGAGAAACAGAGGGGCTGAAACAGAGGGTGAGAAACAGAGGGGCTGAAACAGAGGGCGAGAAACAGAGGGGCTGAAACAGTTGGTGAGAAACAGAGGGGCAGAAACAGAGGGCGAGAAACAGAGGCGCTGAAACAGAGGGTGAGAAACAGAGGGGCTGAAACAGTGGGTGAGAAACAGAGGGGCTGAAACAGTGGGTGAGCAACAGAGGGCGAGAAACAGAGGGGCTGAAACAGAGGGGCTGAAACAGAGGGCGAGAAACAGAGGGGCTGAAACAGAGGGCCTGAAACAGAGGGGCTGAATCAGAGGGCGATAAACAGAGGGGCTGAAACAGGGGGCGAGAAAGGGAGGGGCTGGAACAGAGGGCGAGAAACAGAGGGGCTGAAACAGAGTGCGAGAAAAAGAGGGGATGAAACAGAGGGTGAGAAACAGAGGGGCTGAAACAGAGGGGCTGAAACAGAGCGGCTGAAACAGAGGGACTGAAACATGGGGCGAGAAACAGAGGGGCTGAAACAGAGGGTGTGAAACAGAGGGGTGAAACAGAGGGCGAGAAACAGAGGGGCCAAAACAGCGGGACTGAAACAGAGGGCGAGAAACAGAGGGGTGAAACAGAGGGCGAGAAACAGATGGGCTGAAACAGAGGGGCTGAAGCAGAGGGCGAGAAACAGAGGGGCTGAAACAGAGGGTGAGAAACAGAGGGGCTGAAACAGAGGGCGAGAAACAGAGGGGCTGAAACAGTTGGTGAGAAACAGAGGGGCAGAAACAGAGGGGCAGAAACAGAGGGCGAGAAACAGAGGGGCTGAAACAGAGGGTGAGAAACAGAGGGTCTGAAACAGTGGGTGAGAAACAGAGGGGCTGAAACAGTGGGTGAGAAGCAGAGGGGCTGAATCAGAGGGCGAGAAACAGAGGGGCTGAAACAGAGGGGCTGAAACAGGGGGCGAGAAACAAAGGGGCTGAAACAGGGGGCGAGAAACAGAGGGGCTGAAACAGAGGGGCTGAAACAGGGGGCGAGAAACAGGGGGGCTCAAACAGGGGGCGAGAAACAGAGGGCCTGAAACAGAGGGGCTGAAACAGAGGGGCTGAAACAGGGGGCGAGAAACAGAGTGGCTGAAACAGAGGGCGAGAAACAGAGGGGCTGAAACAGAGGGCGAGACACTGCGGGGATGAAACAGAGGAGCTGAAACAGAGGGCGAGAAACAGAGGGGCTGAAACAGAGGGGCTGAAACAGAGCGTGAGAAACAGAGGGGCTGAAACAGAGAGGCTGAAACAGAGGGCGAGAAACAGAGGGCGAGAAACAGAGGGGCTGAAACAGAGGGGCTGAAACAGAGTGGCTGAATCAGAGGTCGAGAAACAGGGGGGCTGAAACAGAGGGGCTGAAACAGTTGGGATGAAACATTTTGTGAGAAACAGAGGGCGAGAAACAGAGAGCGAGATACAGAGTGGTTGAAACATAAGTGCTGAAACAGAGTGCAAGAAACAGAGGGCGAGAAACAGAGGGGATGAAACAGAGGGGCTGAATAAGAGGCGCTGAAACATAGGGCGAGAACCAGAGGGCGAGAAACAGAGGGGCTGAAACAGAGGAGCTGAATCAGAGGTCGAGAAACAGAGGGGCTGAAACATCGGGTGAGAAACAGCGGGGCTGAAACAGAGGGGCAGAAACAGAGGGCGAGAAACAGAGGGGCTGAAACAGAGGGTGAGAAACAGAGGGGCTGAAACAGTGGGTGAGAAACAGAGGGGCTGAAATACGGGGCGAGAAATGGAGGGGCAGAAACAGAGGGCGAGAAACAGAGGGGCTGAAACAGAGTGCGAGAAACAGAGGGTCTGAAACAGAGGGCGAGAAACAGAGGGGCTGAAACAGAGGGCGAGAAACAGAGGGGCTGAAACAGAGGGGCTGAATCAGAGGGGCTGAAACAGGGGGCGAGAAACAGAGGGTCTGAAACAGAGGGGCTGAAACAGAGTGTGAGAAACAGAGGGGCTGAAACAGTGGGTGAGAAACAGAGGGGCTGAAACACGGGGCGAGAAATGGAGGGGCTGAAACAGAGGGCGAGAAACAGAGGGGCTGAAACAGAGGGCGAGAAACAGAGGGTCTGAAACAGAGGTCGAGATACAGAGGGGCTGAAACAGAGGGCGAGAAACAGAGGGGCTGAAACAGAGGGGCTGAATCAGAGTAGCTGAAACAGGGGGCGAGAAACAGAGGGGCTGAAACAGAGGGGCTGAAACAGACGGCGAGACACAGCGGGGCTGAAACAGAGGGGCTGAAACAGAGGGCGAGAAACAGAGGGGCTGAAACAGAGGGTCTGAAACAGAGGGCGAGAAACAGAGTGGCTGAAACAGAGGGGCTGAAACAGAGCGGCTGAAACAGAGGGACTGTAACATGGGGCGAGAAACTGAGGGGCTGAAACAGAGGGTGAGAAACAGAGTGGCTAAAACAGAGGGGCTAAAGCAGAGGGTGAGAAACAGAGTGCGAGAAACAGAGGGGCTGAAACAGAGGGCGAGAAACAGAGGGGCTGAAACAGAGGGCGAGCAACAGAGCGCGAGAAACAGAGGGGCTGAAACAGAGGGTGAGAATCAGAGGGCGAGAAACAGAGGGGCTGAAACACAGGGCGAGAAACAGAGGGGCTGAAACAGAGGGGCTGAATCCGAGGGCGAGATACAGAGGGGCTGAAACAGGGGGCGAGAAACGGAGGGGCTGAAACAGAGGGCGAGAAACAGAGGGGCTGAAACAGAGTGCGAGAAAAAGAGGGGCTGAAACAGAGGGCGAGAAACAGAGGGGCTGAAAAAGCGGGGCTGAAACAGAGCGGCTGAAACAGAGGGACTGAAACATGTGGCAAGAAACAGAGGGGCTGAAACAGAGGGTGAGAAACACAGGGGTTAAAACAGAGGGGCTGAAACAGAGGGCGAGAAACAGAGGGGTGAAACAGAGGGCGAGAAACAGAGGGGCCGAAACAGAGGGTGAGAAACAGAGGGGCTGAAACAGAGGGCGAGAAACAGAGGGGCTGAAACAGTTGGTGAGAAACAGAGGGGCTGAAACAGAGGGGCTGAAACATAGGGTGAGAAACAGCGGGGCAGAAACAGAGGGGCAGAAACAGAGGGCGAGAAACAGAGGGGCTGAAACAGAGGGTGAGAAACAGAGGGGCTGAAACAGTGGGTGAGAAACAGAGGGGCTGAAACAGTGTGTGAGAAGCAGAGGGGCTGAATCAGAGGGCGAGAAACAGAGGGGCTGAAACAGAGGGGCTGAAACAGGGGGCGAGAAAGAGAGGGGCTGAAACAGAGGGGCTGAAACAGGGGGCGAGAAACAGAGGGGCTCAAACAGGGGGCGAGAAACAGCGGGGCTGAAACAGAGGGTCTGGAACAGTGGGCGAGAAACAGAGGGGCTGACACAGAGGGGCTGAATCAGAGGGCGAGAAACAGAGGGGCTGAAACAGAGGGTCTGGAACAGAGGGCGAGAAACAGAGGGGCTGAAACAGAGGGCCTGAATCAGAGGGCGAGAAACAGAGGGGCTGAAACAGAGGGCGAGAAACAGCGGGGCTGAAACAGAGGGGCTGAAACAGAGGGCGAGAAACAGAGGGGCTGAAACAGAGGGGCTGAAACAGAGGGCGAGAAACAGAGGGCGAGAAACAGAGGGGCTGAAACAGAGGGGCTGAAACAGAGGGGCTAAATCAGAGGGCGAGAAACAGAGGGGCTGAAACAGAGGGGCTGAAACAGTTTGGCTGAAAAATTTTGTGAGAAACAGAGGGCGAGAAACAGAGAGCGTGAAACAAAGTGGCTGAAACATAGGGGCTGAAACAGAGTGCAAGAAACAGAGGGCGAGAAACAGAGGGGATGAAACAGAGGGACTGAATCAGAGGGGCTGAAACATAGGGCGAGAACCAGAGGGCGAGAAACAGAAGAGCTGAAACAGAGGGGCTGAATCAGAGGGCTAGAAACAGAGGGGCTGAAACAGGGGGTGAGAAACAGAGGGGCTGAAACAGAGGGGCTGAATCAGAGGGCGAGAAACAGAGGGGCTGAAACAGAGTGCGAGAAAAAGAGGGGCTGAAACAGAGGGCGAGAAACAGAGGGACTGAAAAAGCGGGGCTGAAACAGAGCGGCTGAAACAGAGGGACTGAAACATGTGGCAAGAAACAGAGGGGCTGAAACAGAGGGTGAGAAACACAGGGGTTAAAACAGAGGGGCTGAAACAGAGCACGAGAAACATGGGGCGAGAAACAGAGGGGCTGAAACAGAGGGTGAGAAACAAAGGGGCTGAAACAGAGGGGCTAAAACAGAGGGTGAGAAACAGAGTGCGAGAAACAGAGGGGCTGAAACAGAGGGCAAGAAACAGAGGGGCTGAAACAGAGGGCGAGAAACAGATGGGCTGAAACAGAGGGGCTGAAACAGAGGGGCTGAAACAGAGGTGCTGAAACAGAGGGACTGAAACATGGGGCGAGAAACAGAGGGGCTGAAACAGAGGTGCTGAAACAGAGGGACTGAAACATGGGGCGAGAAACAGAGGGGCTGAAACAGAGGGGCTAAAACAGAGTGTGAGAAACAGAGTGCGAGAAACAGAGGGGCTGAAACAGAGGGCGAGAAACAGAGGGGTGAAACAGAGGGCGAGAAACAGATGGGCTGAAACAGAGGGGCTGAAACAGAGGGCGAGAAACAGAGGGGCTGAAACAGAGGGGCTGAAACATAGGGTGAGAAACAGCGGGGCAGAAACAGAGGGGCAGAAACAGTGGGTGAGAAGCAGAGGGGCTGAATCAGAGGGTGAGAAACAGAGGGGCTGAAACACGGGGCGAGAAATGGAGGGCCTGAAACAGAGGGCGAGAAACAGAGGGCAAGAAACAGAGGGGCGAGAAACAGAGGGGCTGAAACAGAGGGCGAGGAACAGAGGGGCTGAAACAGAGAGCGAGAAACAGAGGGGTTGAAACAGAGTGTGAGAAACAGAGTGCGAGAAAAAGAGGGGCTGAAACAGAGGGCGAGAAACAGAGGGGCTGAAACAGAGGGGCTGAAACAGAGGGGCTGAAACAGAGGGACTGAAACATGGGGCGAGAAACAGAGGGGCTGAAACAGAGGGAGAGAAACAGAGGGGCTGAAACAGTGGGTGAGAAACAGAGGGGCTGAAACACGGGTCGAGAAATGGAGGGGCTGAAACAGAGGGCGAGAAACAGAGGGGCTGAAACAGAGGGGCTGAAACAGAGGGGCTGAAACAGAGGGCGAGAAACAGAGGGTCTGAAACAGTGGGCGAGAAACAGAGAGGTTGAAACAGAGGGCGAGAAACAGAGGGGCTGAAACAGGGGGCGAGAAACAGAGTGGTTGAAACATAAGTGCAGAAACAGAGTGCAAGAAACAGAGGGCGAAAAACAGAGGGGATGAAACAGAGGGGCTGAATCAGAGGGGCTGAAACATAGGGCGAGAACCAAAGGGCGAGAAACAGAGGGGCTGAAACAGAGGAGCTGAATCAGAGGGCGAGAAACAGAGGGGCTGAAACAGGGGGCGAGAAATGGAGGGGCTGATACAGAGGGCGAGAAACAGAGGGGCTGAAACAGAGGGGCTGAAACAGAGGGCGAGAAACCGAGGGGCTGAAACAGAGGGCGAGAAACAAGGGGCTGAAACAGAGGGGCTGAAACAGAGGGCGAGAAACAGAGGGGTGAAACAGAGGGCGAGAAACAGAAGGGCTGAAACAGAGGGGCTGAAACAGAGGGCGAGAAATAGAGGGGCTGAAACATAGGGTGAGAAACAGCGGGGCAGAAACAGAGGGGCAGAAACAGAGGGCGAGAAATAGAGGGGCTGAAACAGAGGGTGAGAAACAGAGGGGCTGAAACAGTGGGTGAGAAACAAGGGGCTGAAACAGAGGGGCTGAAACAGAGGGCGAGAAACAGAGGGGTGAAACAGAGGGGCTGAAACAGAGGGGCTGAAACAGAGGGCTGAATCAGGGCGCGAGAAACAGAGGGTCTGAAACAGAGGGCGAGAAACAGAAGGGCTGAAACAGAGGGCGAGAAACAGAGGGGCTGAAACAGGGGGCGAGAAACAGAGGGGCTGAAACAGAGGGCGAGAAACAGAGGGGCTGAAACAGAGGGGCTGAAACAGAGGGCGAGACACAGCGGGGCTGAAACAGAGGGGCTGAAACAGAGGGCGAGAAACAGAGGGGCTGAAACAGAGGGGCTGAAACAGAGGGTGAGAAACAGAGGGGCTGAAACAGAGGGCGAGAAACAGAGGGGCTGAAACAGAGGGGCTGAAACAAAGGGCGAGAAACAGAGGGCGAGAAACAGTGGGGCTGTAACAGAGGGCGAGAAACAGAGGGGCTGAAACAGAGGGCGAGAAACAGAGGGGCTGAAACAGAGGGGCTGAAACAGAGGGGCTGAAACAGAGGGGCTGAAACAGAGGGGCTGAAACAGAGGGCGAGAAACAGAGGGCGAGAAACAGAGGAGCAGAAACAGAGGGGCTGAATCAGAGGGCGAGAAACAGAGGGGCTGAAACAGGGGGCAAGAAACGGACGGGCTGAAACAGAGGGCGAGAAACAGAGGGGTTGAAACAGAGGGTGAGAAACAGAGGGCGAGAAACAGTGGGGATCAAACAGAGGGGCTGAATCAGAGGGGCTGAATCAGAGGGCGAGCAACAGAGGTGCTGAAACAGGGGGCGAGAAATGGAGGGGCTGAAACAGAGGGCGAGAAACAGAGAGGTTGAAACGGAGTGTGAGAAACATAGTGCGAGAAAAAGAGGGGCTGAAACAGAGGGCGAGAAACAGAGGGGCAGAAACAGAGGGGCTGAAACAGAGGGACTGAAACATGGGGCGAGAAAC
Source organism: Chiloscyllium punctatum (assembly GCF_047496795.1). Taxonomy (NCBI): domain Eukaryota; kingdom Metazoa; phylum Chordata; class Chondrichthyes; order Orectolobiformes; family Hemiscylliidae; genus Chiloscyllium; species Chiloscyllium punctatum. The sequence goes on from NC_092739.1 coordinate 1,165,880, forward strand.
AGAGGGGCTGAAACAGAGGGTGAGAAACAAAGGGGCTGAAACAGAGGGGCTAAAACAGAAGGTGAGAAACAGAGTGCGAGAAACAGAGGGGCTGAAACAGAGGGCAAGAAATAGAGGGGCTGAAACAGAGGGCGAGAAACAGATGGGCTGAAACAGAGGGGCTGAAACAGAGGGGCTGAAACAGAGGTGCTGAAACAGAGGGACTGAAACATGGGGCGAGAAACAGAGGGGCTGAAACAGAGGGTGAGAAACAGAGGGGCTGAAACAGAGGGGCTAAAACAGAGTGTGAGAAACAGAGTGCGAGAAACAGAGGGGCTGAAACAGAGGGCGAGAAACAGAGGGGTGAAACAGAGGGCGAGAAACAGATGGGCTGAAACAGAGGGGCTGAAACAGAGGGCGAGAAACAGAGGGGCTGAAACAGAGGGGCTGAAACAGAGGGGCTGAAACAGAGGGCGAGAAACAGAGGGCGAGAAACAGAGGAGCAGAAACAGAGGGGCTGAATCAGAGGGCGAGAAACAGAGGGGCTGAAACAGGGGGCAAGAAACGGACGGGCTGAAACAGAGGGCGAGAAACAGAGGGGTTGAAACAGAGGGTGAGAAACAGAGGGCGAGAAACAGTGGGGATCAAACAGAGGGGCTGAATCAGAGGGGCTGAATCAGAGGGCGAGCAACAGAGGGGCTGAAACAGGGGGCGAGAAATGGAGGGGCTGAAACAGAGGGCGAGAAACAGAGAGGTTGAAACGGAGTGTGAGAAACATAGTGCGAGAAAAAGAGGGGCTGAAACAGAGGGCGAGAAACAGAGGGGCAGAAACAGAGGGGCTGAAACAGAGGGACTGAAACATGGGGCGAGAAACAGAGGGGCTGAAACAGAGGGTGAGAAACAAAGGGGCTGAAACAGAGGGGCTAAAACAGAAGGTGAGAAACAGAGTGCGAGAAACAGAGGGGCTGAAACAGAGGGCAAGAAATAGAGGGGCTGAAACAGAGGGCGAGAAACAGATGGGCTGAAACAGAGGGGCTGAAACAGAGGGGCTGAAACAGAGGTGCTGAAACAGAGGGACTGAAACATGGGGCGAGAAACAGAGGGGCTGAAACAGAGGGTGAGAAACAGAGGGGCTGAAACAGAGGGGCTAAAACAGAGTGTGAGAAACAGAGTGCGAGAAACAGAGGGGCTGAAACAGAGGGCGAGAAACAGAGGGGCTGAAACAGAGGGGCTGAAACATAGGGTGAGAAACAGCGGGGCAGAAACAGAGGGGCAGAAACAGTGGGTGAGAAGCAGAGGGGCTGAATCAGAGGGTGAGAAACAGAGGGGCTGAAACAGGGGGCGAGAAACAGAGGGGCGGAAACAGAGGGGCTGAAACAGAGGGGCTGAAAATGAGGGCGAGAAACAGAGGGCGAGAAACAGAGGAGCTGAAACAGAGGGGCTGAATCAGAGGGCGAGAAACAGAGGTGCTGAAACAGGTGGCGAGAAACGGAGTGGCTGAGACAGAGGGTGAGAAACAGAGGGGTTGAAACAGAGGGTGAGAAACAGAGGGCGAGAAACAGAGGGGATCAAACAGAGAGGCTGAATCAGAGGGGCTGAATCAGAGGGCGAGAAACAGAGGGGCTGAAACAGGGGGCGAGAAACGGATGGGCTGAATCAGAGGGGCTGAATCAGAGGGGCTGAATCAGAGGGGCTGAAACAGAGGGGCTGAAACAGAGGGCGAGAAAGAGAGGGGCTGAAACAAAGTGCGAGAAACAGAGGGGCGGAAACAGAGGGGCTGAAACAGAGGGGCTGAAAATGAGGGCGAGAAACAGAGGGCGAGAAACAGAGGAGCTGAAACTGAGGGGCTGAATCAGAGGGCGAGAAACAGAGGTGCTGAAACAGGTGGCGAGAAACGGAGTGGCTGAAACAGAGGGCGAGAAACAGAGGGGTTGAAACAGAGGGTGAGAAACAGAGGGCGAGAAACAGAGGGGATCAAACAGAGAGGCTGAATCAGAGGGGCTGAATCAGAGGGCTAGAAACAGATGGGCTGAAACAGGGGGTGAGAAACGGAGGGTCTGAAACAGAGGGCGAGAAACAGAGGGGTTGAAACAGAGTGTGAGAAATAGAGTGCGAGAAAAAGAGGGGCTGAAACAGAGGGCGAGAAACAGAGGGGCTGAAACAGAGGGGCTGAAACAGAGGGACTGAAACATGGGGCGAGAAACAGAGGGGCTGAAACAGAGGGTGAGAAACAGAGGGGCTGAAACAGAGGGGCTGAAACAGAGGGCGAGAAACAGAGGGGCTGAAACAGAGGGCGAGAAACAGATGGGCTGAAACAGAGGGGCTGAAACAGAGGGGCGGGAAACAGAGGGGCTGAAACAGAGGGACTGAAACATGGGGCGAGAAACAGAGGGGCTGAAACAGAGGGTGAGAAACAGAGGGGCTGAAACAGAGGGGCTAAAACAGAGGGTGAGAAACAGTGCGAGAAAGAGAGGGGCTGAAACAGAGGGTGAGAAACAGAGGGCGAGAAACACAGGGCGAGAAACAGATGGGCTGAAACAGAGGGGCTGAAACAGAGGGCGAGAAACAGAGTGTCTGATACAGTGGGTGAGAAACAGAGGGCGAGAAACAGAGGGGCTGAAACAGGGGGCGAGAAACAGAGGGGCTGAAACAGAGGGCGAGGAACAGAGGGGCTGAAACAGAGGGGCTGAAACAGAGGGCGAGAAACAGAGGGGCTGAAACAGTGGGTGAAAAGCAGAGGGGCTGAATCAGAGGGTGAGAAACAGAGGGGCTGAAACACGGGGCGAGAAATGGAGTGGCTGAAACAGAGGGCGAGAAACAGAGGGGCTGAAACAGAGGGGCTGAAACGGGGGGCGAGAAACAGAGGGTCTGAAACATAGGGCGAGAAACAGAGGGGCTGAAACAGAGGGCGAGAAACAGAGGGGCTGAAACAGAGGGGCTGAAACAGAGGGCGAGATACAGCGGGGCTGAAACAGAGGGGCTGAAACAGAGGGCGAGAAACAGAGGGGCTGAAACGGGGGGCGAGAAACAGAGGGTCTGAAACATAGGGCGAGAAACAGAGGGGCTGAAACAGAGGGCGAGAAACAGATGGGCTGAAACAGAGGGGCTGAAACAGAGGGGCTGAAACAGAGGTGCTGAAACAGAGGGACTGAAACATGGGGCGAGAAACAGAGGGGCTGAAACAGAGGGTGAGAAACAGAGGGGCTGAAACAGAGGGGCTAAAACAGAGTGTGAGAAACAGAGTGCGAGAAACAGAGGGGCTGAAACAGAGGGCGAGAAACAGAGGGGTGAAACAGTGGGCGAGAAACAGATGGTCTGAAACAGAGGGGCTGAAACAGAAGGCGAGAAACAGAGGGGCTGAAACAGAGGGACTGAAACATAGGGTGAGAAACAGCGGGGCAGAAACAGAGGGGCAGAAACAGTGGGTGAGAAACAGAGGGGCTGAAACAGTGGGTGAGAAGCAGAGGGGCTGAATCAGAGGGTGAGAAACAGAGGGGCTGAAACACGGGGAGAGAAATGGAGGGGCTGAAACAGAGGGTGAGAAACAGAGGGGCTGAAACAGAGGGGCTGAAACAGAGGGGCTGAAACAGAGGGGCTGAAACAGAGGGCGAGGAACAGAGGGGCTGAAACAGAGAGCGAGAAACAGAGGGGTTGAAACAGAGTGTGAGAAACAGAGTGCGAGAAAAAGAGGGGCTGAAACAGAGGGCGAGAAACAGAGGGGCTGAAACAGAGGGCGAGAAACAAAGGGGCTGAAACAGAGGGGCTGAAACAGAGGGCGAGACACAGCGGGGCTGAAACAGAGGGGCTGAAACAGAGGGCGAGAAACAGAGGGGCTGAAACGGGGGGCGAGAAACAGAGGGTCTGAAACATAGGGCGAGAAACAGAGGGGCTGAAACAGAGGGCGAGAAACAGATGGGCTGAAACAGAGGGGCTGAAACAGAGGGGCTGAAACAGAGGTGCTGAAACAGAGGGACTGAAACATGGGGCGAGAAACAGAGGGGCTGAAACAGAGGGTGAGAAACAGAGGGGCTGAAACAGAGGGGCTAAAACAGAGTGTGAGAAACAGAGTGCGAGAAACAGAGGGGCTGAAACAGAGGGCGAGAAACAGAGGGGTGAAACAGTGGGCGAGAAACAGATGGTCTGAAACAGAGGGGCTGAAACAGAAGGCGAGAAACAGAGGGGCTGAAACAGAGGGACTGAAACATAGGGTGAGAAACAGCGGGGCAGAAACAGAGGGGCAGAAACAGTGGTTGAGAAACAGAGGGGCTGAAACAGTGGGTGAGAAGCAGAGGGGCTGAATCAGAGGGTGAGAAACAGAGGGGCTGAAACACGGGGAGAGAAATGGAGGGGCTGAAACAGAGGGTGAGAAACAGAGGCGCTGAAACAGAGGGGCTGAAACAGAGGGGCTGAAACAGAGGGGCTGAAACAGAGGGCGAGGAACAGAGGGGCTGAAACAGAGAGCGAGAAACAGAGGGGTTGAAACAGAGTGTGAGAAACAGAGTGCGAGAAAAAGAGGGGCTGAAACAGAGGGCGAGAAACAGAGGGGCTGAAACAGAGGGGCTGAAACAGAGGGGCTGAAACAGAGGGACTGAAACATGGGGCGAGAAACAGAGGGGCTGAAACAGAGGGAGAGAAACAGAGGGGCTGAAACAGTGGGTGAGAAACAGAGGGGCTGAAACACGGGGAGAGAAATGGAGGGGCTGAAACAGAGGGTGAGAAACAGAGGGGCTGAAACAGAGGGGCTGAAACAGAGGGGCTGAAACAGGGGGCGAGAAACAGAGGTTCTGAAACAGAGGGTGAGAAACCGAGGGGTTGAAACAGAGGGCGAGAAACAGAGGGGCTGAAACAGGGGGCGAGAAACAGAGGGGCTGAAACAGAGGGCGAGAAACAGAGGGGCCGAAACAGAGGGGCTGAATCAGAGGGGCTGAATCATAGGGGCTGAAACAGAGGGTGAGAAACAGAGGGGCTGAAACAGAGGGGCTGAAACAGAGGGGCTGAAACAGAGGGCGAGAAACAGAGGGGCTGAATCAGAGGGGCTGAATCAGAGGGGCTGAAACAGAGGGGCTGAAACAAAGGGCGAGAAACAGATGGGCTGAAACAGAGGGCGAGAAACAGAGGGGCTGAAACAGAGGGCGAGAAACAGAGGGGCTGAAACAGAGGGGCTGAAACAGAGGGGCTGAAACAGAGGGCGAGAAACAGAGGGCGAGAAACAGAGGAGCTGAAACATAGGGGCTGAATCAGAGGGCGAGAAACAGAGGTGCTGAAACAGGTGGCGAGAAACGGAGGGGCTGAAACAGAGGGCGAGAAACAGAGGGGTTGAAACAGAGGGTGAGAAACAGAGGGCGAGAAACAGAGGGGATCAAACAGAGCGGCTGAATCAGAGGGGCTGAATCAGAGGGCGAGAAACAGAGGGGCTGAAACAGGGGGCGAGAAACGGAGGGGCTGAAACAGAGGGCGAGAAACAGAGGGGTTGAAACAGAGAGTGAGAAACAGAGTGCGAGAAAAAGAGGGGCTGAAACAGAGGGCGAGAAACAGAGGGGCTGAAACAGAGGGGCTGAAACAGAGGGGCTGAAACAGAGGGGCTGAAACATGGGGCGAGAAACAGAGGGGCTGAAACAGAGGGTGAGAAGCAGAGGGGCTGAAACAGAGGGGCTAAAACAGAGGGTGAGAAACAGAGTGCGAGCAACAGAGGGGCTGAAACAGAGGGCGAGAAACAGGGGCTGAAACAGAGGGCGAGAAACAGATGGGCTGAAACAGAGGGGCTGAAACAGAGGGGCTGAAACAGAGGGACTGAAACATGGGGCAAGAAACAGAGGGGCTGAAACAGAGGGTGAGAAACAGAGGGGCTGAAACAGAGGGGCTAAAACAGAGGGTGAGAAACAGAGTGCGAGAAACAGAGGGGCTGAAACAGAGGGTGAGAAACAGAGGGCGAGAAACACAGGGCGACAAACAGATGGGCTGAAACAGAGGGGCTGAAACAGAGGGCGAGAAACAGAGTGTCTGAAACAGTGGGCGAGAAACAGAGGGCGAGAAACAGAGGGGCTGAAACAGGGGGCGAGAAACAGAGGGGCTGAAACAGAGGGCGAGGAACAGAGGGGCTGAAACAGAGGGGCTGAAACAGAGGGCGAGAAACAGAGGGGCTGAAACAGTGGGTGAGAAGCAGAGGGGCTGAATCAGAGGGTGAGAAACAGAGGGGCTGAAACACGGGGCGAGAAATGAAGGGGCTGAAACAGAGGGCGAGAAACAGAGGGTCTGAAACAGAGGGGCTGAAACAGAGCGGCTGAAACGGGGGGCGAGAAACAGAGGGTCTGAAACATAGGGCGAGAAACAGAGGGGCTGAAACAGAGGGCGAGAAACAGAGGGGCTGAAACAGTGGGTCTGAAACAGAGGGCGAGACACAGCGGGGCTGAAACAGAGGGGCTGAAACAGAGCGGCTGAAACAGAGGGTGAGAAACAGAGGGGCTGCAACAGGGGGCGAGAAATGGAGGGGCTGAAACAGAGGGCGAGAAACAGATGGGCTGAAACAGAGGGCGAGAAACAGAGGGGCTGAAACAGGGGGCGAGAAACGGAGGGGCTGAAACAGAGGGCGAGAAACAGAGGGGTTGAAACAGAGGGTGAGAAACAGAGTGTGAGAAAAAGAGGGGCTGAAACAGAGGGCGAGAAACAGAGGGGCTGAAACAGAGGGGCTGAAACAGAGGGCGAGAAACAGAGCTGCTGAAACGGAGGGGCTGAAACAGAGGGGTTGAAACAGAGGGTGAGAAACAGAGGGCGAGAAACAGAGGGGATCAAACAGAGGGGCTGAATCAGAGGGGCTGAATCAGGGGGCGAGCAACAGAGGGGCTGAAACAGGGGGCGTGAAACGGAGGGGCTGAAACAGAGGGCTAGAAACAGAGAGGTTGAAACAGAGTGTGAGAAACAGAGTGCGAGAAAAAGAGGGGCTGAAACAGAGGGCGAGAAACAGAGGGGCAGAAACAGAGGGGCTGAAACAGAGGGACTGAAACATGGGGCGAGAAACAGAGGGGCTGAAACAGAGGGTGAGAAACAAAGGGGCTGAAACAGAGGGGCTAAAACAGAGGGTGAGAAACAGAGTGCGAGAAACACAGGGGCTGAAACACAGGGCAAGAAACAGAGGGGCTGAAACAGAGGGCGAGAAACAGAGGGGCTGAAACAGAGGGGCTGAAACAGAGGGCGAGAAACAGAGGGGCTGAAACAGTGGGGCTGAAACAGAGGGCGAGAAACAGCGGGGCTGAAACAGGGCGCGAGAAACGGAGGGGCTGAAACAGCGGGCGAGAAACAGAGGGGCTGAAACAGAGGGTGAGAAACAGAGGGGCTGAAGCAGAGCGGCTAAAACAGAGGGTGAGAAACAGAGTGCTAGAAACAGAGCGTGAGAAACAGAGTGCGAAAAACAGAGGGGCTGAAACAGAGGGCGAGAAACAGATGGGCTGAAACACAGGGGCTGAATCAGAGGGCGAGAAACAGAGGGCGAGAAACAGAGGGGCTGAAACAGAGGGGCTGAATCAGAGGGGCTGAATCAGAGGGCGAGAAACAGAGGGGCTGAAACAGGGGGCGAGAAACGGAGGGGCTGAAACAGAGGGCGAGAAACAGAGGGGCTGAAACAGAGGGACTAAAACAGGGGGCGAGAAACAGAGGGGCTGAAACAGAGGGTGAGAAACAGAAGGGCTGAAACAGAGCGGCTAAAACAGAGGGTGAGAAACAGAGTGCGAGAAACAGAGGGGCTGAAACAGAGGGTGAGAAGCAGAGGGTCTGAAACAGACGGCGAGAAACAGAGGGGCTGAAACAGAGGTCGAGAAACAGATGGGCTGAAACAGAGGGGCTGAAACAGAGGGCGAGAAACAGAGGGCGAGAAACAGAGGGGCTGAAACAGAGGGGCTGAATCAGAGGGGCTGAATCAGAAGGCGAGAAACAGAGGGGCTCAAACAGTGGGCGAGAAACGGAGGGGCTGAAACAGAGGGCGAGAAATAGAGGGGTTGAAACAGAGGGTGAGAAACAGAGTGTGAGAAAAACAGGGGCTGAAACAGAGGGCGAGAAACAGAGGGGCTGAAACAGAGGGGCTGAAACAGAGCGGCTGAAACAGATGGACTGAAACATGGGGCGAGAAACAGAGGGGCTGAAACAGAGGGGCTAAAATAGAGGGTGAGAAACAGAGTGCGAGAAACAGAGGGGCTGAAACAAAGGGCGAGAAACAGAGGGGCTGACGTAGAGGGGCTGAAACAGAGGGCGAGAAACAGAGGGGTGAAACAGAGGGCGAGAATCAGATGGGCTGAAACAGAGGGGCTGAAACAGAGGGCGAGAAACACAGGGGCTGAAACAGAGGGTGAGAAACAGAGGGGCTGAAACAGAGGGCGAGAAACAGAGGGGCTGAAACAGTTGGTGAGAAACAGAGGGGCTGAAACATAGGGTGAGGAACAGCGGGGCAGAAACAGAGGGGCAGAATCAGAGGGCGAGAAACAGAGGGGCTGAAACAGAGGGTGGGAAACAGAGGGGCTGAAACAGTGGGTGAGAAACAGAGGGGCTGAAACAGTGGGTGAGAAGCAGAGGGGCTGAATCAGAGGGCGAGAAACAGAGGGGCTGAAACAGAGGGGCTCAAACAGAGGGGCTGAAACAGGGAGAGAGAAACAGAGGGGCTGAAACAGGGTGCGAGAAACATAGGGGCTGATACAAAGGGCGAGAAACTGAGGGGCTGAAACAGAGGGGCTGAAACACAGGGCGAGACACAGCGGGGCTGAAACAGAGGGGCTGAAACAGAGGGCGAGAAACAGAGGGGCTGAAACAGAGGGGCTGAAACAGACGGCGAGAAACAGAGGGGCTGAAACAGAGGGGCTGAAACAGAGGGTGAGAAACAGAGGGGCTGAAACAGAGGGGCTGAATCAGAGGGCGAGAAACAGAGGGGCTGAAACAGAGGGCGAGAGACAGCGGGGCTGAAACAGAGGGCTGAAACTGAGGGCGAGAAACAGAGGGGCTGAAACAGAGGGGCTGAATCAGAGGGCGAGAAACTGAGGGGCTGAAACAGAGGGCGAGAAACAGCGGGGATGAAACAGAGGGCGAGAAACAGCGGGGCTGAAACAGAGGTGCTGAAACTGAGGGCGAGAAACAGAGGGGCTGAAACAGAGGGGCTAAATCAGAGGGCGAGAAACAGGGGGGCTGAAACAGTTTGGCTGAAACATTTTGTGAGAAACAGAGGGCGAGAAACAGAGAGCGAGAAACACAGTGGCTGAAACATAGGGGCTGAAACAGAGTGCTAAAAACAGAGGGCGAGAAACAGAGGGGATGAAACAGAGGGGCTGAATCAGAGGGGCTGAAACATGGGGCGAGAAACAGAGGGGCTGAAACAGAGCGGCTATAGCAGAGGGTGAGAAACAGAGTGCGAGAAACAGAGGGGCTGAAACAGAGTGCGAGAAACAGAGGGGCTGAAACAGAGGGCGAGAAACAGAGGGGCTGAAACAGAGGGGCTGAAACAGAGGGGCTGAAACAGAGGTCGAGAAACAGAGGGGTGAAACAGAGGGCGAGAAACAGATGGGCTGAAACAGAGGGGCTGAAACAGAGGGCGAGAAACAGAGGGGCTGAAACAGAGGGTGAGAAACAGAGGGGCTGAAACAGAGGGCGAGAAACACAGGGGCTGAAAAAGTTGGTGAGAAACAGAGGGGCTGAAACATAGGGTGAGAAACAGCGGGGCAGAAACAGTGGGTGAGAAGCAGAGGGGCTGAATCATAGGGCGAGAAACAGAGGGGCTGAATCATAGGGCGAGAAACAGAGGGGCTGAAACAGAGGGGCTGAAACAGAGGGGCTGAAACAGGGGGCGAGAAACAGAGCGTCTGAAGCAGAGGGCGAGAAACAGAGGGGCTGAAACAGAGGGCGAGAAACAGAGGGGCTGAAACAGAGGGGCTGAAACAGCGGGCGAGACACAAAGGGGCTGAAACAGAGGGCGAGAAACAGAGGGGCTGAAACAGAGGGGCTTAAACAGACGGCGAGAAACAGAGGGGCTGAAACAGAGGGGCTGAAACAGAGGTCGAGAAACAGAGGTCGAGAAATAGAGGGGATGAAACAGAGGGGCTGAATCAGAGGGCGAGAAACAGAGGGGCTGAAACAGAGGGGCTGAAACAGTTTAGCTGAAAAATTTTGTGAGAAACAGAGGGCGAGAAACAGAGAGCGAGAAACAGAGTGGCTGAAACATAGGGGCTGAAACAGAGGGGCTGAAACATACGGCGAGAACCAGAGGGCGAGAAACAGAAGAGCTGAAACAGAGGGGCTGAATCAGAGGTCTAGAAACAGAGGGGCTGAATCAGAGGGCGAGAAACAGAGGGGCTGAAACAGTGGGAGAGAAACAGAGGGGCTGAAACAGAGGGCCAGAAACAGAGGTGCTGAAAAAGAGGGCGAGAACCAGAGGGGCTGAAATAGAGGTTGAGAAACAGAGGGGCTGAAACAGAGGGTGAGAAACAGAGTGTGAGAAACAGAGGGGCTGAAACAGAGTGTGAGATACAGAGGGGCTGAAACAGAGGGCGAGAAACAGTGGGGCTGGAACAGAGGGCGAGCAACAGAGGAGCTGAAACAGAGGGTGAGAAACAGAGGGGCTGAAACAGAGTGGCTGAATCAGAGGGCGAGAAACAGAGGGGCTGAAACAGAGGGGCTGAAAGAGAGTGCAAGAAACAGAGGGCGAGAAACAGAGGGGCTGATACAGAGGGCGAGAAACAGAGGGGCTGAAACAGAGGGCGAGAAACAGCGAGGCTGAAACAGAGGGGCTGAAACAGAGCGCGAGAAACAGAGTGGCTGAAACAGAGGGGCTGAAACAGAGGGCGAGAGACAGAGGGCGAGAAACAGAGGTCGAGAAACAGAGGGGCTGAAACAGAGGGGATGAATCAGAGGGCGAGAAACAGGGGGGCTGAAACAGAGGGGCTGAAACAGTTTGGCTGAAACATTTTGTGAGAACCAGAGGGCGAGAAACAGAGAGTGAGAAACAGAGTGGTTGAAACATAAGTGCAGAAACAGAGTGCAAGAAACAGAGGGCGAAAAACAGAGGGGATGAAACAGAGGGGCTGAATCAGAGGGGCTGAAACATAGGGCGAGAACCAAAGGGCGAGAAACAGAGGGGCTGAAACAGAGGAGCTGAATCAGAGGGCGAGAAACAGAGGGGCTGAAACAGGGGGCGAGAAATGGAGGGGCTGAAACAGAGGGCGAGAAACAGAGGGGCTGAAACAGAGGGCGAGAAACCGAGGGGCTGAAACAGAGGGCGAGAAACAAGGGGCTGAAACAGAGGGGCTGAAACAGAGGGCGAGAAACAGAGGGGTGAAACAGAGGGCGAGAAACAGAAGGGCTGAAACAGAGGGGCTGAAACAGAGGGCGAGAAACAGAGGGGCTGAAACATAGGGTGAGAAACAGTGGGGCAGAAACAGAGGGGCAGAAACAGAGGGCGAGAAATAGAGGGGCTGAAACAGAGGGTGAGAAACAGAGGGGCTGAAACAGTGGGTGAGAAATAGAGGGGCTGAAACACGGGGCGAGAAATGGAGGGTCTGAAACAGAGGGCGAGAAACAGAGGGGCTGAAACAGAGGGGCTGAAACAGAGGGCTGAAACAGGGCGCGAGAAACAGAGGGTCTGAAACAGAGGGCGAGAAACAGAAGGCCTGAAACAGAGGGCGAGAAACAGAGGGGCTGAAACAGGGGGCGAGAAACAGAGGGGCTGAAACATAGGGCGAGAAACAGAGGGGCTGAAACAGAGGGGCTGAAACAGAGGGCGAGACACAGCGGGGCTGAAACAGAGGGGCTGAAACAGAGGGCGAGAAACAGAGGGGCTGAAACAGAGGGGCTGAAACAGAGGGTGAGAAACAGAGGGGCTGAAACAGAGGGCGAGAAACAGAGGGGCTGAAACAGAGGGGCTGAAACAAAGGGCGAGAAACAGAGGGCGAGAAACAGAGGGGCTGTAACAGAGGGCGAGGAATAGAGGGGCTGAAACAGAGGGCGAGAAACAGAGGGGCTGAAACAGAGGGGCTGAAACAGAGGGGCTGAAACAGAGGGGCTGAAACAGAGGGCGAGAAACAGAGGGCGAGAAACAGAGGAGCTGAAACAGAGGGGCTGAATCAGAGGGCGAGAAACAGAGGGGCTGAAACAGGGGGCAACAAACGGAGGGGCTGAAACAGAGGGCGAGAAACAGAGGGGTTGAAACAGAGGGTGAGAAACAGAGGGCGAGAAACAGTGGGGATCAAACAGAGGGGCTGAATCAGAGGGGCTGAATCAGAGGGCGAGCAACAGAGGGGCTGAAACAGGGGGCGAGAAACGGAGGGGCTGAAACAGAGGGCGAGAAACAGAGAGGTTGAAACGGAGTGTGAGAAACAGAGTGCGAGAAAAAGAGTGGCTGAAACAGAGGGCGAGAAACAAAGGGGCAGAAACAGAGGGGCTGAAACAGAGGGACTGAAACATGGGGCGAGAAACAGAGGGGCTGAAACAGAGGGTGAGAAACAAAGGGGCTGAAACAGAGGGGCTAAAACAGAGTGTGAGAAACAGAGTGCGAGAAACAGAGGGGCTGAAACAGAGGGCGAGAAACAGAGGGGTGAAACAGAGGGCGAGAAACAGATGGGCTGAAACAGAGGGGCTGAAACAGGGGGCAAGAAACGGAGGGGCTGAAACAGAGGGCGAGAAACAGAGGGGTTGAAACAGAGGGTGAGAAACAGAGGGCGAGAAACAGTGGGGATCAAACAGAGGGGCTGAATCAGAGGGGCTGAATCAGAGGGCGAGCAACAGAGGGGCTGAAACAGAGGGCGAGAAACAGAGGGGCAGAAACAGAGGGGCTGAAACAGAGGGACTGAAACATGGGGCGAGAAACAGAGGGGCTGAAACAGAGGGTGAGAAACAAAGGGGCTGAAACAGAGGGGCTAAAACAGAGGGTGAGAAACAGAGTGCGAGAAACAGAGGGGCTGAAACAGAGGGCAAGAAACAGAGGGGCTGAAACAGAGGGCGAGAAACAGATGGGCTGAAACAGAGGGGCTGAAACAGAGTGGCTGAAACAGAGGTGCTGAAACACATGGACTGAAACATGGGGCGAGAAACAGAGGGGCTGAAACAGAGGGTGAGAAACAGAGGGGCTGAAACAGAGGGGCTAAAACAGAGTGTGAGAAACAGAGTGCGAGAAACAGAGGGGCTGAAACAGAGGGCGAGAAACAGAGGGGTGAAACAGAGGGCGAGAAACAGATGGGCTGAAACAGAGGGGCTGAAACAGAGGGCGAGAAACAGAGGGGCTGAAACAGAGGGGCTGAAACATAGGGTGAGAAACAGCGGGGCAGAAACAGAGGGGCAGAAACAGTGGGTGAGAAGCAGAGGGGCTGAATCAGAGGGTGAGAAACAGAGGGGCTGAAACACGGGGCGAGAAATGGAGGGCCTGAAACAGAGGGCGAGAAACAGAGGGCAAGAAACAGAGGTGCAAGAAACAGAGGGGCTGAAACAGAGGGCGAGGAACAGAGGGGCTGAAACAGAGAGCGAGAAACAGAGGGGTTGAAACAGAGTGTGAGAAACAGAGTGCGAGAAAAAGAGGGGCTGAAACAGAGGGCGAGAAACAGAGGGGCTGAAACAGAGGGGCTGAAACAGAGGGGCTGAAACAGAGGGACTGAAACATGGGGCGAGAAACAGAGGGGCTGAAACAGAGGGAGAGAAACAGAGGGGCTGAAACAGTGGGTGAGAAACAGAGGGGCTGAAACACGGGTCGAGAAATGGAGGGGCTGAAACAGAGGGCGAGAAACAGAGGGGCTGAAACAGAGGGGCTGAAACAGAGGGGCTGAAACAGGGGGCGAGAAACAGAGGGTCTGAAACAGAGGGCGAGAAACAGAGAGGTTGAAACAGAGGGCGAGAAACAGAGGGGCTGAAACAGGGGGCGAGAAACAGAGTGGTTGAAACATAAGTGCAGAAACAGAATGCAAGAAACAGAGGGCGAAAAACAGAGGGGATGAAACAGAGGGGCTGAATCAGAGGGGCTGAAACATAGGGCGAGAACCAAAGGGCGAGAAACAGAGGGGCTGAAACAGAGGAGCTGAATCAGAGGGCGAGAAACAGAGGGGCTGAAACAGGGGGCGAAAAATGGAGGGGCTGATACAGAGGGTGAGAATCAGAGGGGCTGAAACAGAGGGGCTGAAACAGAGGGGCTGAAACAGAGGGCGAGAAACAGAGGGGTGAAACAGAGGGCGAGAAACAGAAGGGCTGAAACAGAGGGGCTGAAACAGAGGGCGAGAAATAGAGGGGCTGAAACATAGGGTGAGAAACAGCGGGGCAGAAACAGAGGGGCAGAAACAGAGGGCGAGAAATAGAGGGGTTGAAACAGAGGGTGAGAAACAGAGGGGCTGAAACAGTGGGTGAGAAATAGAGGGGCTGAAACACGGGGCGAGAAATGGAGGGGCTGAAACAGAGGGCGAGAAACAGAGGGGCTGAAACAGAGGGGCTGAAACAGAGGGCTGAAACAGGGCGCGAGAAACAGAGGGTCTGAAACAGAGGGCGAGAAACAGAAGGGCTGAAACAGAGGGCGAGAAACAGAGGGGCTGAAATAGGGGGCGAGAAACAGAGGGGCTGAAACAGAGGGCGAGAAACAGAGGGGCTGAAACAGAGGGGCTGAAACAGAGGGCGAGACACAGCGGGGCTGAAACAGAGGGGCTGAAACAGAGAGCGAGAAACAGAGGGGCTGAAACAGAGGGGCTGAAACAGAGGGTGAGAAACAGAGGGGCTGAAACAGAGGGCGAGAAACAGAGGGGCTGAAACAGAGGGGCTGAAACAAAGGGCGAGAAACAGAGGGCGAGAAACAGTGGGGCTGTAACAGAGGGTGAGAAACAGAGGGGCTGAAACAGAGGGCGAGAAACAGAGGGGCTGAAACAGAGGGGCTGAAACAGAGGGGCTGAAACAGAGGGCGAGAAACAGAGGGCGAGAAACAGAGGAGCTGAAACAGAGGGGCTGAATCAGAGGGCGGGAAACAGAGGGGCTGAAACAGGGGGTAAGAAACGGAGGGGCTGAAACAGAGGGCGAGAAACAGAGGGGTTGAAACAGAGGGTGAGAAACAGAGGGCGAGAAACAGTGGGGATCAAACAGAGGGGCTGAATCAGAGGGGCTGAATCAGAGGGCGAGCAACAGAGGGGCTGAAACAGGGGGCGAGAAATGGAGGGGCTGAAACAGAGGGCGAGAAACAGAGAGGTTGAAACGGAGTGTGAGAAACATAGTGCGAGAAAAAGAGGGGCTGAAACAGAGGGCGAGAAACAGAGGGGCAGAAACAGAGGGGCTGAAACAGAGGGACTGAAACATGGGGCGAGAAACAGAGGGGCTGAAACAGAGGGTGAGAAACAAAGGGGCTGAAACAGAGGGGCTAAAACAGAGGGTGAGAAACAGAGTGCGAGAAACAGAGGGGCTGAAACAGAGGGCAAGAAACAGAGGGGCTGAAACAGAGGGCGAGAAACAGATGGGCTGAATCAGAGGGGCTGAAACAGAGGGGCTGAAACAGAGATGCTGAAACAGAGGGACTGAAACATGGGGCGAGAAACAGAGGGGCTGAAACAGAGGGTGAGAAACAGAGGGGCTGAAACAGAGGGGCTAAAACAGAGTGTGAGAAACAGAGTGCGAGAAACAGAGGGGCTGAAACAGAGGGCGAGAAACAGAGGGGTGAAACAGAGGGCGAGAAACAGATGGGCTGAAACAGAGGGGCTGAAACAGAGGGCGAGAAACAGAGGGGCTGAAACAGAGGGGCTGAAACATAGGGTGAGAAACAGCGGGGCAGAAACAGAGGGGCAGAAACAGTGGGTGAGAAGCAGAGGGGCTGAATCAGAGGGTGAGAAACAGAGGGGCTGAAACACGGGGCGAGAAATGGAGAGCCTGAAACAGAGGGCGAGAAACAGAGGGCAAGAAACAGAGGGGCGAGAAACAGAGGGGCTGAAACAGAGGGCGAGGAACAGAGGGGCTGAAACAGAGAGCGAGAAACAGAGGGGTTGAAACAGAGTGTGAGAAACAGAGTGCGAGAAAAAGAGGGGCTGAAACAGAGGGCGAGAATCAGAGGGGCTGAAACAGAGGGGCTGAAACAGAGGGGCTGAAACAGAGGGACTGAAACATGGGGCGAGAAACAGAGGGGCTGAAACAGAGGGAGAGAAACAGAGGGGCTGAAACAGTGGGTGAGAAACAGAGGGGCTGAAACACGGGGCGAGAAATGGAGGGGCTGAAACAGAGGGCGAGAAACAGAGGGGCTGAAACAGAGGGGCTGAAACAGAGGGGCTGAAACAGGGGGCGAGAAACAGAGGGTCTGAAACAGAGGGCGAGAAACAGAGAGGTTGAAACAGAGGGCGAGAAACAGAGGGGCTGAAACAGGGGGCGAGAAACAGAGGGGCTGAAACAGAGGGCGAGAAACAGAGGGCGAAAAACAGAGGGGCTGAATCAGAGGGGCTGAATCATAGGGGCTGAAACAGAGGGTGAGAAACAGAGGGGCTGAAACCGAGGGGCTGAAAGAGAGGGGCTGAATCAGAGGGCGAGGAACAGATGGGCTGAATCAGAGGGGCTGAATCAGAGGGGCTGAATCAGAGGGGCTGAAACAGAGGGGCTGAAACAAAGGGCGAGAAAGAGAGGGGCTGAAACAAAGGGCGAGAAACAGAGGGGCGGAAACAGAGTGCGAGAAACAGAGGGGCTGAAAATGAGGGCGAGAAACAGAGGGCGAGAAACAGAGGAGCTGAAACAGAGGGGCTGAATCAGAGGGCGAGAAACAGAGGTGCTGAAACAGGTGGCGAGAAACGGAGTGGCTGAGACAGAGGGTGAGAAACAGAGGGGTTGAAACAGAGGGTGAGAAACAGAGGGCGAGAAACAGAGGGGATCAAACAGAGAGGCTGAATCAGAGGGGCTGAATCAGAGGGCGAGAAACAGAGGGGCTGAAACAGGGGGCGAGAAACAGATGGGCTGAATCAGAGGGGCTGAATCAGAGGGGCTGAATCAGAGGGGCTGAAACAGAGGGGCTGAAACAAAGGGCGAGAAAGAGAGGGGCTGAAACAAAGGGCGAGAAACAGAGGGGCGGAAACAGAGGGGCTGAAACAGAGGGGCTGAAAATGAGGGCGAGAAACAGAGGGCGAGAAACAGAGGAGCTGAAACTGAGGGGCTGAATCAGAGGGCGAGAAACAGAGGTGCTGAAACAGGTGGCGAGAAACGGAGTGGCTGAAACAGAGGGCGAGAAACAGAGGGGTTGAAACAGAGGGTGAGAAACAGAGGGCGAGAAACAGAGGGGATCAAACAGAGAGGCTGAATCAGAGGGGCTGAATCAGAGGGCTAGAAACAGAGGGGCTGAAACAGGGGGCGAGAAACGGAGGGTCTGAAACAGAGGGCGAGAAACAGAGGGGTTGAAACAGAGTGTGAGAAATAGAGTGCGAGAAAAAGAGGGGCTGAAACAGAGGGCGAGAAACAGAGGGGCTGAAACAGAGGGGCTGAAACAGAGGGACTGAAACATGGGGCGAGAAACAGAGGGGCTGAAACAGAGGGTGAGAAACAGAGGGGCTGAAACAGAGGGGCTGAAACAGAGGGCGAGAAACAGAGGGGCTGAAACAGAGGGCGAGAAACAGATGGGCTGAAACAGAGGGGCTGAAACAGAGGGGCGGGAAACAGAGGGGCTGAAACAGAGGGACTGAAACATGGGGCGAGAAACAGAGGGGCTGAAACAGAGGGTGAGAAACAGAGGGGCTGAAACAGAGGGGCTAAAACAGAGGGTGAGAAACAGTGCGAGAAAGAGAGGGGCTGAAACAGAGGGTGAGAAACAGAGGGCGAGAAACACAGGGCGAGAAACAGATGGGCTGAAACAGAGGGGCTGAAACAGAGGGCGAGAAACAGAGTGTCTGATACAGTGGGTGAGAAACAGAGGGCGAGAAACAGAGGGGCTGAAACAGGGGGCGAGAAACAGAGGGGCTGAAACAGAGGGCGAGGAACAGAGGGGCTGAAACAGAGGGGCTGAAACAGAGGGCGAGAAACAGAGGGGCTGAAACAGTGGGTGAAAAGCAGAGGGGCTGAATCAGAGGGTGAGAAACAGAGGGGCTGAAACACGGGGCGAGAAATGGAGGGGCTGAAACAGAGGGCGAGAAACAGAGGGGCTGAAACAGAGGGGCTGAAACGGGGGGCGAGAAACAGAGGGTCTGAAACATAGGGCGAGAAACAGATGGGCTGAAACAGAGGGCGAGAAACAGAGGGGCTGAAACAGAGGGGCTGAAACAGAGGGCGAGACACAGCGGGGCTGAAACAGAGGGGCTGAAACAGAGGGCGAGAAACAGAGGGGCTGAAACGGGGGGCGAGAAACAGAGGGTCTGAAACATAGGGCGAGAAACAGAGGGGCTGAAACAGAGGGCGAGAAACAGATGGGCTGAAACAGAGGGGCTGAAACAGAGGGGCTGAAACAGAGGTGCTGAAACAGAGGGACTGAAACATGGGGCGAGAAACAGGGGGGCTGAAACAGAGGGTGAGAAACAGAGGGGCTGAAACAGAGGGGCTGAAACAGAGTGTGAGAAACAGAGTGCGAGAAACAGAGGGGCTGAAACAGAGGGCGAGAAACAGAGGGGTGAAACAGTGGGCGAGAAACAGATGGTCTGAAACAGAGGGGCTGAAACAGAAGGCGAGAAACAGAGGGGCTGAAACAGAGGGACTGAAACATAGGGTGAGAAACAGCGGGGCAGAAACAGAGGGGCAGATACAGTGGGTGAGAAACAGAGGGGCTGAAACAGTGGGTGAGAAGCAGAGGGGCTGAATCAGAGGGTGAGAAACAGAGGGGCTGAAACACGGGGAGAGAAATGGAGGGGCTGAAACAGAGGGTGAGAAACAGAGGGGCTGAAACAGAGGGGCTGAAACAGAGGGGCTGAAACAGAGGGGCTGAAACAGAGGGCGAGGAACAGAGGGGCTGAAACAGAGAGCGAGAAACAGAGGGGTTGAAACAGAGTGTGAGAAACAGAGTGCGAGAAAAAGAGGGGCTGAAACAGAGGGCGAGAAACAGAGGGGCTGAAACAGAGGGGCTGAAACAGAGGGGCTGAAACAGAGGGACTGAAACATGGGGCGAGAAACAGAGGGGCTGAAACAGAGGGAGAGAAACAGAGGGGCTGAAACAGTGGGTGAGAAACAGAGGGGCTGAAACACGGGGAGAGAAATGGAGGGGCTGAAACAGAGGGTGAGAAACAGAGGGGCTGAAACAGAGGGGCTGAAACAGAGGGGCTGAAACAGGGGGCGAGAAACAGAGGTTCTGAAACAGAGGGTGAGAAACCGAGGGGTTGAAACAGAGGGCGAGAAACAGAGGGGCTGAAACAGGGGGCGAGAAACAGAGGGGCTGAAACAGAGGGCGAGAAACAGAGGGGCCGAAACAGAGGGGCTGAATCAGAGGGGCTGAATCATAGGGGCTGAAACAGAGGGTGAGAAACAGAGGGGCTGAAATAGAGGGGCTGAAACAGAGGGGCTGAAACAGAGGGCGAGAAACAGAGGGGCTGAATCAGAGGGGCTGAATCAGAGGGGCTGAAACAGAGGGGCTGAAACAAAGGGCGAGAAACAGATGGGCTGAAACAGAGGGCGAGAAACAGAGGGGCTGAAACAGAGGGCGAGAAACAGAGGGGCTGAAACAGAGGGGCTGAAACAGAGGGGCTGAAACAGACGGCGAGAAACAGAGGGCGAGAAACAGAGGAGGTGAAACTGAGGGGCTGAATCAGAGGGCGAGAAACAGAGGTGCTGAAACAGGTGGCGAGAAACGGAGGGGCTGAAACAGAGGGCGAGAAACAGAGGGGTTGAAACAGAGGGTGAGAAACAGAGGGCGAGAAACAGAGGGGATCAAACAGAGCGGCTGAATCAGAGGGGCTGAATCAGAGGGCGAGAAACAGAGGGGCTGAAACAGGGGGCGAGAAACGGAGGGGCTGAAACAGAGGGCGAGAAACAGAGGGGTTGAAACAGAGAGTGAGAAACAGAGTGCGAGAAAAAGAGGGGCTGAAACAGAGGGCGAGAAACAGAGGGGCTGAAACAGAGGGGCTGAAACAGAGGGGCTGAAACAGAGGGGCTGAAACATGGGGCGAGAAACAGAGGGGCTGAAACAGAGGGTGAGAAGCAGAGGGGCTGAAACAGAGGGGCTAAAACAGAGGGTGAGAAACAGAGTGCGAGCAACAGAGGGGCTGAAACAGAGGGCGAGAAACAGGGGCTGAAACAGAGGGCGAGAAACAGATGGGCTGAAACAGAGGGGCTGAAACAGAGGGGCTGAAACAGAGGGACTGAAACATGGGGCAAGAAACAGAGGGGCTGAAACAGAGGGTGAGAAACAGAGGGGCTGAAACAGAGGGGCTAAAACAGAGGGTGAGAAACAGAGTGCGAGAAACAGAGGGGCTGAAACAGAGGGTGAGAAACAGAGGGCGAGAAACACAGGGCGAGAAACAGATGGGCTGAAACAGAGGGGCTGAAACAGAGGGCGAGAAACAGAGTGTCTGAAACAGTGGGCGAGAAACAGAGGGCGAGAAACAGAGGGGCTGAAACAGGGGGCGAGAAACAGAGGGGCTGAAACAGAGGGCGAGGAACAGAGGGGCTGAAACAGAGGGGCTGAAACAGAGGGCGAGAAACAGAGGGGCTGAAACAGTGGGTGAGAAGCAGAGGGGCTGAATCAGAGGGTGAGAAACAGAGGGGCTGAAATACGGGGCGAGAAATGAAGGGGCTGAAACAGAGGGCGAGAAACAGAGGGTCTGAAACAGAGGGGCTGAAACAGAGCGGCTGAAACGGGGGGCGAGAAACAGTGGGTCTGAAACATAGGGCGAGAAACAGAGGGGCTGAAACAGAGGGCGAGAAACAGAGGGGCTGAAACAGAGGGTCTGAAACAGAGGGCGAGACACAGCGGGGCTGAAACAGAGGGGCTGAAACCGAGCGGCTGAAACAGAGGGTGAGAAACAGAGGGGCTGTAACAGGGGGCGAGAAATGGAGGGGCTGAAACAGAGGGCGAGAAACAGATGGGCTGAAACAGAGGGCGAGAAACAGAGGGGCTGAAACAGGGGGCGAGAAACGGAGGGGCTGAAACAGAGGGCGAGAAACAGAGGGGTTGAAACAGAGGGTGAGAAACAGAGTGTGAGAAAAAGAGGGGCTGAAACAGAGGGCGAGAAACAGAGGGGCTGAAACAGAGGGGCTGAAACAGAGGGCGAGAAACAGAGCTGCTGAAAGGGAGGGGCTGAAACAGAGGGGTTGAAACAGAGGGTGAGAAACAGAGGGCGAGAAACAGAGGGGATCAAACAGAGGGGCTGAATCAGAGGGGCTGAATCAGGGGGCGAGCAACAGAGGGGCTGAAACAGGGGGCGTGAAACGGAGGGGCTGAAACAGAGGGCTAGAAACAGAGAGGTTGAAACAGAGTGTGAGAAACAGAGTGCGAGAAAAAGAGGGGCTGAAACAGAGGGCGAGAAACAGAGGGGCAGAAACAGAGGGGCTGAAACAGAGGGACTGAAACATGGGGCGAGAAACACAGGGGCAGAAACACAGGGCAAGAAACAGAGGGGCTGAAACAGAGGGCGAGAAACAGAGGGGCTGAAACAGAGGGGCTGAAACAGAGGGCGAGAAACAGAGGGGCTGAAACAGTGGGGCTGAAACAGAGGGCGAGAAACAGCGGGGTTGAAACAGGGCGCGAGAAACAGAGGGGCTGAAACAGCGGGCGAGAAACAGAGGGGCTGAAACAGAGGGTGAGAAACAGAGGGGCTGAAGCAGAGCGGCTAAAACAGAGGGTGAGAAACAGAGTGCTAGAAACAGAGCTTGAGAAACAGAGTGCGAAAAACAGAGGGGCTGAAACAGAGGGCGAGAAACAGATGGGCTGAAACACAGGGGCTGAATCAGAGGGCGAGAAACAGAGGGCGAGAAACAGAGGGGCTGAAACAGAGGGGCTGAATCAGAGGGGCTGAATCAGAGGGCGAGAAACAGAGGGGCTGAAACAGGGGGCGAGAAACGGAGGGGCTGAAACAGAGGGCGAGAAACAGAGTGCGGGAAAAAGAGGGGCTGAAACAGAGGGCGAGAAACAGAGGGGCTGAAATAGAGGGGCTGAAACAGAGGGACTGAAACATGGGGCGTGAAACAGAGGGGCTGAAACAGAGGTTGAGAAACAGAGGGGCTGAAACAGAGGGGCTAAAACACAGGGTGAGAAACAGTGTGCGAGAAACAATGGGGATGAAACAGAGGGCGAGAAATAGAGGGGCTGAAACAGAGGGTGAGAAACAGAGTGCGGGAAAAAGAGGGGCTGAAACAGAGGGCGAGAAACAGAGGGGCTGAAATAGAGGGTCTGAAACAGAGGGACTGAAACATGGGGCGAGAAACAGAGGGACTGAAACAGAGGGTGAGAAACAGAGGGGCTGAAACAGAGGGGCTAAAACACAGGGTGAGAAACAGAGTGCGAGAAACAATGGGGCTGAAACAGAGGGCGAGAAACAGAGGGGCTGAAACAGAGGGGTTGAAACAGAGGGGCTGAAACAGTTTGGCTGAAACATTTTGTGAGAAACAGAGGGCGAGAAACAGAGAGCGAGAAACAGAGTGGTTCAAACATAAGTGCTGAAACAGAGTGCAAGAAACAGAGGGCGAGAAACAGATGGGATGAAACAGAGGGGCTAAATCAGAGGGGCTGAAACATAGGGCGAGAACCAGAGGGCGAGAAACAGAGGGGCTGAAACAGAGGAGCTGAATCAGAGGGCGAGAAACAGAGGGGCTGAAACAGCGGGCGAGAAACAGAGGGGCTGAAACAGAGGGTGAGAAACAGAGGGGCTGAAGCAGAGCAGCTAAAACAGAGGGTGAGAAACAGAGTGCGAGAAACAGAGGGTGAGAAACAGAGTGCGAAAAACAGAGGGGCTGAAACAGAGGGCGAGCAACAGAGGGGCTGAAACAGAGGTCGAGAAACAGATGGTCTGAAACAGAGGGGCTGAAACAGAGGGCGAGAAACAGAGGGCGAGAAACAGAGGGGCTGAAACAGAGGGGCTGAATCAGAGGGGCTGAATCAGAGGGCGAGAAACAGAGGGGCTGAAACAGGGGGCGAGAAACGGAGGGGCTGAAAAAGAGGGCGAGAAACAGAGGGGTTGAAACAGAGGGTGAGAAACAGAGTGCGGGAAAAAGAGGGGCTGAAACAGAGGGCGAGAAACAGAGGGGCTGAAATAGAGGGGCTGAAACAGAGGGACTGAAACATGGGGCGAGAAACAGAGGGGCTGAAACAGAGGGTGAGAAACAGAGGGGCTGAAACAGAGGGGCTAAAACACAGGGTGAGAAACAGAGTGCGAGAAACAATGGGGCTGAAACAGAGGGCGAGAAACAGAGGGGTTGAAACAGAGGGGCTGAAACAGTTTGGCTGAAACATTTTGTGAGAAAAAGAGGGCGAGAAACAGAGTGCAAGAAACAGAGGGCGAGAAACAGAGGGGCTGAAACAGAGGGGCTAAATCAGTGGGGCTGAATCAGAGGGCGAGAAACAGAGGGGCTGAAACAGGGGGCGAGAAATGGAGGGGCTGAAACAGAGGGCGAGAAACAGAGGGGCTGAAACAGAGGGGCTGAAACAGAGGGGCTGAAACAGAGGGCGAGAAACAGAGGGGCTGAAACATGGGGCGAGAAACGGAGGGGCTGAAACAGAGGGCGAGAAACAGAGGGGTTGAAACAGAGGGTGAGAAACAGAGGGCGAGAAACAGAGGGGATCAAACAGAGGGGCTAAAACAGAGGGTGAGAAACAGAGGGGCTGAAACAGAGGGGCTAAAACAGAGGGTGAGAAACAGAGTGCGAGAAACAGAGGGGCTGAAACAGAGGGTGAGAAACAGAGGGCGAGTAAACACAGGGCGAGAAACAGATGGGCTGAAACAGAGGGGCTGAAACAGAGGGCGAGAAACAGAGTGTCTGAAACAGTGGGCGAGAAACAGAGGGCGAGAAACAGAGGGGCTGAAACAGGGGGCGAGAAACAGAGGGGCTGAAACAGAGGGCGAGGAACAGAGGGGCTGAAACAGAGGGGCTGAAACAGAGGGCGAGAAACAGAGGGGCTGAAACAGTGGGTGAGAAGCAGAGGGGCTGAATCAGAGGGTGAGAAACAGAGGGGCTGAAACACGGGGCGAGAAATGAAGGGGCTGAAACAGAGGGCGAGAAACAGAGGGTCTTAAACAAAGGGGCTGAAACAGAGCGGCTGAAACGGGGGGCGAGAAACAGAGGGTCTGAAACATAGGGCGAGAAACAAAGGGGCTGAAACAGAGGGCGAGAAACAGAGGGGCTGAAACAGAGGGTCTGAAACAGAGGGCGAGACACAGCGGGGCTGAAACAGAGGGGCTGAAACAGAGGGCGAGAAACAGAGGCGCTGAAATAGAGACGCTGAAACAGAGAGCGAGAAACAGAGGGGCTGAAACAGAGCGGCTGAAACAGAGGGTGAGAAACAGAGGGGCTGCAACAGGGGGCGAGAAATGGAGGGGCTGAAACAGAGGGCGAGAAACAGATGGGCTGAAACAGAGGGCGAGAAACAGAGGGGCTGAAACAGGGGGCGAGAAACGGAGGGGCTGAAACAGAGGGCGAGAAACAGAGGGGTTGAAACAGAGGGTGAGAAACAGAGTGTGAGAAAAAGAGGGGCTGAAACAGAGGGCGAGAAACAGAGGGGCTGAAACAGAGGGGCTGAAACAGAGGGCGAGAAACAGAGCTGCTGAAACGGAGGGGCTGAAACAGAGGGGTTGAAACAGAGGGTGAGAAACAGAGGGCGAGAAACAGAGGGGATCAAACAGAGGGGCTGAATCAGAGGGGCTGAATCAGGGGGCGAGCAACAGAGGGGCTGAAACAGGGGGCGTGAAACGGAGGGGCTGAAACAGAGGGCTAGAAACAGAGAGGTTGAAACAGAGTGTGAGAAACAGAGTGCGAGAAAAAGAGGGGCTGAAACAGAGGGCGAGAAACAGAGGGGCAGAAACAGAGGGGCTGAAACAGAGGGACTGAAACATGGGGCGAGAAACAGAGGGGCTGAAACAGAGGGTGAGAAACAAAGGGGCTGAAACAGAGGGGCTAAAACAGAGGGTGAGAAACAGAGTGCGAGAAACACAGGGGCTGAAACACAGGGCAAGAAACAGAGGGGCTGAAACAGAGGGCGAGAAACAGATGGGCTGAAACAGAGGGGCTGAAACAGAGGGACTGAAACAGAGGTGCTGAAACAGTGGGGCTGAAACAGAGGGGCTGAAACAGAGGGCGAGAACCAGAGGGCGAGAAACAGAGGGGCTGAAACAGAGGAGCTGAATCAGAGGGCGAGAAACAGAGGGGCTGAAACAGGGGGCGAGAAACGGAGGGGCTGAAACAGCGGGCGAGAAACAGAGGGGCTGAAACAGAGGGTGAGAAACAGAGGGGCTGAAGCAGAGCAGCTAAAACAGAGGGTGAGAAACAGAGTGCGAGAAACAGAGGGTGAGAAACAGAGTGCGAAAAACAGAGGGGCTGAAACAGAGGGCGAGCAACAGAGGGGCTGAAACAGAGATCGAGAAACAGATGGTCTGAAACAGAGGGGCTGAAACAGAGGGCGAGAAACAGAGGGCGAGAAACAGAGGGGCTGAAACAGAGGGGCTAAAACACAGGGTGAGAAACAGTGTGCGAGAAACAATGGGGATGAAACAGAGGGCGAGAAATAGAGGGGCTGAAAGAGAGGGTGAGAAACAGAGTGCGGGAAAAAGAGGGGCTGAAACAGAGGGCGAGAAACAGAGGGGCTGAAATAGAGGGTCTGAAACAGAGGGACTGAAACATGGGGCGAGAAACAGAGGGACTGAAACAGAGGGTGAGAAACAGAGGGGCTGAAACAGAGGGGCTAAAACACAGGGTGAGAAACAGAGTGCGAGAAACAATGGGGCTGAAACAGAGGGCGAGAAACAGAGGGGCTGAAACAGAGGGGTTGAAACAGAGGGGCTGAAACAGTTTGGCTGAAACATTTTGTGAGAAACAGAGGGCGAGAAACAGAGAGCGAGAAACAGAGTGGTTCAAACATAAGTGCTGAAACAGAGTGCAAGAAACAGAGGGCGAGAAACAGATGGGATGAAACAGAGGGGCTAAATCAGAGGGGCTGAAACATACGGCGAGAACCAGAGGGCGAGAAACAGAGGGGCTGAAACAGAGGAGCTGAATCAGAGGGCGAGAAACAGAGGGGCTGAAACAGGGGGCGAGAAACGGAGGGGCTGAAACAGCGGGCGAGAAACAGAGGGGCTGAAACAGAGGGTGAGAAACAGAGGGGCTGAAGCAGAGCAGCTAAAACAGAGGGTGAGAAACAGAGTGCGAGAAACAGAGGGTGAGAAACAGAGTGCGAAAAACAGAGGGGCTGAAACAGAGGGCGAGCAACAGAGGGGCTGAAACAGAGGTCGAGAAACAGATGGTCTGAAACAGAGGGGCTGAAACAGAGGGCGAGAAACAGAGGGCGAGAAACAGAGGGGCTGAAACAGAGGGGCTGAATCAGAGGGGCTGAATCAGAGGGCGAGAAACAGAGGGGCTGAAACAGGGGGCGAGAAACGGAGGGGCTGAAAAAGAGGGCGAGAAACAGAGGGGTTGAAACAGAGGGTGAGAAACAGAGTGCGGGAAAAAGAGGGGCTGAAACAGAGGGCGAGAAACAGAGGGGCTGAAATAGAGGGGCTGAAACAGAGGGACTGAAACATGGGGCGAGAAACAGAGGGGCTGAAACAGAGGGTGAGAAACAGAGGGGCTGAAACAGAGGTGCTAAAACACAGGGTGAGAAACAGAGTGCGAGAAACAATGGGGTTGAAACAGAGGGCGAGAAACAGAGGGGTTGAAACAGAGGGGCTGAAACAGTTTGGCTGAAACATTTTGTGAGAAACAGAGGGCGAGAAACAGAGTGCAAGAAACAGAGGGCGAGAAACAGAGGGGATGAAACAGAGGGGCTAAATCAGTGGGGCTGAATCAGAGGGCGAGAAACAGAGGGGCTGAAACAGGGGGCGAGAAATGGAGGGGCTGAAACAGAGGGCGAGAAACAGAGGGGCTGAAACAGAGGGGCTGAAACAGAGGGGCTGAAACAGAGGGCGAGAAACAGAGGGGCTGAAACATGGGGCGAGAAACGGAGGGGCTGAAACAGAGGGCGAGAAACAGAGGGGTTGAAACAGAGGGTGAGAAACAGAGGGCGAGAAACAGAGGGGATCAAACAGAGGGGCTAAAACAGAGGGTGAGAAACAGAGGGGCTGAAACAGAGGGGCTAAAACAGAGGGTGAGAAACAGAGTGCGAGAAACAGAGGGGCTGAAACAGAGGGTGAGAAACAGAGGGCGAGTAAACACAGGGCGAGAAACAGATGGGCTGAAACAGAGGGGCTGAAACAGAGGGCGAGAAACAGAGTGTCTGAAACAGTGGGCGAGAAACAGAGGGCGAGAAACAGAGGGGCTGAAACAGGGGGCGAGAAACAGAGGGGCTGAAACAGAGGGCGAGGAACAGAGGGGCTGAAACAGAGGGGCTGAAACAGAGGGCGAGAAACAGAGGGGCTGAAACAGTGGGTGAGAAGCAGAGGGGCTGAATCAGAGGGTGAGAAACAGAGGGGCTGAAACACGGGGCGAGAAATGAAGGGGCTGAAACAGAGGGCGAGAAACAGAGGGTCTTAAACAGAGGGGCTGAAACAGAGCGGCTGAAACGGGGGGCGAGAAACAGAGGGTCTGAAACATAGGGCGAGAAACAAAGGGGCTGAAACAGAGGGCGAGAAACAGAGGGGCTGAAACAGAGGGTCTGAAACAGAGGGCGAGACACAGCGGGGCTGAAACAGAGGGGCTGAAACAGAGGGCGAGAAACAGAGGCGCTGAAATAGAGACGCTGAAACAGAGAGCGAGAAACAGAGGGGCTGAAACAGAGCGGCTGAAACAGAGGGTGAGAAACAGAGGGGCTGCAACAGGGGGCGAGAAATGGAGGGGCTGAAACAGAGGGCGAGAAACAGATGGGCTGAAACAGAGGGCGAGAAACAGAGGGGCTGAAACAGGGGGCGAGAAACGGAGGGGCTGAAACAGAGGGCGAGAAACAGAGGGGTTGAAACAGAGGGTGAGAAACAGAGTGTGAGAAAAAGAGGGGCTGAAACAGAGGGCGAGAAACAGAGGGGCTGAAACAGAGGGGCTGAAACAGAGGGCGAGAAACAGAGCTGCTGAAACGGAGGGGCTGAAACAGAGGGGTTGAAACAGAGGGTGAGAAACAGAGGGCGAGAAACAGAGGGGATCAAACAGAGGGGCTGAATCAGAGGGGCTGAATCAGGGGGCGAGCAACAGAGGGGCTGAAACAGGGGGCGTGAAACGGAGGGGCTGAAACAGAGGGCTAGAAACAGAGAGGTTGAAACAGAGTGTGAGAAACAGAGTGCGAGAAAAAGAGGGGCTGAAACAGAGGGCGAGAAACAGAGGGGCAGAAACAGAGGGGCTGAAACAGAGGGACTGAAACATGGGGCGAGAAACAGAGGGGCTGAAACAGAGGGTGAGAAACAAAGGGGCTGAAACAGAGGGGCTAAAACAGAGGGTGAGAAACAGAGTGCGAGAAACAGAGGGGCTGAAACACAGGGCAAGAAACAGAGGGGCTGAAACAGAGGGCGAGAAACAGATGGGCTGAAACAGAGGGGCTGAAACAGAGGGACTGAAACAGAGGTGCTGAAACAGTGGGGCTGAAACAGAGGGGCTGAAACAGAGGGCGAGAACCAGAGGGCGAGAAACAGAGGGGCTGAAACAGAGGAGCTGAATCAGAGGGCGAGAAACAGAGGGGCTGAAACAGGGGGCGAGAAACGGAGGGGCTGAAACAGCGGGCGAGAAACAGAGGGGCTGAAACAGAGGGTGAGAAACAGAGGGGCTGAAGCAGAGCAGCTAAAACAGAGGGTGAGAAACAGAGTGCGAGAAACAGAGGGTGAGAAACAGAGTGCGAAAAACAGAGGGGCTGAAACAGAGGGCGAGCAACAGAGGGGCTGAAACAGAGGTCGAGAAACAGATGGTCTGAAACAGAGGGGCTGAAACAGAGGGCGAGAAACAGAGGGCGAGAAACAGAGGGGCTGAAACAGAGGGGCTGAATCAGAGGCGCTGAATCAGAGGGCGAGAAACAGAGGGGCTGAAACAGGGGGCGGGAAACGGAGGGGCTGAAACAGAGGGCGAGAAACAGAGGGGTTGAAACAGAGGGTGAGAAACAGAGTGCGGGAAAAAGAGGGGCTGAAACAGAGGGCGAGAAACAGAGGGGCTGAAATAGAGGGGCTGAAACAGAGGGACTGAAACATGGGGCGAGAAACAGAGGGGCTGAAACAGAGGGTGAGAAACAGAGGGGCTGAAACAGAGGGGCTAAAACACAGGGTGAGAAACAGAGTGCGAGAAACAATGGGGCTGAAACAGAGGGCGAGAAACAGAGGGGTTGAAACAGAGGGGCTGAAACAGTTTGGCTGAAACATTTTGTGAGAAACAGAGGGCGAGAAACAGAGGGGATGAAACAGAGGGGCTAAATCAGTGGGGCTGAATCAGAGGGCGAGAAACAGAGGGGCTGAAACAGGGGGCGAGAAACGGAGGGGCTGAAATAGAGGGCGAGAAACAGAGGGGTTGAAACAGAGGGTGAGAAACAGAGGGTGAGAAACAGAGGGGATCAAACAGAGGGGCTAAAACAGAGGGTGAGAAACAGAGGGGCTGAAACAGAGGGGCTAAAACAGAGGGTGAGAAACAGAGTGCGAGAAACAGAGGGGCTGAAACAGAGGGTGAGAATCAGAGGGCGAGTAAACACAGGGCGAGAAACAGATGGGCTGAAACAGAGGGGCTGAAACAGAGGGCGAGAAACAGAGTGTCTGAAACAGTGGGCGAGAAACAGAGGGCGAGAAACAGAGGGGCTGAAACAGGGGGCGAGAAACAGAGGGGCTGAAACAGAGGGCGAGGAACAGAGGGGCTGAAACAGAGGGGCTGAAACAGAGGGCGAGAAACAGAGGGGCTGAAACAGTGGGTGGGAAGCAGAGGGGCTGAATCAGAGGGTGAGAAACAGAGGGGCTGAAACACGGGGCGAGAAATGAAGGGGCTGAAACAGAGGGCGAGAAACAGAGGGTCTGAAACAGAGGGGCTGAAACAGAGCGGCTGAAACGGGGGGCGAGAAACAGAGGGTCTGAAACATAGGGCGAGAAACAGAGGGGCTGAAACAGAGGGCGAGAAACAGAGGGGCTGAAACAGAGGGGCTGAAACAGAGGGCGAGACACAGCGGGGCTGAAACAGAGGGGCTGAAACAGAGGGCGAGAAACAGAGGCGCTGAAATAGAGAGGCTGAAACAGAGAGCGAGAAACAGAGGGGCTGAAACAGAGCGGCTGAAACAGAGGGTGAGAAACAGAGGGGCTGCAACAGGGGGCGAGAAATGGAGGGGCTGAAACAGAGGGCGAGAAACAGATGGGCTGAAACAGAGGGCGAGAAACAGAGGGGCTGAAACAGGGGGCGAGAAACGGAGGGGCTGAAACAGAGGGCGAGAAACAGAGGGGTTGAAACAGAGGGTGAGAAACAGAGTGTGAGAAAAAGAGGGGCTGAAACAGAGGGCGAGAAACAGAGGGGCTGAAACAGAGGGGCTGAAACAGAGGGCGAGAAACAGAGGGGCTGCAACAGGGGGCGAGAAATGGAGGGGCTGAAACAGAGGGCGAGAAACAGATGGGCTGAAACAGAGGGCGAGAAACAGAGGGGCTGAAACAGGGGGCGAGAAACGGAGGGGCTGAAACAGAGGGCGAGAAACAGAGGGGTTGAAACAGAGGGTGAGAAACAGAGTGTGAGAAAAAGAGGGGCTGAAACAGAGGGCGAGAAACACAGGGGCTGAAACAGAGGGGCTGAAACAGAGGGCGAGAAACAGAGCTGCTGAAACAGAGGGGCTGAAACAGAGGGGTTGAAACATAGGGTGAGAAACAGAGGGCGAGAAACAGAGGGGATCAAACAGAGGGGCTGAATCAGAGGGGCTGAATCAGGGGGCGAGCAAAAGAGGGGCTGAAACAGGGGGCGTGAAACGGAGGGGCTGAAACAGAGGGCTAGAAACAGAGAGGTTGAAACAGAGTGTGAGAAACAGAGTGCGAGAAAAAGAGGGGCTGAAACAGAGGGCGAGAAACAGAGGGGCAGAAACAGAGGGGCTGAAACAGAGGGACTGAAACATGGGGCGAGAAACAGAGGGGCTGAAACAGAGGGTGAGAAACAAAGGGGCTGAAACAGAGGGGCTAAAACAGAGGGTGAGAAACAGAGTGCGAGAAACACAGGGGCTGAAACACAGGGCAAGAAACAGAGGGGCTGAAACAGAGGGCGAGAAACAGATGGGCTGAAACAGAGGGGCTGAAACAGAGGGACTGAAACAGAGGTGCTGAAACAGTGGGGCTGAAACAGAGGGGCTGAAACAGAGGGCGAGAAACAGAGGGGCTGAAACAGAGGGCGAGAAACAGAGGGGCTGAAACAGCGGGGCTGAAACAGAGGGGCTGAAACAGAGGGCGAGAAACAGAGGCGCTGCAATAGAGAGGCTGAAACAGAGGGCGAGAAACAGAGGGGCTGAAACAGAGCGGCTGAAACAGAGGGTGAGAAACAGAGGGGCTGCAACAGGGGGCGAGAAATGGAGGGGCTGAAACAGAGGGCGAGAAACAGATGGGCTGAAACAGAGGGCGAGAAACAGAGGGGCTGAAACAGGGGGCGAGAAACGGAGGGGCTGAAACAGAGGGCGAGAAACAGAGGGGTTGAAACAGAGGGTGAGAAACAGAGTGCGAGAAAAAGAGGGGCTGAAACAGAGGGCGAGAAACAGAGGGGCTGAAACAGAGGGCGAGAAACAGAGGGGCTGAAACAGTGGGGCTGAAACAGAGGGCGAGAAACAGCGGGGCTGAAACAGGGCGCGAGAAACGGAGGGGCTGAAACAGTGGGCGAGAAACAGAGGGGCTGAAACAGAGGGTGAGAAACAGAGGGGCTGAAGCAGAGCGGCTAAAACAGAGGGTGAGAAACAGAGTTCCAGAAACAGAGCGTGAGAAACAGAGTGCGAAAAACAGAGGGGCTGAAACAGTGGGCGAGAAACAGATGGGCTGAAACACAGGGGCTGAATCAGAGTGCGAGAAACAGAGGGCGAGAAACAGAGGGGCTGAAACAGAGGGGCTGAATCAGAGGGGCTGAATCAGAGGGCGAGAAACAGAGGGGCTGAAACAGGGGGCGAGAAACGGAGGGGCTGAAACAGAGGGCCAGAAACAGAGTGCGGGAAAAAGAGGGGCTGAAACAGAGGGCGAGAAACAGAGGGGCTGAAATAGAGGGGCTGAAACAGAGGGACTGAAACATGGGGCGAGAAACAGAGGGGCTGAAACAGAGGGTGAGAAACAGAGGGGCTGAAACAGAGGGGCTAAAACACAGGGTGAGAAACTGTGTGCGAGAAACAATGGGGCTGAAACAGAGGGCGAGAAACAGAGGGGCTGAAACAGAGGGTGAGAAACAGAGTGCGGGAAAAAGAGGGGCTGAAACAGAGGGCGAGAAACAGAGGGGCTGAAATAGAGGGTCTGAAACAGAGGGACTGAAACATGGGGCGAGAAACAGAGGGACTGAAACAGAGGGTGAGAAACAGAGGGGCTGAAACAGAGGGGCTAAAACACAGGGTGAGAAACAGAGTGCGAGAAACAATGGGGCTGAAACAGAGGGCGAGAAACAGAGGGGCTGAAACAGAGGGGTTGAAACAGAGGGGCTGAAACAGTTTGGCTGAAACATTTTGTGAGAAACAGAGGGCGAGAAACAGAGAGCGAGAAACAGAGTGGTTCAAACATAAGTGCTGAAACAGAGTGCAAGAAACAGAGGGCGAGAAACAGATGGGATGAAACAGAGGGGCTAAATCAGAGGGGCTGAAACATAGGGCGAGAACCAGAGGGCGAGAAACAGAGGGGCTGAAACAGAGGAGCTGAATCAGAGGGCGAGAAACAGTGGGGCTGAAACAGGGGGCGAGAAACGGAGGGGCTGAAACAGCGGGCGAGAAACAGAGGGACTGAAACAGAGGGTGAGAAACAGAGGGGCTGAAGCAGAGCAGCTAAAACAGAGGGTGAGAAACAGAGTGCGAGAAACAGAGGGTGAGAAACAGAGTGCGAAAAACAGAGGGGCTGAAACAGAGGGCGAGCAACAGAGGGGCTGAAACAGAGGTCGAGAAACAGATGGTCTGAAACAGAGGGGCTGAAACAGAGGGCGAGAAACAGAGGGTGAGAAACAGAGGGGCTGAAACAGAGGGGCTGAATCAGAGGGGCTGAATCAGAGGGCGAGAAACAGAGGGGCTGAAACAGGGGGCGAGAAACGGAGGGGCTGAAACAGAGGCCGAGAAACAGAGGGGTTGAAACAGAGGGTGAGAAACAGAGTGCGGGAAAAAGAGGGGCTGAAACAGAGGGCGAGAAACAGAGGGGCTGAAATAGAGGGGCTGAAACAGAGGGACTGAAACATGGGGCGAGAAACAGAGGGGCTGAAACAGAGGGTGAGAAACAGAGGGGCTGAAACAGAGGGGCTAAAACACAGGGTGAGAAACAGAGTGCGAGAAACAATGGGGCTGAAACAGAGGGCGAGAAACAGAGGGGTTGAAACAGAGGGGCTGAAACAGTTTGGCTGAAACATTTTGTGAGAAACAGAGGGCGAGAAACAGAGTGCAAGAAACAGAGGGCGAGAAACAGAGGGGATGAAACAGAGGGGCTAAATCAGAGGGTCTGAATCAGAGGGCGAGAAACAGAGGGGCTGAAACAGGGGGCGAGAAACGGAGGGGCTGAAACAGAGGGCGAGAAACAGAGGGGCTGAAACAGAGGGGCTGAAACAGAGGGGCTGAAACAGAGGGCGAGAAACAGAGGGGCTGAAACAGGGGGCGAGAAACGGAGGGGCTGAAACAGAGGGGCTGAATCAGAGGGCGAGAAACAGAGGAGCTGAAACAGGGGGCAAGAAACGGAGGGGTTGAAACAGAGTGTGAGAAACAGAGTGCGAGAAAAAGAGGGGCTGAAACAGAGGGCGAGAAACTGAGGGGCTGAAACAGAGGGGCTGAAACACGGGGTGAGAAATGGAGGGGCTGAAACAGAGGGCGAGAAACAGAGGGGCTGAAACAAAGGGGCTAAAACAGAGGTGCTGAAACAGGGGGCGAGAAAAAGAGGGTCTGAAACAGAGTGCGAGAAACAGAGGGGCTGAAACAGAGGGCGAGAAACAGAGGGGCTGAAACAGAGGGCGAGAAACAGATGGGCTGAAACAGAGGGGCTGAAACAGAGGGGCTGAAACAGAGGGACTGAAACATGGGGCGAGAAACAGAGGGGCTGAAACAGAGTGTGAGAAACAGAGGGGCTGAAACAGAGGGGCTAAAACAGATCGTGAGTAACAGAGTGCGAGAAACAGAGGGGCTGAAACAGAGGGTGAGAAACAGAGGGGTGAAACACAGGGCGAGAAACAGATGGGCTGAAACAGAGGCGCTGAAACAGGGCGAGAAACAGAGGGTCTGAAACTGAGGGGCTGAAACATAGTGTGAGAAACAGCGGGGCAGAAACAGAGGGGCAGAAACAGAGGGCGAGAAGCAGAGGGGCTGAAACAGAGGGCGAGAAACAGAGGGGCTGAAACAGAGGTATAGAAACAGAGGGGCTGAAACAGTGGGTGAGAAACAGAGGGGCTGAAACAGAGGGGCTGAAACAGACCGCGAGAAACAGAGGGGCTGAAACAGAGGGCGAGAAACAGAGGGGCTGAAACAGAGGTAGAGAAACAGAGGGGCTGAAACAGTGGGTGAGAAACAGAGGGGCTGAAACACGGGGCGAGAAATGGAGGGGCTGAAACAGAGGGCGAGAAACAGAGGGGCTGAAACAGAGGGGCTGAAACAGAGGGGCTGAAACAGGGGGCGAGAAACAGAGGGTCTGAAACAGAGGGCGAGAAACAGGGGTTGAAACAGAGGGCGAGAAACAGAGGGGCTGAAACAGGGGACGAGAAAAAGAGGGGCTGAAACAGAGGGCGAGAAACAGAGGGGCTGAATCAGGGGGGCTGAATCATAAGGGCTGAAAGAGAGGGTGAGAAACAAAGGGGCTGAAACAGAGGGGCTGAAACAGAGGGGCTGAAACAGAGGGCGAGAAACAGAGGGGCTGAATCAGAGGGGCTGAATCAGAGGGGCTGAAACAGAGGGGCTGAAACAAAGGGCGAGAAACAGAGGGGCTGAAACAGAGGGCGAGAAACAGAGGGGCTGAAACAGAGGGGCTGAAACAGAGGGGCTGAAACAGAGGGCGAGAAACAGAGGGCGAGAAACAGAGGAGCTGAAACAGGTGGCGAGAAACGGAGGGGCTGAAACAGAGGGCGAGAAACAGAGGGGTTGAAACAGAGGGTGAGAAACATAGGGCGAGAAACAGAGGGGATCAAACAGAGGGGCTGAATCAGAGGGGCTGAATCAGAGGGCGAGAAACAGAGGGGCTGAAACAGGGGGCGAGAAACGGAGGGGCTGAAACAGAGGGCGAGAAACAGAGGGGTTGAAACAGAGTGTGAGAAACAGAGTGCGAGAAAAAGAGGGGCGCAAACAGAGGTTGAGAAACAGAGGGGCTGAAACAGAGGGGCTGAAACAGAGGGGCTGAAACAGAGGGACTGAAACATGGGGCGAGAAACAGAGGGGCTGAAACAGTGGGTGAGAAACAGAGGGGCTGAAACAGAGGGGCTAAAACAGAGGGTGAGAAACAGAGTGCGAGAAACAGAGGGGCTGAAACAGAGGGCGAGAAACAGAGGGGCTGAAACAGAGGGCGAGAATCAGATGGGCTGAAACAGAGGGGCTGAAACAGAGGGGCTGAAACTGAGGGACTGAAACATGGGGCGAGAAACAGAGGGGCTGAAACAGAGTGCGAGAAACAGAGGGGCTGAAACAGAGGGCGAGAAACAGAGGGGCTGAAACAGAGGGCGAGAAACAGATGGGCTGAAACAGAGGGGCTGAAACAGAGGGGCTGAAACAGAGGGACTGAAACATGGGGCGAGAAACAGAGGGGCTGAAACAGAGTGTGAGAAACAGAGGGGCTGAAACAGAGGGGCTAAAACAGATCGTGAGTAACAGAGTGCGAGAAACAGAGGGGCTGAAACAGAGGGTGAGAAACAGAGGGGAGAAACACAGGGCGAGAAACAGATGGGCTGAAACAGAGGGGCTGAAACAGGGCGAGAAACAGAGGGTCTGAAACAGAGGGGCTGAAACATAGTGTGAGAAACAGAGGGGCTGAAACAGAGGGCGAGAAACAGCGGGGCTGAAACAGAGGGGCTGAAACAGAGTGCGAGAAACAGAGGGGCTGAAACAGAGGGCGAGAAACAGAGGGGCTGAAACAGAGGTAGAGAAACAGAGGGGCTGAAACAGTGGGTGAGAAACAGAGGGGCTGAAACAGAGGGGCTGGAACAGACCGCGAGAAACAGAGGGGCTGAAACAGAGGGCGAGAAACAGAGGGGCTGAAACAGAGGTAGAGAAACAGAGGGGCTGAAACAGTGGGTGAGAAACAGAGGGGCTGAAACACGGGGCGAGAAATGGAGGGGCTGAAACAGAGGGCGAGAAACAGAGGGGCTGAAACAGAGGGGCTGAAACAGAGGGGCTGAAACAGGGGGCGAGAAACAGAGGGTCTGAAACAGAGGGCGAGAAACAGAGGGGTTGAAACAGAGGGCGAGAAACAGAGGGGCTGAAACAGGGGACGAGAAACAGAGGGGCTGAAACAGAGGGCGAGAAACAGAGGTGCTGAAACAGAGGGGCTGAATCAGGGGGGCTGTATCATAGGGGCTGAAACAGAGGGTGAGAAACAGAGGGGCTGAAACAGAGGGGCTGAAACAGAGGGGCTGAAACAGAGGGCGAGAAACAGAGGGGCTGAATCAGAGGGGCTGAATCAGAGGGGCTGAAACAGAGGGGCTGAAACAAAGGGCGAGAAACAGAGGGGCTGAAACAGAGGGCGAGAAACAGAGGGGCTGAAACAGAGGGGCTGAAACAGAGGGGCTGAAACAGAGGGCGAGAAACAGAGGGCGAGAAACAGAGGAGCTGAAACAGGTGGCGAGAAACGGAGGGGCTGAAACAGAGGGCGAGAAACAGAGGGGTTGAAACAGAGGGTGAGAAACAGAGGGCGAGAAACAGAGGGGATCAAACAGAGGGGCTGAATCAGAGGGGCTGAATCAGAGGGCGAGAAACAGAGGGGCTGAAACAGGGGGCGAGAAACGGAGGGGCTGAAACAGAGGGCGAGAAACAGAGGGGTTGAAACAGAGTGTGAGAAACAGAGTGCGAGAAAAAGAGGGGCTGAAACAGAGGGTGAGAAACAGAGGGGCTGAAACAGAGGGGCTGAAACAGAGGGGCTGAAACAGAGGGACTGAAACATGGGGCGAGAAACAGAGGGGCTGAAACAGTGGGTGAGAAACAGAGGGGCTGAAACAGAGGGGCTAAAACAGAGGGAGGGAAACAGAGTGCGAGAAACAGAGGGGCTGAAACAGAGGGCGAGAAACAGAGGGGCTGAAACAGAGGGCGAGAATCAGATGGGCTGAAACAGAGGGGCTGAAACAGAGGGGCTGAAACAGAGGGACTGAAACATGGGGCGAGAAACAGAGGGGCTGAAACAGAGGGTGAGAAACAGAGGGGCTGAAACAGAGGGGCTAAAACAGAGGGTGAGAAACAGAGGGCGAGAAACACAGGGCGAGAAACAGATGGGCTGAAACAGAGGGGCTGAAACAGAGGGCGAGAAACAGAGTGTCTGAAACAGTGGGCGAGAAACAGAGGGGCTGAAACAGGGGGCGAGAAACAGATGGGCTGAAACAGAGGGCGAGGAACAGAGGCGCTGAAACAGAGGGGCTGAAACAGAGGGCGAGAAACAGAGGGGCTGAAACAGGGGGCGAGAAACAGAGGGGCTGAAACAGAGGGCGAGGAACAGAGGGGCTGAAACAGAGGGGCTGAAACAGAGGGCGAGAAACAGAGGGGCTGAAACAGTGGGTGAGAAGCAGAGGGGCTGAATCAGAGGGTGAGAAACAGAGGGGCTGAAACACGGGGCGAGAAATGAAGGGGCTGAAACAGAGGGCGAGAAACAGAGGGTCTTAAACAGAGGGGCTGAAACAGAGCGGCTGAAACGGGGGGCGAGAAACAGAGGGTCTGAAACATAGGGCGAGAAACAAAGGGGCTGAAACAGAGGGCGAGAAACAGAGGGGCTGAAACAGAGGGTCTGAAACAGAGGGCGAGACACAGCGGGGCTGAAACAGAGGGGCTGAAACAGAGGGCGAGAAACAGAGGCGCTGAAATAGAGACGCTGAAACAGAGAGCGAGAAACAGAGGGGCTGAAACAGAGCGGCTGAAACAGAGGGTGAGAAACAGAGGGGCTGCAACAGGGGGCGAGAAATGGAGGGGCTGAAACAGAGGGCGAGAAACAGATGGGCTGAAACAGAGGGCGAGAAACAGAGGGGCTGAAACAGGGGGCGAGAAACGGAGGGGCTGAAACAGAGGGCGAGAAACAGAGGGGTTGAAACAGAGGGTGAGAAACAGAGTGTGAGAAAAAGAGGGGCTGAAACAGAGGGCGAGAAACAGAGGGGCTGAAACAGAGGGGCTGAAACAGAGGGCGAGAAACAGAGCTGCTGAAACGGAGGGGCTGAAACAGAGGGGTTGAAACAGAGGGTGAGAAACAGAGGGCGAGAAACAGAGGGGATCAAACAGAGGGGCTGAATCAGAGTGGCTGAATCAGGGGGCGAGCAACAGAGGGGCTGAAACAGGGGGCGTGAAACGGAGGGGCTGAAACAGAGGGCTAGAAACAGAGAGGTTGAAACAGAGTGTGAGAAACAGAGTGCGAGAAAAAGAGGGGCTGAAACAGAGGGCGAGAAACAGAGGGGCAGAAACAGAGGGGCTGAAACAGAGGGACTGAAACATGGGGCGAGAAACAGAGGGGCTGAAACAGAGGGTGAGAAACAAAGGGGCTGAAACAGAGGGGCTAAAACAGAGGGTGAGAAACAGAGTGCGAGAAACAGAGGGGCTGAAACACAGGGCAAGAAACAGAGGGGCTGAAACAGAGGGCGAGAAACAGATGGGCTGAAACAGAGGGGCTGAAACAGAGGGACTGAAACAGAGGTGCTGAAACAGTGGGGCTGAAACAGAGGGGCTGAAACAGAGGGCGAGAACCAGAGGGCGAGAAACAGAGGGGCTGAAACAGAGGAGCTGAATCAGAGGGCGAGAAACAGAGGGGCTGAAACAGGGGGCGAGAAACGGAGGGGCTGAAACAGCGGGCGAGAAACAGAGGGGCTGAAACAGAGGGTGAGAAACAGAGGGGCTGAAGCAGAGCAGCTAAAACAGAGGGTGAGAAACAGAGTGCGAGAAACAGAGGGTGAGAAACAGAGTGCGAAAAACAGAGGGGCTGAAACAGAGGGCGAGCAACAGAGGGGCTGAAACAGAGGTCGAGAAACAGATGGTCTGAAACAGAGGGGCTGAAACAGAGGGCGAGAAACAGAGGGCGAGAAACAGAGGGGCTGAAACAGAGGGGCTGAATCAGAGGCGCTGAATCAGAGGGCGAGAAACAGAGGGGCTGAAACAGGGGGCGGGAAACGGAGGGGCTGAAACAGAGGGCGAGAAACAGAGGGGTTGAAACAGAGGGTGAGAAACAGAGTGCGGGAAAAAGAGGGGCTGAAACAGAGGGCGAGAAACAGAGGGGCTGAAATAGAGGGGCTGAAACAGAGGGACTGAAACATGGGGCGAGAAACAGAGGGGCTGAAACAGAGGGTGAGAAACAGAGGGGCTGAAACAGAGGGGCTAAAACACAGGGTGAGAAACAGAGTGCGAGAAACAATGGGGCTGAAACAGAGGGCGAGAAACAGAGGGGTTGAAACAGAGGGGCTGAAACAGTTTGGCTGAAACATTTTGTGAGAAACAGAGGGCGAGAAACAGAGGGGATGAAACAGAGGGGCTAAATCAGTGGGGCTGAATCAGAGGGCGAGAAACAGAGGGGCTGAAACAGGGGGCGAGAAACGGAGGGGCTGAAATAGAGGGCGAGAAACAGAGGGGTTGAAACAGAGGGTGAGAAACAGAGGGTGAGAAACAGAGGGGATCAAACAGAGGGGCTAAAACAGAGGGTGAGAAACAGAGGGGCTGAAACAGAGGGGCTAAAACAGAGGGTGAGAAACAGAGTGCGAGAAACAGAGGGGCTGAAACAGAGGGTGAGAATCAGAGGGCGAGTAAACACAGGGCGAGAAACAGATGGGCTGAAACAGAGGGGCTGAAACAGAGGGCGAGAAACAGAGTGTCTGAAACAGTGGGCGAGAAACAGAGGGCGAGAAACAGAGGGGCTGAAACAGGGGGCGAGAAACAGAGGGGCTGAAACAGAGGGCGAGGAACAGAGGGGCTGAAACAGAGGGGCTGAAACAGAGGGCGAGAAACAGAGGGGCTGAAACAGTGGGTGGGAAGCAGAGGGGCTGAATCAGAGGGTGAGAAACAGAGGGGCTGAAACACGGGGCGAGAAATGAAGGGGCTGAAACAGAGGGCGAGAAACAGAGGGTCTGAAACAGAGGGGCTGAAACAGAGCGGCTGAAACGGGGGGCGAGAAACAGAGGGTCTGAAACATAGGGCGAGAAACAGAGGGGCTGAAACAGAGGGCGAGAAACAGAGGGGCTGAAACAGAGGGGCTGAAACAGAGGGCGAGACACAGCGGGGCTGAAACAGAGGGGCTGAAACAGAGGGCGAGAAACAGAGGCGCTGAAATAGAGAGGCTGAAACAGAGAGCGAGAAACAGAGGGGCTGAAACAGAGCGGCTGAAACAGAGGGTGAGAAACAGAGGGGCTGCAACAGGGGGCGAGAAATGGAGGGGCTGAAACAGAGGGCGAGAAACAGATGGGCTGAAACAGAGGGCGAGAAACAGAGGGGCTGAAACAGGGGGCGAGAAACGGAGGGGCTGAAACAGAGGGCGAGAAACAGAGGGGTTGAAACAGAGGGTGAGAAACAGAGTGTGAGAAAAAGAGGGGCTGAAACAGAGGGCGAGAAACAGAGGGGCTGAAACAGAGGGGCTGAAACAGAGGGCGAGAAACAGAGGGGCTGCAACAGGGGGCGAGAAATGGAGGGGCTGAAACAGAGGGCGAGAAACAGATGGGCTGAAACAGAGGGCGAGAAACAGAGGGGCTGAAACAGGGGGCGAGAAACGGAGGGGCTGAAACAGAGGGCGAGAAACAGAGGGGTTGAAACAGAGGGTGAGAAACAGAGTGTGAGAAAAAGAGGGGCTGAAACAGAGGGCGAGAAACACAGGGGCTGAAACAGAGGGGCTGAAACAGAGGGCGAGAAACAGAGCTGCTGAAACAGAGGGGCTGAAACAGAGGGGTTGAAACATAGGGTGAG
The DNA here is from genome assembly GCF_047496795.1 of Chiloscyllium punctatum. Classification (NCBI taxonomy): domain Eukaryota; kingdom Metazoa; phylum Chordata; class Chondrichthyes; order Orectolobiformes; family Hemiscylliidae; genus Chiloscyllium; species Chiloscyllium punctatum. Next base: position 1,207,041 of record NC_092739.1, read on the forward strand.
AAACAGAGGGCGAGAAACAGAGGGGATCAAACAGAGGGGCTGAATCAGAGGGGCTGAATCAGGGGGCGAGCAAAAGAGGGGCTGAAACAGGGGGCGTGAAACGGAGGGGCTGAAACAGAGGGCTAGAAACAGAGAGGTTGAAACAGAGTGTGAGAAACAGAGTGCGAGAAAAAGAGGGGCTGAAACAGAGGGCGAGAAACAGAGGGGCAGAAACAGAGGGGCTGAAACAGAGGGACTGAAACATGGGGCGAGAAACAGAGGGGCTGAAACAGAGGGTGAGAAACAAAGGGGCTGAAACAGAGGGGCTAAAACAGAGGGTGAGAAACAGAGTGCGAGAAACACAGGGGCTGAAACACAGGGCAAGAAACAGAGGGGCTGAAACAGAGGGCGAGAAACAGATGGGCTGAAACAGAGGGGCTGAAACAGAGGGACTGAAACAGAGGTGCTGAAACAGTGGGGCTGAAACAGAGGGGCTGAAACAGAGGGCGAGAAACAGAGGGGCTGAAACAGAGGGCGAGAAACAGAGGGGCTGAAACAGCGGGGCTGAAACAGAGGGGCTGAAACAGAGGGCGAGAAACAGAGGCGCTGCAATAGAGAGGCTGAAACAGAGGGCGAGAAACAGAGGGGCTGAAACAGAGCGGCTGAAACAGAGGGTGAGAAACAGAGGGGCTGCAACAGGGGGCGAGAAATGGAGGGGCTGAAACAGAGGGCGAGAAACAGATGGGCTGAAACAGAGGGCGAGAAACAGAGGGGCTGAAACAGGGGGCGAGAAACGGAGGGGCTGAAACAGAGGGCGAGAAACAGAGGGGTTGAAACAGAGGGTGAGAAACAGAGTGCGAGAAAAAGAGGGGCTGAAACAGAGGGCGAGAAACAGAGGGGCTGAAACAGAGGGCGAGAAACAGAGGGGCTGAAACAGTGGGGCTGAAACAGAGGGCGAGAAACAGCGGGGCTGAAACAGGGCGCGAGAAACGGAGGGGCTGAAACAGTGGGCGAGAAACAGAGGGGCTGAAACAGAGGGTGAGAAACAGAGGGGCTGAAGCAGAGCGGCTAAAACAGAGGGTGAGAAACAGAGTTCCAGAAACAGAGCGTGAGAAACAGAGTGCGAAAAACAGAGGGGCTGAAACAGTGGGCGAGAAACAGATGGGCTGAAACACAGGGGCTGAATCAGAGTGCGAGAAACAGAGGGCGAGAAACAGAGGGGCTGAAACAGAGGGGCTGAATCAGAGGGGCTGAATCAGAGGGCGAGAAACAGAGGGGCTGAAACAGGGGGCGAGAAACGGAGGGGCTGAAACAGAGGGCCAGAAACAGAGTGCGGGAAAAAGAGGGGCTGAAACAGAGGGCGAGAAACAGAGGGGCTGAAATAGAGGGGCTGAAACAGAGGGACTGAAACATGGGGCGAGAAACAGAGGGGCTGAAACAGAGGGTGAGAAACAGAGCGGCTGAAACAGAGGGGCTAAAACACAGGGTGAGAAACTGTGTGCGAGAAACAATGGGGCTGAAACAGAGGGCGAGAAACAGAGGGGCTGAAACAGAGGGTGAGAAACAGAGTGCGGGAAAAAGAGGGGCTGAAACAGAGAGCGAGAAACAGAGGGGCTGAAATAGAGGGTCTGAAACAGAGGGACTGAAACATGGGGCGAGAAACAGAGGGACTGAAACAGAGGGTGAGAAACAGAGGGGCTGAAACAGAGGGGCTAAAACACAGGGTGAGAAACAGAGTGCGAGAAACAACGGGGCTGAAACAGAGGGCGAGAAACAGAGGGGCTGAAACAGAGGGGTTGAAACAGAGGGGCTGAAACAGTTTGGCTGAAACATTTTGTGAGAAACAGAGGGCGAGAAACAGAGAGCGAGAAACAGAGTGGTTCAAACACAAGTGCTGAAACAGAGTGCAAGAAACAGAGGGCGAGAAACAGATGGGATGAAACAGAGGGGCTAAATCAGAGGGGCTGAAACATAGGGCGAGAACCAGAGGGCGAGAAACAGAGGGGCTGAAACAGAGGAGCTGAATCAGAGGGCGAGAAACAGTGGGGCTGAAACAGGGGGCGAGAAACGGAGGGGCTGAAACAGCGGGCGAGAAACAGAGGGACTGAAACAGAGGGTGAGAAACAGAGGGGCTGAAGCAGAGCAGCTAAAACAGAGGGTGAGAAACAGAGTGCGAGAAACAGAGGGTGAGAAACAGAGTGCGAAAAACAGAGGGGCTGAAACAGAGGGCGAGCAACAGAGGGGCTGAAACAGAGGTCGAGAAACAGATGGTCTGAAACAGAGGGGCTGAAACAGAGGGCGAGAAACAGAGGGCGAGAAACAGAGGGGCTGAAACAGAGGGGCTGAATCAGAGGGGCTGAATCAGAGGGCGAGAAACAGAGGGGCTGAAACAGGGGGCGAGAAACGGAGGGGCTGAAACAGAGGCCGAGAAACAGAGGGGTTGAAACAGAGGGTGAGAAACAGAGTGCGGGAAAAAGAGGGGCTGAAACAGAGGGCGAGAAACAGAGGGGCTGAAATAGAGGGGCTGAAACAGAGGGACTGAAACATGGGGCGAGAAACAGAGGGGCTGAAACAGAGGGTGAGAAACAGAGGGGCTGAAACAGAGGGGCTAAAACACAGGGTGAGAAACAGAGTGCGAGAAACAATGGGGCTGAAACAGAGGGCGAGAAACAGAGGGGTTGAAACAGAGGGGCTGAAACAGTTTGGCTGAAACATTTTGTGAGAAACAGAGGGCGAGAAACAGAGTGCAAGAAACAGAGGGCGAGAAACAGAGGGGATGAAACAGAGGGGCTAAATCAGAGGGTCTGAATCAGAGGGCGAGAAACAGAGGGGCTGAAACAGGGGGCGAGAAACGGAGGGGCTGAAACAGAGGGCGAGAAACAGAGGGGCTGAAACAGAGGGGCTGAAACAGAGGGGCTGAAACAGAGGGCGAGAAACAGAGGGGCTGAAACAGGGGGCGAGAAACGGAGGGGCTGAAACAGAGGGCGAGAAACAGAGGGGATCAAACAGAGGGGCTGAATCAGAGGGGCTGAATCAGAGGGCGAGAAACAGAGGAGCTGAAACAGGGGGCAAGAAACGGAGGGGTTGAAACAGAGTGTGAGAAACAGAGTGCGAGAAAAAGAGGGGCTGAAACAGAGGGCGAGAAACTGAGGGGCTGAAACAGAGGGGCTGAAACACGGGGTGAGAAATGGAGGGGCTGAAACAGAGGGCGAGAAACAGAGGGGCTGAAACAAAGGGGCTAAAACAGAGGTGCTGAAACAGGGGGCGAGAAAAAGAGGGTCTGAAACAGAGTGCGAGAAACAGAGGGGCTGAAACAGAGGGCGAGAAACAGAGGGGCTGAAACAGAGGGCGAGAAACAGATGGGCTGAAACAGAGGGGCTGAAACAGAGGGGCTGAAACAGAGGGACTGAAACATGGGGCGAGAAACAGAGGGGCTGAAACAGAGTGTGAGAAACAGAGGGGCTGAAACAGAGGGGCTAAAACAGATCGTGAGTAACAGAGTGCGAGAAACAGAGGGGCTGAAACAGAGGGTGAGAAACAGAGGGGTGAAACACAGGGCGAGAAACAGATGGGCTGAAACAGAGGCGCTGAAACAGGGCGAGAAACAGAGGGTCTGAAACTGAGGGGCTGAAACATAGTGTGAGAAACAGCGGGGCAGAAACAGAGGGGCAGAAACAGAGGGCGAGAAACAGAGGGGCTGAAACAGAGGGCGAGAAACAGAGGGGCTGAAACAGAGGTATAGAAACAGAGGGGCTGAAACAGTGGGTGAGAAACAGAGGGGCTGAAACAGAGGGGCTGAAACAGACCGCGAGAAACAGAGGGGCTGAAACAGAGGGCGAGAAACAGAGGGGCTGAAACAGAGGTAGAGAAACAGAGGGGCTGAAACAGTGGGTGAGAAACAGAGGGGCTGAAACAGAGGGGCTGAAACAGACCGCGAGAAACAGAGGGGCTGAAACAGAGGGCGAGAAACAGAGGGGCTGAAACAGAGGTAGAGAAACAGAGGGGCTGAAACAGTGGGTGAGAAACAGAGGGGCTGAAACACGGGGCGAGAAATGGAGGGGCTGAAACAGAGGGCGAGAAACAGAGGGGCTGAAACAGAGGGGCTGAAACAGAGGGGCTGAAACAGGGGGCGAGAAACAGAGGGTCTGAAACAGAGGGCGAGAAACAGGGGTTGAAACAGAGGGCGAGAAACAGAGGGGCTGAAACAGGGGACGAGAAAAAGAGGGGCTGAAACAGAGGGCGAGAAACAGAGGGGCTGAATCAGGGGGGCTGAATCATAAGGGCTGAAACAGAGGGTGAGAAACAAAGGGGCTGAAACAGAGGGGCTGAAACAGAGGGGCTGAAACAGAGGGCGAGAAACAGAGGGGCTGAATCAGAGGGGCTGAATCAGAGGGGCTGAAACAGAGGGGCTGAAACAAAGGGCGAGAAACAGAGGGGCTGAAACAGAGGGCGAGAAACAGAGGGGCTGAAACAGAGGGGCTGAAACAGAGGGGCTGAAACAGAGGGCGAGAAACAGAGGGCGAGAAACAGAGGAGCTGAAACAGGTGGCGAGAAACGGAGGGGCTGAAACAGAGGGCGAGAAACAGAGGGGTTGAAACAGAGGGTGAGAAACATAGGGCGAGAAACAGAGGGGATCAAACAGAGGGGCTGAATCAGAGGGGCTGAATCAGAGGGCGAGAAACAGAGGGGCTGAAACAGGGGGCGAGAAACGGAGGGGCTGAAACAGAGGGCGAGAAACAGAGGGGTTGAAACAGAGTGTGAGAAACAGAGTGCGAGAAAAAGAGGGGCGCAAACAGAGGTTGAGAAACAGAGGGGCTGAAACAGAGGGGCTGAAACAGAGGGGCTGAAACAGAGGGACTGAAACATGGGGCGAGAAACAGAGGGGCTGAAACAGTGGGTGAGAAACAGAGGGGCTGAAACAGAGGGGCTAAAACAGAGGGTGAGAAACAGAGTGCGAGAAACAGAGGGGCTGAAACAGAGGGCGAGAAACAGAGGGGCTGAAACAGAGGGCGAGAATCAGATGGGCTGAAACAGAGGGGCTGAAACAGAGGGGCTGAAACTGAGGGACTGAAACATGGGGCGAGAAACAGAGGGGCTGAAACAGAGTGCGAGAAACAGAGGGGCTGAAACAGAGGGCGAGAAACAGAGGGGCTGAAACAGAGGGCGAGAAACAGATGGGCTGAAACAGAGGGGCTGAAACAGAGGGGCTGAAACAGAGGGACTGAAACATGGGGCGAGAAACAGAGGGGCTGAAACAGAGTGTGAGAAACAGAGGGGCTGAAACAGAGGGGCTAAAACAGATCGTGAGTAACAGAGTGCGAGAAACAGAGGGGCTGAAACAGAGGGTGAGAAACAGAGGGGAGAAACACAGGGCGAGAAACAGATGGGCTGAAACAGAGGGGCTGAAACAGGGCGAGAAACAGAGGGTCTGAAACAGAGGGGCTGAAACATAGTGTGAGAAACAGAGGGGCTGAAACAGAGGGCGAGAAACAGCGGGGCTGAAACAGAGGGGCTGAAACAGAGTGCGAGAAACAGAGGGGCTGAAACAGAGGGCGAGAAACAGAGGGGCTGAAACAGAGGTAGAGAAACAGAGGGGCTGAAACAGTGGGTGAGAAACAGAGGGGCTGAAACAGAGGGGCTGGAACAGACCGCGAGAAACAGAGGGGCTGAAACAGAGGGCGAGAAACAGAGGGGCTGAAACAGAGGTAGAGAAACAGAGGGGCTGAAACAGTGGGTGAGAAACAGAGGGGCTGAAACACGGGGCGAGAAATGGAGGGGCTGAAACAGAGGGCGAGAAACAGAGGGGCTGAAACAGAGGGGCTGAAACAGAGGGGCTGAAACAGGGGGCGAGAAACAGAGGGTCTGAAACAGAGGGCGAGAAACAGAGGGGTTGAAACAGAGGGCGAGAAACAGAGGGGCTGAAACAGGGGACGAGAAACAGAGGGGCTGAAACAGAGGGCGAGAAACAGAGGGGCTGAAACAGAGGGGCTGAATCAGGGGGGCTGTATCATAGGGGCTGAAACAGAGGGTGAGAAACAGAGGGGCTGAAACAGAGGGGCTGAAACAGAGGGCGAGAAACAGAGGGGCTGAATCAGAGGGGCTGAATCAGAGGGGCTGAAACAGAGGGGCTGAAACAAAGGGCGAGAAACAGAGGGGCTGAAACAGAGGGCGAGAAACAGAGGGGCTGAAACAGAGGGGCTGAAACAGAGGGGCTGAAACAGAGGGCGAGAAACAGAGGGCGAGAAACAGAGGAGCTGAAACAGGTGGCGAGAAACGGAGGGGCTGAAACAGAGGGCGAGAAACAGAGGGGTTGAAACAGAGGGTGAGAAACAGAGGGCGAGAAACAGAGGGGATCAAACAGAGGGGCTGAATCAGAGGGGCTGAATCAGAGGGCGAGAAACAGAGGGGCTGAAACAGGGGGCGAGAAACGGAGGGGCTGAAACAGAGGGCGAGAAACAGAGGGGTTGAAACAGAGTGTGAGAAACAGAGTGCGAGAAAAAGAGGGGCTGAAACAGAGGGTGAGAAACAGAGGGGCTGAAACAGAGGGGCTGAAACAGAGGGGCTGAAACAGAGGGACTGAAACATGGGGCGAGAAACAGAGGGGCTGAAACAGTGGGTGAGAAACAGAGGGGCTGAAACAGAGGGGCTAAAACAGAGGGAGGGAAACAGAGTGCGAGAAACAGAGGGGCTGAAACAGAGGGCGAGAAACAGAGGGGCTGAAACAGAGGGCGAGAATCAGATGGGCTGAAACAGAGGGGCTGAAACAGAGGGGCTGAAACAGAGGGACTGAAACATGGGGCGAGAAACAGAGGGGCTGAAACAGAGGGTGAGAAACAGAGGGGCTGAAACAGAGGGGCTAAAACAGAGGGTGAGAAACAGAGGGCGAGAAACACAGGGCGAGAAACAGATGGGCTGAAACAGAGGGGCTGAAACAGAGGGCGAGAAACAGAGTGTCTGAAACAGTGGGCGAGAAACAGAGGGGCTGAAACAGGGGGCGAGAAACAGATGGGCTGAAACAGAGGGCGAGGAACAGAGGGGCTGAAACAGAGGGGCTGAAACAGAGGGCGAGAAACAGAGGGGCTGAAACAGTGGGTGAGAAGCAGAGGGGCTGAAACAGAGGTCGAGAAACAGAGGGGCTGAAACGGGGGGCGAGAAACAGAGGGTCTGAAACACAGGGCGAGAAACAGAGGGGCTGAAACAGAGGGCGAGAAACAGAGGGGCTGAAACAGAGGGGCTGAAACAGAGGGCGAGACACAGCGGGGCTGAAACAGAGGGGCTGAAACAGAGTGCGAGAAACAGAGACGCTGAAATAGAGCGGCTGAAACAGAGGGCGAGAAACAGAGGGGCTGAAACAGAGCGGCTGAAACAGAGGGTGAGAAACAGAGGGGCTGCAACAGGAGGCGAGAAATGGAGGGGCTGAAACAGAGGGCGAGAAACAGATGGGCTGAAACAGAGGGCGAGAAACAGAGGGGCTGAAACAGGGGGCGAGAAACGGAGGGGCTGAAACAGAGGGCGAGAAACAGAGGGGTTGAAACAGAGGGTGAGAAACAGAGTGCGAGAAAAAGAGGGGCTGAAACAGAGGGCGAGAAACAGAGGGGCTGAAACAGAGGGGCTGAAACAGAGGGCGAGAAACAGAGGGGCTGAAACAGAGGGGCTGAAACAGAGGGCGAGAAACAGTGGGGCTGAAACAGGGCGCGAGAAACGGAGGGGCTGAAACAGCGGGCGAGAAACAGAGGGGCTGAAACAGAGGGTGAGAAACAGAGGTGCTGAAGCAGTGCGGCTAAAACAGAGGGTGAGAAACAGAGTGCGAGAAACAGAGCGTGAGAAACAGAATGCGAAAAACAGAGGGGCTGAAACAGAGGGCGAGAAACAGATGGGCTGAAACAGAGGGGCTGAATCAGAGGGCGAGAAACAGAGGGCGAGAAACAGAGGGGATCAAACAGAGGGGCTGAATCAGAGGGGCTGAATCAGAGGGCGAGAAACAGACGGGCTGAAACAGGGGGCGAGAAACGGAGGGGCTGAAACAGAGGGCGAGAAACAGAGGGGTTGAAACGGGGCGCGAGAAACAGAGGGGCTGAAACAGCGGGCGAGAAACAGAGGGGCTGAAACAGAGGGTGAGAAACAGAGTGCGAGAAACAGAGCGTGAGAAACAGAATGCGAAAAACAGAGGGGCTGAAACAGAGGGCGAGAAACAGATGGGCTGAAACAGAGGGGCTGAATCAGAGGGCGAGAAACAGAGGGCGAGAAACAGAGGGGATCAAACAGAGGGGCTGAATCAGAGGGGCTGAATCAGAGGGCGAGAATCAGAGGGGCTGAATCAGAGGGCGAGAAACAGAGGGGCTGAAACAGGGGGTGAGAAACGGAGGGGCTGAAACAGAGGGCGAGAAACAGAGGGGTTGAAACAGGGCGCGAGAAACGGAGGGGCTGAAACAGCGGGCGAGAAACAGAGGGGCTGAAACAGGGGGCGAGAAACGGAGGGGCTGAAACAGAGGGCGAGAAACAGAGGGGTTGAAACAGGGCGCGAGAAACGGAGGGGCTGAAACAGCGGGCGAGAAACAGAGGGGCTGAAACAGGGGGCGAGAAACGGAGGGGCTGAAACAGAGGGCGAGAAACAGAGGGGTTGAAACAGAGGGTGAGAAACAGAGTGCGGGAAAAAGAGGGGCTGAAACAGAGGGCGAGAAACAGAGGGGCTGAAATAGAGGGGCTGAAACAGAGGGACTGAAACATGGGGCGAGAAACAGAGGGGCTGAAACAGAGGGGCTGAAACAGAGGGGCTAAAACACAGGGTGAGAAACAGAGTGCGAGAAACAATGGGGCTGAAACAGAGGGCGAGAAACAGAGGGGCTGAAACAGAGGGGTTGAAACAGAGGGGCTGAAACAGTTTGGCTGAAATATTTTGTGAGAAACAGAGGGCGAGAAACAGAGAGCGAGAAACAGAGTGGTTGAAACATAAGTGCTGAAACAGAGTGCAAGAAACAGAGGGCGAGAAACAGAGGGGATGAAACAGAGGGGCTAAATCAGAGGGGCTGAAACATAGGGCGAGAACCAGAGGGCGAGAAACAGAGGGGCTGAAACAGAGGAGCTGAATCAGAGGGCGAGAAACAGAGGGGCTGAAACAGGGGGCGAGAAACGGAGGGGCTGAAACAGAGGACGAGAAACAGAGCGGCTGAAACAGAGGGGCTGAAACAGAGAGGCTGAAACAGAGGGCGAGAAACAGAGGGGCTGAAACAGAGGGCGAGAAACAGATGTGCTGCAACAGAGGGGCTGAAACAGAGGGGCTGAAACAGGGGGCGAGAAACGGAGGGGCTGAAACAGAGGGTGAGAAACAGAGGGGTTGAAACAGAGGGGCTGAAACAGAGGGGCTGAAACAGAGGGACTGAAACATGGGGCAAGAAACAGAGGGGCTGAAACAGAGTGTGAGAAACAGAGGGGCTGAAACAGAGGGGCTAAAACAGAGGGTGAGTAACAGAGTGCGAGAAACAGAGGGGCTGAAACAGAGGGTGAGAAACAGAGGGGTGAAACACATGGCGAGAAACAGATGGGCTGAAACAGAGGGGCTGAAACAGAGGGCGAGAAACAGAGGGTCTGAAACAGAGGAGCTGAAACATAGGGTGAGAAACAGCGGGGCATAAACAGAGGGGCAGAAACAGAGGGCGAGAAACAGAGGGGCTGAAACAGAGGGCGAGAAACAGCGGGGCTGAAACAGAGCGCGAGAAACAGAGGGGCTGAAACAGAGGGGCTGAAACAGAGGGCGAGAAACAGAGGGGCTGAAACAGAGGGAGAGAAACAGAGGGGCTGAAACAGTGGGTGAGAAACAGAGGGGCTGAAACACGGGGCGAGAAATGGAGGGGCTGAAACAGAGGGCGAGAAACAGAGGGGCTGAAACAGAGGGGCTGAAACAGAGGGGCTGAAACAGGGGGCGAGAAACAGAGGGTCTGAAACAGAGGGCGAGAAACAGAGGGGTTGAAACAGAGGGCGACAAACAGAGAGGCTGAAACAGGGGGCGAGAAACAGAGGGGCTGAAACAGAGGGCGAGAAACAGAGGGGCTGAAACAGAGGGGCTGAATCAGAGGGGCTGAATCATAGGGGCTGAAACAGAGGGTGAGAAACAGAGGGGCTGAAACAGAGGGGCTGAAACAGAGGGGCTGAAACAGAGGGCGAGAAACAGAGGGGCTGAATCAGAGGGGCTGAATCAGAGGGGCTGAATCAGAGGGGCTGAAACAGAGGGGCTGAAACAAAGGGCGAGAAACAGAGGGGCTGAAACAGAGGGCGAAAAACAGAGGGGCTGAAACAGAGGGCGAGAAACAGAGGGGCTGAAACAGAGGGGCTGAAACAGAGGGGCTGAAACAGAGGGCGAGAAACAGAGGGCGAGAAACAGAGGAGCTGAAACAGAGGGGCTGAATCAGAGGGCGAGAAACAGAGGTGCTGAAACAGGTGGCGAGAAACGGAGGGGCTGAAACAGAGGGCGAGAAACAGAGGGCGAGAAACAGAGGGTGAGAAACAGAGGGCGAGAAACAGAGGGGATCAAACAGAGGGGCTGAATCAGAGGGGCTGAATCAGAGGGCGAGAAACAGAGGGGCTGAAACAGGGGGCGAGAAACGGAGGGGCTGAAACAGAGGGCGAGAAACAGAGGGGTTGAAACAGAGTGTGAGAAACACAGTGCGAGAAAAAGAGGGGCTGAAACCGAGGGCGAGAAACAGAGGGGCTGAAACAGAGGGGCTGAAACAGAGGGGCTGAAACAGAGGGACTGAAACATGGGGCGAGAAACAGAGGGGCTGAAACAGAGGGTGAGAAACAGAGGGGCTGAAACAGAGGGGCTAAAACAGAGGGTGAGAAACAGAGTGCGAGAAACAGAGGGGCTGAAACAGAGGGCGAGAAACAGAGGGGCTGAAACAGAGGGCGAGAAACAGATGGGCTGAAACAGAGGGGCTGAAACAGAGGGGCTGAAACAGAGGGACTGAAACATGGGGCGAGAAACAGAGGGGCTGAAACAGAGGGTGAGAAACAGAGGGGCTGAAACAGAGGGGCTAAAACAGAGGGTGAGAAACAGAGGGGCTGAAACAGAGGGTGAGAAACAGAGTGCGAGAAACACAGGGCGAGAAACAGAGAGGCTGAAACAGAGGGGCTGAAACAGAGGGCGAGAAACAGTGTGTCTGAAACAGTGGGCGAGAAACAGAGGACGAGAAACAGAGCGGCTGAAACAGGGGGCGAGAAACATAGGGGCTGAAACAGAGGGCGAGGAACAGAGAGGCTGAAACAGAGGGCGAGAAACAGAGGGTCTGAAACAGTGGGTGAGAAGCAGAGGGGCTGAATCAGAGGGTGAGAAACAGAGGGGCTGAAACACGGGGCGAGAAATGGTGGGGCTGAAACAGAGGGGGAGAAACAGAGGGTCTGAAACAGAGGCGCTGAAACAGAGGGGCTGAAACGGGGGGCGAGAAACAGAGGGTCTGAAACATAGGGCGAGAAACAGAGGGGCTGAAACAGAGGGCAAGAAAGAGAGGGGCTGAAACAGAGGGGCTGAAACAGAGGGCGAGACACAGCGGGGCTGAAACAGAGGGGCTGAAACAGTGGGCGAGAAACAGAGGCGCTGAAATAGAGAGGCTGAAACAGAGGGCGAGAAACAGAGGGGCTGAAACAGAGCGGCTGAAACAGAGGGTGAGAAACAGAGGGGCTGCAACAGGGGGCGAAAAATGGAGGGGCTGAAACAGAGGGCGAGAAACAGATGGGCTGAAACAGAGGGCGAGAAACAGAGGGGCTGAAACAGGGGGCGAGAAACGGAGGGGCTGAAACAGAGGGCGAGAAACAGAGGGGTTGAAACAGAGGGTGAGAAACAGAGTGCGAGAAAAATAGGGGCTGAAACAGAGGGTGAGAAACAGAGGGGCTGAAACAGAGGGGCTGAAACAGAGGGCGAGAAACAGAGGGGCTGAAACAGAGGGGCTGAAACAGAGGGGTTGAAACAGAGGGTGAGAAACATTGGGCGAGAAACAGAGGGGATCAAACAGAGGGGCTGAATCAGAGGGGCTGAATCAGAGGGCGAGCAACAGAGGGGCTGAAACAGGGGGCGAGAAACGGAGGGGCTGAAACAGAGGGCGAGAAACAGAGAGATTGAAACAGAGTGTGAGAAACAGAGTGCGAGAAAAAGAGGGGCTGAAACAGAGGGCGAGAAACAGAGGGACAGAAACAGAGGGGCTGAAACAGAGGGACTGAAACATGGGGCGAGAAACAGAGGGGCTGAAACAGAGGGTGAGAAACAAAGATGCTGAAACAGAGGGGCTAAAACAGAGGGTGAGAAACAGAGTGCGAGAAACAGAGGGGCTGAAACAGAGGGCAAGAAACAGAGGGGCTGAAACAGAGGGCGAGAAACAGATGGGCTGAAAGAGAGGGGCTGAAACAGAGGGGCTGAAACAGAGGTGCTGAAACAGAGGGACTGAAACATGGGGCGAGAAACAGAGGGGCTGAAACAGAGGGTGAGAAACAGAGGGGCTGAACCAGAGGGGCTAAAACAGAGTGTGAGAAACAGAGTGCGAGAAACAGAGGGGCTGAAACAGAGGGCGAGAAACAGAGGAGTGAAACAGAGGGCGAGAAACAGATGGGCTGAAACAGAGGGGCTGAAACAGAGGGCGAGAAACAGAGGGGCTGAAACGTGGGGCGAGAAACAGAGGGGCTGAAACAGAGGGAGAGAAACAGAGGGGCTGAAACAATGGGTGAGAAAAAGAGGGGCTGAAACACGGGGCGAGAAATGGAGGGGCTGAAACAGAGGGCGAGAAACAGAGGGGCTGAAACAGAGGGGCTGAAACAGGGGGGGAGAAACAGAGGGACTGAAACAGAGGGCGAGAAACAGAGGGGTTGAAACAGACGGCGAGAAACAGAGGGGCTGAAACAGGGGGCGAGAAACAGAGGGGCTGAAACAGAGGGCGAGAAACAGAGGGGCTGAAACAGAGGGCGAGAAACAGATGGGCTGAAACAGAGGGGCTGAAACAGAGGGGCTGAAACAGAGGGACTGAAACATGGGGCGAGAAACAGAGGGGCTGAAACAGAGTGTGAGAAACAGAGGGGCTGAAACAGAGGGGCTAAAACAGAGGGTGAGTAAAAGAGTGCGAGAAACAGAGGGGCTGAAACAGAGGGTGAGAAACAGAGGGGTGAAACACAGGGCGAGAAACAGATGGGCTGAAACAGAGGGGCTGAAACATAGGGTGAGAAACAGCGGGGCAGAAACAGAGGGCGAGAAACAGAGGGGCTGAAACAGAGGGCGAGAAACAGCGGGGCTGAAACAGAGGGGCTGAAACAGAGCGCGAGAAACAGAGGGGCTGAAACAGAGGGGCTGAAACAGAGGGCGAGAAACAGAGGGGCTGAAACAGAGGTAGAGAAACAGAGGGGCTGAAACAGTGGGTGAGAAACAGAGGGGCTGAAACACGGGGCGAGAAATGGAGGGGCTGAAACAGAGGGCGAGAAACAGAGGGGCTGAAACAGAGGGGCTGAAACAGAGGGGCTGAAACAGGGGGCGAGAAACAGAGGGTCTGAAACAGAGGGCGAGAAACAGAGGGGTTGAAACAGAGGGCGAGAAACAGAGGGGCTGAAACAGGGGGCGAGAAACAGAGGGGCTGAAACAGAGGGCGAGAAACAGAGGGGCTGAAACAGAGGGGCTGAATCAGAGGAGCTGAATCATAGGGGCTGAAACAGAGGGTGAGAAACAGAGGGGCTGAAACAGAGGGGCTGAAACAGAGGGGCTGAAACAGAGGGCGAGAAACAGAGGGGCTGAATCAGAGGGGCTGAATCAGAGGGGCTGAAACAGAGGGGCTGAAACAAAGGGCGAGAAACAGAGGGGCTGAAACAGAGGGCGAGAAACAGAGGGGCTGAAACAGAGGGGCTGAAACAGAGGGGCTGAAACAGAGGGCGAGAAACAGAGGAGCTGAAACAGGTGGCGAGAAACGGAGGGGCTGAAACAGAGGGCGAGAAACAGAGGGGTTGAAACAGAGGGTGAGAAACAGAGGGCGAGAAACAGAGGGGATCAAACAGAGGGGCTGAATCAGAGGGGCTGAATCAGAGGGTGAGAAACAGAGGGGCTGAAACAGGGGGCGAGAAACGGAGGGGCTGAAACAGAGGGCGAGAAACAGAGGGGTTGAAACAGAGTGTGAGAAACAGAGTGCGAGAAAAAGAGGGGCTGAAACAGAGGGTGAGAAACAGAGGGGCTGAAACAGAGGGGCTGAAACAGAGGGGCTGAAACAGAGGGACTGAAACATGGGGCGAGAAACAGAGGGGCTGAAACAGTGGGTGAGAAACAGAGGGGCTGAAACAGAGGGGCTAAAACAGAGGGTGAGAAACAGAGTGCGAGAAACAGAGGGGCTGAAACAGAGGGCGAGAAACAGAGGGGCTGAAACAGAGGGCGAGAATCAGATGGGCTGAAACAGAGGGGCTGAAACAGAGGGGCTGAAACAGAGGGACTGAAACATGGGGCGAGAAACAGAGGGGCTGAAACAGAGGGTGAGAAACAGAGGGGCTGAAACAGAGGGGCTAAAACAGAGGGTGAGAAATAGAGTGCGAGAAACAGTGGGGCTGAAAAAAAGGTGAGAAACAGAGGGCGAGAAACACAGGGCGAGAAACAGATGGGCTGAAACAGAGGGGCTGAAACAGAGGGCGAGAAACAGAGTGTCTGAAACAGTGGGCGAGAAACGGAGGGGCTGAAACAGAGGGCGAGAAACAGAGGGGTTGAAACAGAGTGTGAGAAACAGAGTGCGAGAAAAAGAGGGGCTGAAACAGAGGGTGAGAAACAGAGGGGCTGAAACAGAGTGTGAGAAACAGAGTGCGAGAAAAAGAGGGGCTGAAACAGAGGGTGAGAAACAGAGGGGCTGAAACAGAGGGGCTGAAACAGAGGGGCTGAAACAGAGGGACTGAAACATGGGGCGAGAAACAGAGGGGCTGAAACAGAGGGCGAGAAACAGAGGGGCTGAAACAGAGGGCGAGAAACAGATGTGCTGCAACAGAGGGGCTGAAACAGAGGGGCTGAAACAGGGGGCGAGAAACGGAGGGGCTGAAACAGAGGGTGAGAAACAGAGGGGTTGAAACAGAGGGGCTGAAACAGAGGGGCTGAAACAGAGGGACTGAAACATGGGGCAAGAAACAGAGGGGCTGAAACAGAGTGTGAGAAACAGAGGGGCTGAAACAGAGGGGCAAAAACAGAGGGTGAGTAACAGAGTGCGAGAAACAGAGGGGCTGAAACAGAGGGTGAGAAACAGAGGGGTGAAACACATGGCGAGAAACAGATGGGCTGAAACAGAGGGGCTGAAACAGAGGGCGAGAAACAGAGGGTCTGAAACAGAGGAGCTGAAACATAGGGTGAGAAACAGCGGGGCATAAACAGAGGGGCAGAAACAGAGGGCGAGAAACAGAGGGGCTGAAACAGAGGGCGAGAAACAGCGGGGCTGAAACAGAGCGCGAGAAACAGAGGGGCTGAAACAGAGGGGCTGAAACAGAGGGCGAGAAACAGAGGGGCTGAAACAGAGGGGCTGAAACAGAGGGGCTGAAACAGTGGGCGAGAAACAGAGTGGCTGCAACAGACGGCGAGAAACAGAGGGGCTGAAACAGAGGGCGAGAAACAGAGGGGCTGAAACAGAGGGGTTGAAACAGAGGGGCTGAAACAGAGGGGCTGAAACAGAGGGCGAGAAACTGAGCGGCTGAAACAGAGGGCGAGAAACAGAGGGGCTGAAACAGAGGGCGAGAAACAGAGGGGCTGAAACAGAGGGGCTGAAACAGAGGGGCTGAAACAGAGGGGCTGAAACAGAGGGCGTGAAACAGAGGGGCTGAAACAGAGGGCGAGAAACAGATGGGCTCAAACAGAGGGCGAGAAACAGAGGGGCTGAAACAGAGGGGCTGAAACAGAGGGCGAGAAACAGAGGGGCTGAAACAGAGGGCGAGAAACAGAGGGGCTGAAACAGAGGGCGAGAAACAGAGGGGTTGAAACAGAGGGTGAGAAACAAAGATGCTGAAACAGAGGGGCTAAAACAGAGGGTGAGAAACAGAGTGCGAGAAACAGAGGGGCTGAAACAGAGGGCAAGAAACAGAGGGGCTGAAACAGAGGGCGAGAAACAGATGGGCTGAAAGAGAGGGGCTGAAACAGAGGGGCTGAAACAGAGGTGCTTAAACAGAGGGACTGAAACATGGGGCGAGAAACAGAGGGGCTGAAACAGAGGGTGAGAAACAAAGATGCTGAAACAGAGGGGCTAAAACAGAGGGTGAGAAACAGAGTGCGAGAAACAGAGGGGCTGAAACAGAGGGCAAGAAACAGAGGGGCTGAAACAGAGGGCGAGAAACAGATGGGCTGAAAGAGAGGGGCTGAAACAGAGGGGCTGAAACAGAGGTGCTGAAACAGAGGGACTGAAACATGGGGCGAGAAACAGAGGGGCTGAAACAGAGGGTGAGAAACAGAGGGGCTGAACCAGAGGGGCTAAAACAGAGTGTGAGAAACAGAGTGCGAGAAACAGAGGGGCTGAAACAGAGGGCGAGAAACAGAGGAGTGAAACAGAGGGCGAGAAACAGATGGGCTGAAACAGAGGGGCTGAAACAGAGGGCGAGAAACAGAGGGGCTGAAACGTGGGGCGAGAAACAGAGGGGCTGAAACAGAGGGAGAGAAACAGAGAGGCTGAAACAATGGGTGAGAAAAAGAGGGGCTGAAACACGGGGCGAGAAATGGAGGGGCTGAAACAGAGGGCGAGAAACAGAGGGGCTGAAACAGAGGGGCTGAAACAGAGGGGCTGAAACAGGGGGCGAGAAACAGAGGGACTGAAACAGAGGGCGAGAAACAGAGGGGTTGAAACAGACGGCGAGAAACAGAGGGGCTGAAACAGGGGGCGAGAAACAGAGGGGCTGAAACAGAGGGCGAGAAACAGAGGGGCTGAAACAGAGGGCGAGAAACAGATGGGCTGAAACAGAGGGGCTGAAACAGAGGGGCTGAAACAGAGGGACTGAAACATGGGGCGAGAAACAGAGGGGCTGAAACAGAGTGTGAGAAACAGAGGGGCTGAAACAGAGGGGCTAAAACAGAGGGTGAGTAAAAGAGTGCGAGAAACAGAGGGGCTGAAACAGAGGGTGAGAAACAGAGGGGTGAAACACAGGGCGAGAAACAGATGGGCTGAAACAGAGGGGCTGAAACATAGGGTGAGAAACAGCGGGGCAGAAACAGAGGGCGAGAAACAGAGGGGCTGAAACAGAGGGCGAGAAACAGCGGGGCTGAAACAGAGGGGCTGAAACAGAGCGCGAGAAACAGAGGGGCTGAAACAGAGGGGCTGAAACAGAGGGCGAGAAACAGAGGGGCTGAAACAGAGGTAGAGAAACAGAGGGGCTGAAACAGTGGGTGAGAAACAGAGGGGCTGAAACACGGGGCGAGAAATGGAGGGGCTGAAACAGAGGGCGAGAAACAGAGGGGCTGAAACAGAGGGGCTGAAACAGAGGGGCTGAAACAGGGGGCGAGAAACAGAGGGTCTGAAACAGAGGGCGAGAAACAGAGGGGTTGAAACAGAGGGCGAGAAACAGAGGGGCTGAAACAGGGGGCGAGAAACAGAGGGGCTGAAACAGAGGGCGAGAAACAGAGGGGCTGAAACAGAGGGGCTGAATCAGAGGAGCTGAATCATAGGGGCTGAAACAGAGGGTGAGAAACAGAGGGGCTGAAACAGAGGGGCTGAAACAGAGGGGCTGAAACAGAGGGCGAGAAACAGAGGGGCTGAATCAGAGGGGCTGAATCAGAGGGGCTGAAACAGAGGGGCTGAAACAAAGGGCGAGAAACAGAGGGGCTGAAACAGAGGGCGAGAAACAGAGGGGCTGAAACAGAGGGGCTGAAACAGAGGGGCTGAAACAGAGGGCGAGAAACAGAGGAGCTGAAACAGGTGGCGAGAAACGGAGGGGCTGAAACAGAGGGCGAGAAACAGAGGGGTTGAAACAGAGGGTGAGAAACAGAGGGCGAGAAACAGAGGGGATCAAACAGAGGGGCTGAATCAGAGGGGCTGAATCAGAGGGTGAGAAACAGAGGGGCTGAAACAGGGGGCGAGAAACGGAGGGGCTGAAACAGAGGGCGAGAAACAGAGGGGTTGAAACAGAGTGTGAGAAACAGAGTGCGAGAAAAAGAGGGGCTGAAACAGAGGGTGAGAAACAGAGGGGCTGAAACAGAGGGGCTGAAACAGAGGGGCTGAAACAGAGGGACTGAAACATGGGGCGAGAAACAGAGGGGCTGAAACAGTGGGTGAGAAACAGAGGGGCTGAAACAGAGGGGCTAAAACAGAGGGTGAGAAACAGAGTGCGAGAAACAGAGGGGCTGAAACAGAGGGTGAGAAACAGAGGGGCTGAAACAGAGGGCGAGAATCAGATGGGCTGAAACAGAGGGGCTGAAACAGAGGGGCTGAAACAGAGGGACTGAAACATGGGGCGAGAAACAGAGGGGCTGAAACAGAGGGTGAGAAACAGAGGGGCTGAAACAGAGGGGCTAAAACAGAGGGTGAGAAATAGAGTGCGAGAAACAGAGGGGCTGAAAAAAAGGTGAGAAACAGAGGGCGAGAAACACAGGGCGAGAAACAGATGGGCTGAAACAGAGGGGCTGAAACAGAGGGCGAGAAACAGAGTGTCTGAAACAGTGGGCGAGAAACGGAGGGGCTGAAACAGAGGGCGAGAAACAGAGGGGTTGAAACAGAGTGTGAGAAACAGAGTGCGAGAAAAAGAGGGGCTGAAACAGAGGGTGAGAAACAGAGGGGCTGAAACAGAGTGTGAGAAACAGAGTGCGAGAAAAAGAGGGGCTGAAACAGAGGGTGAGAAACAGAGGGGCTGAAACAGAGGGGCTGAAACAGAGGGGCTGAAACAGAGGGACTGAAACATGGGGCGAGAAACAGAGGGGCTGAAACAGAGGGCGAGAAACAGAGGGGCTGAAACAGAGGGCGAGAAACAGATGTGCTGCAACAGAGGGGCTGAAACAGAGGGGCTGAAACAGGGGGCGAGAAACGGAGGGGCTGAAACAGTGGGTGAGAAACAGAGGGGTTGAAACAGAGGGGCTGAAACAGAGGGGCTGAAACAGAGGGACTGAAACATGGGGCAAGAAACAGAGGGGCTGAAACAGAGTGTGAGAAACAGAGGGGCTGAAACAGAGGGGCTAAAACAGAGGGTGAGTAACAGAGTGCGAGAAACAGAGGGGCTGAAACAGAGGGTGAGAAACAGAGGGGTGAAACACATGGCGAGAAACAGATGGGCTGAAACAGAGGGGCTGAAACAGAGGGCGAGAAACAGAGGGTCTGAAACAGAGGAGCTGAAACATAGGGTGAGAAACAGCGGGGCATAAACAGAGGGGCAGAAACAGAGGGCGAGAAACAGAGGGGCTGAAACAGAGGGCGAGAAACAGCGGGGCTGAAACAGAGCGCGAGAAACAGAGGGGCTGAAACAGAGGGGCTGAAACAGAGGGCGAGAAACAGAGGGGCTGAAACAGAGGGAGAGAAACAGAGGGGCTGAAACAGTGGGTGAGAAACAGAGGGGCTGAAACACGGGGCGAGAAATGGAGGGGCTGAAACAGAGGGCGAGAAACAGAGGGGCTGAAACAGAGGGGCTGAAACAGAGGGGCTGAAACAGGGGGCGAGAAACAGAGGGTCTCAAACAGAGGGCGAGAAACAGAGGGGTTGAAACAGAGGGCGACAAACAGAGAGGCTGAAACAGGGGGCGAGAAACAGAGGGGCTGAAACAGAGGGCGAGAAACAGAGGGGCTGAAACAGAGGGGCTGAATCAGAGGGGCTGAATCATAGGGGCTGAAACAGAGGGTGAGAAACAGAGGGGCTGAAACAGAGGGGCTGAAACAGAGGGGCTGAAACAGAGGGCGAGAAACAGAGGGGCTGAATCAGAGGGGCTGAATCAGAGGGGCTGAATCAGAGGGGCTGAAACAGAGGGGCTGAAACAAAGGGCGAGAAACAGAGGGGCTGAAACAGAGGGCGAAAAACAGAGGGGCTGAAACAGAGGGCGAGAAACAGAGGGGCTGAAACAGAGGGGCTGAAACAGAGGGGCTGAAACAGAGGGCGAGAAACAGAGGGCGAGAAACAGAGGAGCTGAAACAGAGGGGCTGAATCAGAGGGCGAGAAACAGAGGTGCTGAAACAGGTGGCGAGAAACGGAGGGGCTGAAACAGAGGGCGAGAAACAGAGGGCGAGAAACAGAGGGTGAGAAACAGAGGGCGAGAAACAGAGGGGATCAAACAGAGGGGCTGAATCAGAGGGGCTGAATCAGAGGGCGAGAAACAGAGGGGCTGAAACAGGGGGCGAGAAACGGAGGGGCTGAAACAGAGGGCGAGAAACAGAGGGGTTGAAACAGAGTGTGAGAAACACAGTGCGAGAAAAAGAGGGGCTGAAACAGAGGGCGAGAAACAGAGGGGCTGAAACAGAGGGGCTGAAACAGAGGGGCTGAAACAGAGGGACTGAAACATGGGGCGAGAAACAGAGGGGCTGAAACAGAGGGTGAGAAACAGAGGGGCTGAAACAGAGGGGCTAAAACAGAGGGTGAGAAACAGAGTGCGAGAAACAGAGGGGCTGAAACAGAGGGCGAGAAACAGAGGGGCTGAAACAGAGGGCGAGAAACAGATGGGCTGAAACAGAGGGGCTGAAACAGAGGGGCTGAAACAGAGGGACTGAAACATGGGGCGAGAAACAGAGGGGCTGAAACAGAGGGTGAGAAACAGAGGGGCTGAAACAGAGGGGCTAAAACAGAGGGTGAGAAACAGAGGGGCTGAAACAGAGGGTGAGAAACAGAGTGCGAGAAACACAGGGCGAGAAACAGAGAGGCTGAAACAGAGGGGCTGAAACAGAGGGCGAGAAACAGTGTGTCTGAAACAGTGGGCGAGAAACAGAGGACGAGAAACAGAGCGGCTGAAACAGGGGGCGAGAAACATAGGGGCTGAAACAGAGGGCGAGGAACAGAGAGGCTGAAACAGAGGGCGAGAAACAGAGGGTCTGAAACAGTGGGTGAGAAGCAGAGGGGCTGAATCAGAGGGTGAGAAACAGAGGGGCTGAAACACGGGGCGAGAAATGGTGGGGCTGAAACAGAGGGGGAGAAACAGAGGGTCTGAAACAGAGGCGCTGAAACAGAGGGGCTGAAACGGGGGGCGAGAAACAGAGGGTCTGAAACATAGGGCGAGAAACAGAGGGGCTGAAACAGAGGGCAAGAAAGAGAGGGGCTGAAACAGAGGGGCTGAAACAGAGGGCGAGACACAGCGGGGCTGAAACAGAGGGGCTGAAACAGTGGGCGAGAAACAGAGGCGCTGAAATAGAGAGGCTGAAACAGAGGGCGAGAAACAGAGGGGCTGAAACAGAGCAGCTGAAACAGAGGGTGAGAAACAGAGGGGCTGCAACAGGGGGCGAGAAATGGAGGGGCTGAAACAGAGGGCGAGAAACAGATGGGCTGAAACAGAGGGCGAGAAACAGAGGGGCTGAAACAGGGGGCGAGAAACGGAGGGGCTGAAACAGAGGGCGAGAAACAGAGGGGTTGAAACAGAGGGTGAGAAACAGAGTGCGAGAAAAATAGGGGCTGAAACAGAGGGTGAGAAACAGAGGGGCTGAAACAGAGGGGCTGAAACAGAGGGCGAGAAACAGAGGGGCTGAAACAGAGGGGCTGAAACAGAGGGGTTGAAACAGAGGGTGAGAAACATTGGGCGAGAAACAGAGGGGATCAAACAGAGGGGCTGAATCAGAGGGGCTGAATCAGAGGGCGAGCAACAGAGGGGCTGAAACAGGGGGCGAGAAACAGATGGGCTGAAAGAGAGGGGCTGAAACAGAGGGGCTGAAACAGAGGTGCTGAAACAGAGGGACTGAAACATGGGGCGAGAAACAGAGGGGCTGAAACAGAGGGTGAGAAACAGAGGGGCTGAACCAGAGGGGCTATAACAGAGTGTGAGAAACAGAGTGCGAGAAACAGAGGGGCTGAAACAGAGGGCGAGAAACAGAGGAGTGAAACAGAGGGCGAGAAACAGATGGGCTGAAACAGAGGGGCTGAAACAGAGGGCGAGAAACAGAGGGGCTGAAACGTGGGGCGAGAAACAGAGGGGCTGAAACAGAGGGAGAGAAACAGAGGGGCTGAAACAATGGGTGAGAAAAAGAGGGGCTGAAACACGGGGCGAGAAATGGAGGGGCTGAAACAGAGGGTGAGAAACAGAGGGGCTGAAACAGAGGGGCTGAAACAGAGGGGCTGAAACAGGGGGCGAGAAACAGAGGGACTGAAACAGAGGGCGAGAAACAGAGGGGTTGAAACAGACGGCGAGAAACAGAGGGGCTGAAACAGGGGGCGAGAAACAGAGGGGCTGAAACAGAGGGCGAGAAACAGAGGGGCTGAAACAGAGGGCGAGAAACAGATGGGCTGAAACAGAGGGGCTGAAACAGAGGGGCTGAAACAGAGGGACTGAAACATGGGGCGAGAAACAGAGGGGCTGAAACAGAGTGTGAGAAACAGAGGGGCTGAAACAGAGGGGCTAAAACAGAGGGTGAGTAAAAGAGTGCGAGAAACAGAGGGGCTGAAACAGAGGGTGAGAAACAGAGGGGTGAAACACAGGGCGAGAAACAGATGGGCTGAAACAGAGGGGCTGAAACATAGGGTGAGAAACAGCGGGGCAGAAACAGAGGGCGAGAAACAGAGGGGCTGAAACAGAGGGCGAGAAACAGCGGGGCTGAAACAGAGGGGCTGAAACAGAGCGCGAGAAACAGAGGGGCTGAAACAGAGGGGCTGAAACAGAGGGCGAGAAACAGAGGGGCTGAAACAGAGGTAGAGAAACAGAGGGGCTGAAACAGTGGGTGAGAAACAGAGGGGCTGAAACACGGGGCGAGAAATGGAGGGGCTGAAACAGAGGGCGAGAAACAGAGGGGCTGAAACAGAGGGGCTGAAACAGAGGGGCTGAAACAGGGGGCGAGAAACAGAGGGTCTGAAACAGAGGGCGAGAAACAGAGGGGTTGAAACAGAGGGCGAGAAACAGAGGGGCTGAAACAGGGGGCGAGAAACAGAGGGGCTGAAACAGAGGGCGAGAAACAGAGGGGCTGAAACAGAGGGGCTGAATCAGAGGAGCTGAATCATAGGGGCTGAAACAGAGGGTGAGAAACAGAGGGGCTGAAACAGAGGGGCTGAAACAGAGGGGCTGAAACAGAGGGCGAGAAACAGAGGGGCTGAATCAGAGGGGCTGAATCAGAGGGGCTGAAACAGAGGGGCTGAAACAAAGGGCGAGAAACAGAGGGGCTGAAACAGAGGGCGAGAAACAGAGGGGCTGAAACAGAGGGGCTGAAACAGAGGGCGAGAAACAGAGGAGCTGAAACAGGTGGCGAGAAACGGAGGGGCTGAAATAGAGGGCGAGAAACAGAGGGGTTGAAACAGAGGGTGAGAAACAGAGGGCGAGAAACAGAGGGGATCAAACAGAGGGGCTGAATCAGAGGGGCTGAATCAGAGGGTGAGAAACAGAGGGGCTGAAACAGGGGGCGAGAAACGGAGGGGCTGAAACAGAGGGCGAGAAACAGAGGGGTTGAAACAGAGTGTGAGAAACAGAGTGCGAGAAAAAGAGGGGCTGAAACAGAGGGTGAGAAACAGAGGGGCTGAAACAGAGGGGCTGAAACAGAGGGGCTGAAACAGAGGGACTGAAACATGGGGCGAGAAACAGAGGGGCTGAAACAGTGGGTGAGAAACAGAGGGGCTGAAACAGAGGGGCTAAAACAGAGGGTGAGAAACAGAGTGCGAGAAACAGAGGGGCTGAAACAGAGGGCGAGAAACAGAGGGGCTGAAACAGAGGGCGAGAATCAGATGGGCTGAAACAGAGGGGCTGAAACAGAGGGGCTGAAACAGAGGGACTGAAACATGGGGCGAGAAACAGAGGGGCTGAAACAGAGGGTGAGAAACAGAGGGGCTGAAACAGAGGGGCTAAAACAGAGGGTGAGAAATAGAGTGCGAGAAACAGAGGGGCTGAAACAGAGGGTGAGAAACAGAGGGCGAGAAACACAGGGCGAGAAACAGATGGGCTGAAACAGAGGGGCTGAAACAGAGGGCGAGAAACAGAGTGTCTGAAACAGTGGGCGAGAAACGGAGGGGCTGAAACAGAGGGCGAGAAACAGAGGGGTTGAAACAGAGTGTGAGAAACAGAGTGCGAGAAAAAGAGGGGCTGAAACAGAGGGGCTAAAACAGAGGGTGAGAAATAGAGTGCGAGAAACAGAGGTGCTGAAACAGAGGGTGAGAAACAGAGGGGCTGAAACAGAGGGTGAGAAACAGAGGGGCTGAAACAGAGGGGCTAAAACAGAGGGTGAGAAATAGAGTGCGAGAAACAGAGGTGCTGAAACAGAGGGTGAGAAACAGAGGGCGAGAAACACAGGGCGAGAAACAGATGGGCTGAAACAGAGGGGCTGAAACAGAGGGCGAGAAACAGAGGGGCTGTAACAGGGGGCGAGAAACAGAGGGGCTGAAACAGAGGGCGAGGAACAGAGGGGATCAAACAGAGGGGCTGAATCAGATTGGCTGAATCAGAGGGCGAGAAACAGAGGGGCTGAAACAGGGGGTGAGAAACGGAGGGGCTGAAACAGAGGGCGAGAAACAGAGGGGTTGAAACAGAGTGTGAGAAACAGAGTGCGAGAAAAAGAGGGGCTGAAACAGAGGGTGAGAAACAGAGGGGCTGAAACAGAGGGGCTGAAACAGAGGGGCTGAAACAGAGGGACTGAAACATGGGGCGAGAAACAGAGGGGCTGAAACAGTGGGTGAGAAACAGAGGGGCTGAAACAGAGGGGCTAAAACAGAGGGTGAGAAACAGAGTGCGAGAAACCGAGGGGCTAAAACAGAGGGTGAGAAATAGAGTGCGAGAAACAGAGGGGCTGAAACAGAGGGTGAGAAACAGAGGGCGAGAAACACAGGGCGAGAAACAGATGGGCTGAAACAGAGGGGCTGAAACAGAGGGACTGAAACATGGGGCGAGAAACAGAGGGGCTGAAACAGAGGGTGAGAAACAGAGGGGCTGAAACAGAGGGGCTAAAACAGAGGGGCTGAAACAGAGGGGCCAAAACAGAGGGTGAGAAATAGAGTGCGAGAAACAGAGGGGCTGAAACAGAGGGTGAGAAACAGAGGGCGAGAAACACAGGGCAAGAAACAGATGGGCTGAAACAGAGGGGCTGAAACAGAGGGCGAGAAACAGAGGGGCTGAAACAGGGGGCGAGAAACAGAGGGTGAGAAACAGAGGGCGAGAAACAGAGGGGATCAAACAGAGGGGCTGAATCAGAGGGGCTGAATCAGAGGGCGAGAAACAGAGGTGCTGAAACAGGGGGCGAGAAACGGAGGGGCTGAAACAGAGGGCGAGAAACAGAGGGGTTGAAACAGAGTGTGAGAAACAGTGTGCGAGAAAAAGAGGGGCTGAAACAGAGGGTGAGAAACAGAGGGGCTGAAACAGAGGGGCTGAAACAGAGGGGCTGAAATAGAGGGACTGAAACATGGGGCGAGAAACAGAGGGGCTGAAACAGTGGTTGAGAAACAGAGGGGCTGAAACAGAGGGGCTAAAACAGAGGGTGAGAAACAGAGTGCGAGAAACAGAGGGGCTGAAACAGAGGGCGAGAAACAGAGGGGCTGAAACAGAGGGCGAGAATCAGATGGGCTGAAACAGAGGGGCTGAAACAGAGGGGCTGAAACAGAGGGACTGAAACATGGGGCGAGAAACAGAGGGGCTGAAACAGAGGGTGAGAAACAGAGGGGCTGAAACAGAGGGGCTAAAACAGAGGGTGAGAAATAGAGTGCGAGAAACAGAGTGGCTGAAACAGAGGGTGAGAAACAGAGGGCGAGAAACACAGGGCAAGAAACAGATGGGCTGAAACAGAGGGGCTGAAACAGAGGGCGAGAAACAGAGGGGCTGAAACAGGGGGGGAGAAACAGAGGGGCTGAAACAGAGGGCGAGGAACAGAGGGGCTGAAACAGAGGGGCTGAAACAGAGGGCGAGAAACAGAGGGGCTGAAACAGTGGGTGAGAAGCAGAGGGGCTGAATCAGAGGGTGAGAAACAGAGGGGCTGAAACACGGGGCGAGAAATGGAGGGGCTGAAACAGAGGGCGAGAAACAGAGGGCGAGACACAGCGGGGCTGAAACAGAGGGGCTGAAACAGAGTGCGAGAAACAGAGGAGCTGAAATAGAGCGGCTGAAACAGAGGGCGAGAAACAGAGGGGCTGAAACAGAGCGGCTGAAACAGAGGGGCTGCAACAGGGGGCGAGAAATGGAGGGGCTGAAACAGAGGGCGAGAAACAGATGGGCTGAAACAGAGGGCGAGAAACAGAGGGGCTGAAACAGGGGGCGAGAAACGGAGGGGCTGAAACAGAGGGCGAGAAACAGAGGGGTTGAAACAGAGGGTGAGAAACAGTGTGGGAGAAAAAGAGGGGCTGAAACAGAGGGCGAGAAACAGAGGGGCTGAAACAGAGGGGCTGAAACAGAGGGCGAGAAACAGAGGGGCTGAAACAGAGGGGCTGAAACAGAGGGCGAGAAACAGTGGGGCTGAAACAGGGCGCGAGAAACGGAGGGGCTGAAACAGCGGGCGAGAAACAGAGTGGCTGAAACAGAGGGTGAGAAACAGAGGTGCTGAAGCAGAGCGGCTAAAACAGAGGGTGAGAAACAGAGTGCGAGAAACAGAGCGTGAGAAACAGAATGCGAAAAACAGAGGGGCTGAAACAGAGGGCGAGAAACAGATGTGCTGAAACAGAGGGGCTGAATCAGAGTGCGAGAAACAGAGGGCGAGAGACAGAGGGGATGAAACAGAGGGGCTAAATCAGAGGGGCTGAAACATAGAGCGAGAACCAGAGGGCGAGAAACAGAGGGGCTGAAACAGAGGAGCTGAATCAGAGGTCGAGAAACAGAGGGGCTGAAACAGGGGGCGAGAAACGGAGGGGATGAAACAGAGGGCGAGAAACAGAGGGGCTGAAACAGAGGGGCTGAAACAGAGGGCGAGAAACAGAGGGGCTGAAACAGAGGGCGAGAAACAGATGGGCTGCAACAGAGGGGCTGAAACAGAGGGGCTGAAACAGGGGGCGAGAAACGGAGGGGCTGAAACAGAGGGCGAGAAACAGAGGGGTTGAAACAGAGGGTGAGAAACAGAGGGCGAGAAACAGAGGGGATCAAACAGAGGGGCTGAATCAGAGGGGCTGAATCAGAGGGCGAGAAACAGAGGGTCTGAAACAGGGGGCGAGAAACGGAGGGGCTGAAACAGAGGGCGAGAAACAGAGGGGTTGAAACAGAGTGTGAGAAACAGAGTGCGAGAAAAAGAGGGGCTGAAACAGAGGGCGAGAAACAGAGGGGCTGAAACAGAGGGGATGAAACACGGGGCGAGAAATGGAGGGGCTGAAACAGAGGGCGAGAAACAGAGGGGCTGAAACAAAGGGGCTAAAACAGAGGTGCTGAAACAGGGGGCGAGAAAAAGAGGGTCTGAAACAGAGTGCGAGAAACAGAGGGGCTGAAACAGAGGGCGAGAAACAGAGGGGCTGAAACAGAGGGCGAGAAACAGATGGGCTGAAACAGAGGGGCTGAAACAGAGGGGCTGAAACAGAGGGACTGAAACATGGGGCAAGAAACAGAGGGGCTGAAACAGAGTGTGAGAAACAGAGGGGCTGAAACAGAGGGGCTAAAACAGAGGGTGAGTAACAGAGTGCGAGAAACAGAGGGGCTGAAACAGAGGGTGAGAAACAGAGGGGGGAAAAAAAAGGGCGAGAAACAGATGGGCTGAAACAGAGGGGCTGAAACAGAGGGGCTGAAACATAGTGTGAGAAACAGCGGGGCAGAAACAGAGGGGCAGAAACAGAGGGCGAGAAACAGAGGGGCTGAAACAGAGGGCGAGAAACAGCGGGGCTGAAACAGAGGGGCTGAAACAGAGCGCGAGAAACAGAGGGGCTGAAACAGAGGGGCTGAAAGAGAGGGCGAGAAACAGAGGGGCTGAAACAGAGGGAGAGAAACAGAGGGGCTGAAACAGTGGGTGAGAAACAGAGGGGCAGAAACACGGGGCGAGAAATCGAGGGGCTGAAACAGAGGGCGAGAAACAGAGGGGCTGAAACAGAGGGGCTGAAACAGAGGGGCTGAAACAGGGGGCGAGAAACAGAGGGTCTGAAACAGAGGGCAAGAAACAGAGGGGTTGAAACAGAGGGCGAGAAACAGAGGGGCTGAAACAGGGGGCGAGAAACAGAGGGGCTGAAACAGAGGGCGAGAAACAGAGGGGCTGAAACAGAGGGGCTGAATCAGAGGGGCTGAATCATAGGGGCTGAAACAGAGGGTGAGAAACAGAGGGGCTGAAACAGAGGGGCTGAAACAGAGGGGCTGAAACAGAGGGCGAGAAACAGAGGGGCTGAATCAGAGGTGCTGAATCAGAGGGGCTGAATCAGAGGGGCTGAAACAGAGGGGCTGAAACAAAGGGCGAGAAACAGAGGGGCTGAAACAGAGGGCGAGAAACAGAGGGGCTGAAACAGAGGGCGAGAAACAGAGGGGCTGAAACAGAGGGGCTGAAACAGAGGGGCTGAAACAGAGGGCGAGAAACAGAGGGCGAGAAACAGAGGGTGAGAAACAGAGGGGCTGAATCAGAGTGCGAGAAACAGAGGTGCTGAAACAGGTGGCGAGAAACGGAGGGGCTGAAACAGAGGGCAAGAAACAGAGGGGTTGAAACAGAGGGTGAGAAACAGAGGGCGAGAAACAGAGGGGATCAAACAGAGGGGCTGAATCAGAGGGGCTGAATCAGAGGGCGAGAAATAGAGGGGCTGAAACAGGGGGCGAGAAACGGAGGGGCTGAAACAGAGGGCGAGAAACAGAGGGGTTGAAACAGAGTGTGAGAAACAGAGTGCGAGAAAAAGAGGGGCTGAAACAGAGGGCGAGAAACAGAGGGGCTGAAACAGAGGGGCTGAAACAGAGGGGCTGAAACAGAGGGACTGAAACATGGGGCGAGAAACAGAGGGGCTGAAACAGAGGGTGAGAAACAGAGGGGCTGAAACAGAGGGGCTGAAACAGAGGGACTGAAACATGGGGCGAGAAACAGAGGGGCTGAAACAGAGGGTGAGAAACAGAGGGGCTGAAACAGAGGGGCTAAAACAGAGGGTGAGAAATAGAGAGCGAGAAACAGAGGGGCTGAAACAGAGGGTGAGAAACAGAGGGCGAGAAACACAGGGCGAGAAACAGATGGGCTGAAACAGAGGGGCTAAAACAGAGGGTGAGAAATAGAGTGCGAGAAACAGAGGGGCTGAAACAGAGGGTGAGAAACAGAGGGCGAGAAACACAGGGCGAGAAACAGATGGGCTGAAACAGAGGGGCTGAAACAGAGGGCGAGAAACAGAGTGTCTGAAACAGTGGGCGAGAAACGGAGGGGCTGAAACAGAGGGCGAGAAACAGAGGGGTTGAAACAGAGTGTGAGAAACAGAGTGCGAGAAAAAGAGGGGCTGAAACAGAGGGTGAGAAACAGAGGGGCTGAAACAGAGGGGCTGAAACAGAGGGACTGAAACATGGGGCGAGAAACAGAGGGGCTGAAACAGTGGGTGAGAAACAGAGGGGCTGAAACAGAGGGGCTAAAACAGAGGGTGAGAAACAGAGTGCGAGAAACCGAGGGGCTAAAACAGAGGGTGAGAAATAGAGTGCGAGAAACAGAGGGGCTGAAACAGAGGGTGAGAAACAGATGGCGAGAAACACAGGGCGAGAAAC
This sequence comes from Chiloscyllium punctatum, assembly GCF_047496795.1. NCBI lineage: Eukaryota > Metazoa > Chordata > Chondrichthyes > Orectolobiformes > Hemiscylliidae > Chiloscyllium > Chiloscyllium punctatum. The sequence continues at coordinate 1,236,678 of NC_092739.1, forward strand.
AGATGGGCTGAAACAGAGGGGCTGAAACAGAGGGACTGAAACATGGGGCGAGAAACAGAGGGGCTGAAACAGAGGGTGAGAAACAGAGGGGCTGAAACAGAGGGGCTAAAACAGAGGGTGAGAAATAGAGTGCGAGAAACAGAGGGGCTGAAACAGAGGGTGAGAAACAGAGGGCGAGAAACACAGGGCAAGAAACAGATGGGCTGAAACAGAGGGGCTGAAACAGAGGGCGAGAAACAGAGGGGCTGAAACAGGGGGCGAGAAACAGAGGGTGAGAAACAGAGTGCGAGAAACAGAGGGGATCAAACAGAGGGGCTGAATCAGAGGGGCTGAATCAGAGGGCGAGAAACAGAGGTGCTGAAACAGGGGGCGAGAAACGGAGGGGCTGAAACAGAGGGCGAGAAACAGAGGGGTTGAAACAGAGTGTGAGAAACAGTGTGCGAGAAAAAGAGGGGCTGAAACAGAGGGTGAGAAACAGAGGGGCTGAAACAGAGGGGCTGAAACAGAGGGGCTGAAATAGAGGGACTGAAACATGGGGCGAGAAACAGAGGGGCTGAAACAGTGGGTGAGAAACAGAGGGGCTGAAACAGAGGGGCTAAAACAGAGGGTGAGAAACAGAGTGCGAGAAACAGAGGGGCTGAAACAGAGGGCGAGAAACAGAGGGGCTGAAACAGAGGGCGAGAATCAGATGTGCTGAAACAGAGGGGCTGAAACAGAGGGGCTGAAACAGAGGGACTGAAACATGGGGCGAGAAACAGAGGGGCTGAAACAGAGGGTGAGAAACAGAGGGGCTGAAACAGAGGGGCTAAAACAGAGGGTGAGAAATAGAGTGCGAGAAACAGAGTGGCTGAAACAGAGGGTGAGAAACAGAGGGCGAGAAACACAGGGCGAGAAACAGATGGGCTGAAACAGAGGGGCTGAAACAGAGGGCGAGAAACAGAGGGGCTGAAACAGGGGGGGAGAAACAGAGGGGCTGAAACAGAGGGCGAGGAACAGAGGGGCTGAAACAGAGGGGCTGAAACAGAGGGCGATAAACAGAGGGGCTGAAACAGTGGGTGAGAAGCAGAGGGGCTGAATCAGAGGGTGAGAAACAGAGGGGCTGAAACACGGGGCGAGAAATGGAGGGGCTGAAACAGAGGGCGAGAAACAGAGGGCGAGACACAGCGGGGCTGAAACAGAGGGGCTGAAACAGAGTGCGAGAAACAGAGGAGCTGAAATAGAGCGGCTGAAACAGAGGGCGAGAAACAGAGGGGCTGAAACAGAGCGGCTGAAACAGAGGGTGAGAAACAGAGGGGCTGCAACAGGGGGCGAGAAATGGAGGGGCTGAAACAGAGGGCGAGAAACAGATGGGCTGAAACAGAGGGCGAGAAACAGAGGGGCTGAAACAGGGGGCGAGAAACGGAGGGGCTGAAACAGAGGGCGAGAAACAGAGGGGTTGAAACAGAGGGTGAGAAACAGAGTGCGAGAAAAAGAGGGGCTGAAACAGAGGGCGAGAAACAGAGGGGCTGAAACAGAGGGGCTGAAACAGAGGGCGAGAAACAGAGGGGCTGAAACAGAGGGCGAGAAACAGCGGGGCTGAAACAGGGCGCGAGAAACGGAGGGGCTGAAACAGCGGGCGAGAAACAGAGGGGCTGAAACAGAGGGTGAGAAACAGAGGTGCTGAAGCAGAGCGGCTAAAACAGAGGGTGAGAAACAGAGTGCGAGAAACAGAGCGTGAGAAACAGAATGCGAAAAACAGAGGGGCTGAAACAGAGGGCGAGAAACAGATGTGCTGAAACAGAGGGGCTGAATCAGAGGGCGAGAAACAGAGGGCGAGAGACAGAGGGGATGAAACAGAGGGGCTAAATCAGAGGGGCTGAAACATAGAGCGAGAACCAGAGGGCGAGAAACAGAGGGGCTGAAACAGAGGAGCTGAATCAGAGGGCGAGAAACAGAGGGGCTGAAACAGGGGGCGAGAAACGGAGGGGATGAAACAGAGGGCGAGAAACAGAGGGGCTGAAACAGAGGGGCTGAAACAGAGGGGCTGAAACAGAGGGCGAGAAACAGAGGGGCTGAAACAGAGGGCGAGAAACAGATGGGCTGCAACAGAGGGGCTGAAACAGAGGGGCTGAAACAGGGGGCGAGAAACGGAGGGGCTGAAACAGAGGGCGAGAAACAGAGGGGTTGAAACAGAGGGTGAGAAACAGAGGGCGAGAAACAGAGGGGATCAAACAGAGGGGCTGAATCAGAGGGGCTGAATCAGAGGGCGAGAAACAGAGGGTCTGAAACAGGGGGCGAGAAACGGAGGGGCTGAAACAGAGGGCGAGAAACAGAGGGGTTGAAACAGAGTGTGAGAAACAGAGTGCGAGAAAAAGAGGGGCTGAAACAGAGGGCGAGAAACAGAGGGGCTGAAACAGAGGGGATGAAACACGGGGCGAGAAATGGAGGGGCTGAAACAGAGGGCGAGAAACAGAGGGGCTGAAACAAAGGGGCTAAAACAGAGGTGCTGAAACAGGGGGCGAGAAAAAGAGGGTCTGAAACAGAGTGCGAGAAACAGAGGGGCTGAAACAGAGGGCGAGAAACAGAGGGGCTGAAACAGAGGGCGAGAAACAGATGGGCTGAAACAGAGGGGCTGAAACAGAGGGGCTGAAACAGAGGGACTGAAACATGGGGCAAGAAACAGAGGGGCTGAAACAGAGTGTGAGAAACAGAGGGGCTGAAACAGAGGGGCTAAAACAGAGGGTGAGTAACAGAGTGCGAGAAACAGAGGGGCTGAAACAGAGGGTGAGAAACAGAGGGGGGAAAAAAAAGGGCGAGAAACAGATGGGCTGAAACAGAGGGGCTGAAACAGAGGGGCTGAAACATAGTGTGAGAAACAGCGGGGCAGAAACAGAGGGGCAGAAACAGAGGGCGAGAAACAGAGGGGCTGAAACAGAGGGCGAGAAACAGCGGGGCTGAAACAGAGGGGCTGAAACAGAGCGCGAGAAACAGAGGGGCTGAAACAGAGGGGCTGAAAGAGAGGGCGAGAAACAGAGGGGCTGAAACAGAGGGAGAGAAACAGAGGGGCTGAAACAGTGGGTGAGAAACAGAGGGGCTGAAACACGGGGCGAGAAATCGAGGGGCTGAAACAGAGGGCGAGAAACAGAGGGGCTGAAACAGAGGGGCTGAAACAGAGGGGCTGAAACAGGGGGCGAGAAACAGAGGGTCTGAAACAGAGGGCAAGAAACAGAGGGGTTGAAACAGAGGGCGAGAAACAGAGGGGCTGAAACAGGGGGCGAGAAACAGAGGGGCTGAAACAGAGGGCGAGAAACAGAGGGGCTGAAACAGAGGGGCTGAATCAGAGGGGCTGAATCATAGGTGCTGAAACAGAGGGTGAGAAACAGAGGGGCTGAAACAGAGGGGCTGAAACAGAGGGGCTGAAACAGAGGGCGAGAAACAGAGGGGCTGAATCAGAGGGGCTGAATCAGAGGGGCTGAATCATAGGGGCTGAAACAGAGGGTGAGAAACAGAGGGGCTGAAACAGAGGGGCTGAAACAGAGCGCGAGAAACAGAGGGGCTGAAACAGAGGGGCTGAAAGAGAGGGCGAGAAACAGAGGGTCTGAAACAGAGGGCAAGAAACAGAGGGGTTGAAACAGAGGGCGAGAAACAGAGGGGCTGAAACAGGGGGCGAGAAACAGAGGGGCTGAAACAGAGGGCGAGAAACAGAGGGGCTGAAACAGAGGGGCTGAATCAGAGGGGCTGAATCATAGGGGCTGAAACAGAGGGTGAGAAACAGAGGGGCTGAAACAGAGGGGCTGAAACAGAGGGGCTGAAACAGAGGGCGAGAAACAGAGGGGCTGAATCAGAGGGGCTGAATCAGAGGGGCTGAATCAGAGGGGCTGAAACAGAGGGGCTGAAACAAAGGGCGAGAAACAGAGGGGCTGAAACAGAGGGCGAGAAACAGAGGGGCTGAAACAGAGGGCGAGAAACAGAGGGGCTGAAACAGAGGGGCTGAAACAGAGGGGCTGAAACAGAGGGCGAGAAACAGAGGGCGAGAAACAGAGGGTGAGAAACAGAGGGGCTGAATCAGAGTGCGAGAAACAGAGGTGCTGAAACAGGTGGTGAGAAACGGAGGGGCTGAAACAGAGGGCGAGAAACAGAGGGGTTGAAACAGAGGGTGAGAAACAGAGGGCGAGAAACAGAGGGGATCAAACAGAGGGGCTGAATCAGAGGGGCTGAATCAGAGGGCGAGAAATAGAGGGGCTGAAACAGGGGGCGAGAAACGGAGGGGCTGAAACAGAGGGCGAGAAACAGAGGGGTTGAAACAGAGTGTGAGAAACAGAGTGCGAGAAAAAGAGGGGCTGAAACAGAGGGCGAGAAACAGAGGGGCTGAAACAGAGGGGCTGAAACAGAGGGGCTGAAACAGAGGGACTGAAACATGGGGCGAGAAACAGAGGGGCTGAAACAGAGGGTGAGAAACAGAGGGGCTGAAACAGAGGGGCTAAAACAGAGGGTGAGAAATAGAGTGCGAGAAACAGAGGGGCTGAAACAGAGGGCGAGAAACAGAGGGGCTGAAACAGAGGGCGAGAAACAGATGGGCTGAAACAGAGGGGCTGAAACAGAGGGGCTGAAACAGAGGGACTGAAACATGGGGCGAGAAACAGAGGGGCTGAAACAGAGGGTGAGAAACAGAGGGGCTGAAACAGAGGGGCTAAAACAGAGGGTGAGAAACAGAGGGGCTGAAACAGAGGGTGAGAAACAGAGTGCGAGAAACACAGGGCGAGAAACAGAGAGGCTGAAACAGAGGGGCTGAAACAGAGGGCGAGAAACAGAGTGTCTGAAACAGTGGGCGAGAAACAGAGGACGAGAAACAGAGGGGCTGAAACAGGGGGCGAGAAACAGAGGGGCTGAAACAGAGGGCGAGGAACAGAGGGGCTGAAACGGAGGGGCTGAAACAGAGGGCGAGAAACAGAGGGGCTGAAACAGTGGGTGAGATGCAGAGGGGCTGAATCAGAGGGTGTGAAACAGAGGGGCTGAAACACGGGGCGAGAAATGGAGGGGCTGAAACAGAGGGCGAGAAACAGAGGGTCTGAAACAGAGGCGCTGAAACAGCGGGGCTGAAACAGAGGGGCTGAAACAGAGCGCGAGAAACAGAGGGGCTGAAACAGAGGGGCTGAAAGAGAGGGCGAGAAACAGAGGGGCTGAAACAGAGGGAGAGAAACAGAGGGGCTGAAACAGTGGGTGAGAAACAGAGGGGCTGAAACACGGGGCGAGAAATCGAGGGGCTGAAACAGAGGGCGAGAAACAGAGGGGCTGAAACAGAGGGGCTGAAACAGAGGGGCTGAAACAGGGGGCGAGAAACAGAGGGTCTGAAACAGAGGGCAAGAAACAGAGGGGTTGAAACAGAGGGCGAGAAACAGAGGGGCTGAAACAGGGGGCGAGAAACAGAGGGGCTGAAACAGAGGGCGAGAAACAGAGGGGCTGAAACAGAGGGGCTGAATCAGAGGGGCTGAATCATAGGTGCTGAAACAGAGGGTGAGAAACAGAGGGGCTGAAACAGAGGGGCTGAAACAGAGGGGCTGAAACAGAGGGCGAGAAACAGAGGGGCTGAATCAGAGGGGCTGAATCAGAGGGGCTGAATCATAGGGGCTGAAACAGAGGGTGAGAAACAGAGGGGCTGAAACAGAGGGGCTGAAACAGAGCGCGAGAAACAGAGGGGCTGAAACAGAGGGGCTGAAAGAGAGGGCGAGAAACAGAGGGTCTGAAACAGAGGGCAAGAAACAGAGGGGTTGAAACAGAGGGCGAGAAACAGAGGGGCTGAAACAGGGGGCGAGAAACAGAGGGGCTGAAACAGAGGGCGAGAAACAGAGGGGCTGAAACAGAGGGGCTGAATCAGAGGGGCTGAATCATAGGGGCTGAAACAGAGGGTGAGAAACAGAGGGGCTGAAACAGAGGGGCTGAAACAGAGGGGCTGAAACAGAGGGCGAGAAACAGAGGGGCTGAATCAGAGGGGCTGAATCAGAGGGGCTGAATCAGAGGGGCTGAAACAGAGGGGCTGAAACAAAGGGCGAGAAACAGAGGGGCTGAAACAGAGGGCGAGAAACAGAGGGGCTGAAACAGAGGGCGAGAAACAGAGGGGCTGAAACAGAGGGGCTGAAACAGAGGGGCTGAAACAGAGGGCGAGAAACAGAGGGCGAGAAACAGAGGGTGAGAAACAGAGGGGCTGAATCAGAGTGCGAGAAACAGAGGTGCTGAAACAGGTGGTGAGAAACGGAGGGGCTGAAACAGAGGGCGAGAAACAGAGGGGTTGAAACAGAGGGTGAGAAACAGAGGGCGAGAAACAGAGGGGATCAAACAGAGGGGCTGAATCAGAGGGGCTGAATCAGAGGGCGAGAAATAGAGGGGCTGAAACAGGGGGCGAGAAACGGAGGGGCTGAAACAGAGGGCGAGAAACAGAGGGGTTGAAACAGAGTGTGAGAAACAGAGTGCGAGAAAAAGAGGGGCTGAAACAGAGGGCGAGAAACAGAGGGGCTGAAACAGAGGGGCTGAAACAGAGGGGCTGAAACAGAGGGACTGAAACATGGGGCGAGAAACAGAGGGGCTGAAACAGAGGGTGAGAAACAGAGGGGCTGAAACAGAGGGGCTAAAACAGAGGGTGAGAAATAGAGTGCGAGAAACAGAGGGGCTGAAACAGAGGGCGAGAAACAGAGGGGCTGAAACAGAGGGCGAGAAACAGATGGGCTGAAACAGAGGGGCTGAAACAGAGGGGCTGAAACAGAGGGACTGAAACATGGGGCGAGAAACAGAGGGGCTGAAACAGAGGGTGAGAAACAGAGGGGCTGAAACAGAGGGGCTAAAACAGAGGGTGAGAAACAGAGGGGCTGAAACAGAGGGTGAGAAACAGAGTGCGAGAAACACAGGGCGAGAAACAGAGAGGCTGAAACAGAGGGGCTGAAACAGAGGGCGAGAAACAGAGTGTCTGAAACAGTGGGCGAGAAACAGAGGACGAGAAACAGAGGGGCTGAAACAGGGGGCGAGAAACAGAGGGGCTGAAACAGAGGGCGAGGAACAGAGGGGCTGAAACGGAGGGGCTGAAACAGAGTGCGAGAAACAGAGGGGCTGAAACAGTGGGTGAGAAGCAGAGGGGCTGAATCAGAGGGTGTGAAACAGAGGGGCTGAAACACGGGGCGAGAAATGGAGGGGCTGAAACAGAGGGCGAGAAACAGAGGGTCTGAAACAGAGGCGCTGAAACAGAGGGGCTGAAACGGGGGGCGAGAAACAGAGGGTCTGAAACATAGGGCGAGAAACAGAGGGGCTGAAACAGAGGGCGAGAAACAGAGGGGCTGAAACAGAGGGGCTGAAACAGAGGGCGAGAAACAGAGGCGCTGAAATAGAGAGGCTGAAACAGAGGGCGAGAAACAGAGGGGCTGAAACAGAGTGGCTGAAACAGAGGGTGAGAAACAGAGGGGCTGCAACAGGGGGCGAGAAATGGAGGGGCTGAAACAGAGGGCGAGAAACAGATGGGCTGAAACAGAGGGCGAGAAACAGAGGGGCTGAATCAGGGGGCGAGAAACGGAGGGGCTGAAACAGAGGGCGAGAAACAGAGGGGTTGAAACAGAGGGTGAGAAACAGAGTGCGAGAAAAAGAGGGGCTGAAACAGAGGGCGAGAAACAGAGGGGCTGAAACAGAGGGGCTGAAACAGAGGGCGAGCAACAGAGGGGCTGAAACAGGGGGCGAGAAACGGAGGGGCTGAAACAGAGGGCGAGAAACAGAGAGATTGAAACAGAGTGTGAGAAACAGATTGCGAGAAAAAGAGGGGCTGAAACAGAGGGCGAGAAACAGAGGAGCAGAAACAGAGGGGCTGAAACAGAGGGACTGAAACATGGGGCGAGAAACAGAGGGGCTGAAACAGAGGGTGAGAAACAGAGTGCGAGAAACAGAGGGGCTGAAACAGAGGGCAAGCAACAGAGGGGCTGAAACAGAGGGCGAGAAACAGATGGGCTGAAACAGAGGGGCTGAAACAGAGGGGCTGAAACTGAGGGCGAGAAACAGAGGGGCTAAAACAGAGGGCGAGAAACAGAGGGGCTGAAACAGAGGGCGAGAAACAGAGGGGCTGAAACAGAGGGGCTGAAATAGAGGGGCTGAAACAGAGGGCAAGAATCAGAGGGCGAGAAACAGATGCTGAAACAGGTGGTGAGAAACGGAGTGGCTGAAACAGAGGGCGAGAAACAGAGGGGTTGAAACAGAGGGTGAGAAACAGAGGGCGAGAAACAGAGGGCATCAAACAGAGGGGCCGAATCAGAGGGGCTGAATCAGAGGGCGAGAAACAGAGGGGCTGAAACACGGGGCGAGAAACGGAGGGGCTGAAACAGAGGGCGAGAAACAGAGGGGTTGAAACAGAGTGTGAGAAACAGAGTGCGAGAAAAAGAGGGGCTGAAACAGAGGGCGAGAAACAGAGGGGCTGAAACAGAGGGGCTGAAACAGAGGGGCTGAAACAGAGGGACTGAAACATGGGGCGAGAAACAGAGGGGCTGAAACAGAGGGTGAGAAACAGAGGGGCTGAAACAGAGGGGCTGAAACAGAGGGTGAGAAACAGAGGGGCTGAAACAGAGGGGCTAAAACAGAGGGTGAGAAACAGAGTGCGAGAAACAGAGGGGCTGAAACAGAGGGTGAGAATCAGAGGGCGAGTAAACACAGGGCGAGAAACAGATGGGCTGAAACAGAGGGGCTGAAACAGAGGGCGAGAAACAGAGGGCGAGAAACAGAGGGGCTGAAACAGGGGGCGAGAAACAGAGGGGCTGAAACAGAGGGCGAGGAACAGAGGGGCTGAAACAGAGGGGCTGAAACAGAGGGCGAGAAACAGAGGGGCTGAAACAGTGGGTGAGAAGCAGAGGGGCTGAATCAGAGGGTGAGAAACAGAGGGTCTGAAACACGGGGCGAGAAATGAAGGGGCTGAAACGGAGGGCGAGAAACAGAGGGTCTGAAACAGAGGGGCTGAAACAGAGCGGCTGAAACGGGGGGCGAGAAACAGAGGGTCTGAAACATAGGGCGAGAAACAGAGGGGCTGAAACAGAGGGCGAGAAACAGAGGGGCTGAAACAGAGGGGCTGAAACAGAGGGCGAGACACAGCGGGGCTGAAACAGAGGGGCTGAAACAGAGGGCGAGAAACAGAGGGGCTGAAACAGAGGGGGTGAAACAGAGGGCGAGAAACAGAGGGGCTGCAACAGGGGGCGAGAAATGGAGGGGCTGAAACAGAGGGCGAGAAACAGATGGGCTGAAACAGAGGGCGAGAAACAGAGGGGCTGAAACAGGGGGCGAGAAACGGAGGGGCTGAAACAGAGGGCGAGAAACAGAGGGGTTGAAACAGAGGGTGAGAAACAGAGTGTGAGAAAAAGAGGGGCTGAAACAGAGGGCGAGAAACAGAGGGGCTGAAACAGAGGGGCTGAAACAGAGGGCGAGAAACAGAGGGGCTGCAACAGGGGGCGAGAAATGGAGGGGCTGAAACAGAGGGCGAGAAACAGATGGGCTGAAACAGAGGGCGAGAAACAGAGGGGCTGAAACAGGGGGCGAGAAACGGAGGGGCTGAAACAGAGGGCGAGAAACAGAGGGGTTGAAACAGAGGGTGAGAAACAGAGTGTGAGAAAAAGAGGGGCTGAAGCAGAGGGCGAGAAACAGAGGGGCTGAAACAGAGGGGCTGAAACAGAGGGCGAGAAACAGAGCTGCTGAAACAGAGGGGCTGAAACAGAGGGGTTGAAACATAGGGTGATAAACAGAGGGCGAGAAACAGAGGGGATCAAACAGAGGGGCTGAATCAGAGGGGCTGAATCAGGGGGCGAGCAAAAGAGGGGCTGAAACAGGGGGCGTGAAACGGAGGGGCTGAAACAGAGGGCTAGAAACAGAGAGGTTGAAACAGAGTGTGAGAAACAGAGTGCGAGAAAAAGAGGGGCTGAAACAGAGGGCGAGAAACAGAGGGGCTGAATCAGAGGGGCTGAAACAGAGGGCGAGAAACAGAGGGGCTGAATCAGAGGGGCTGAATCAGAGGGGCTGAATCAGAGGGGCTGAAACAGAGGGGCTGAAACAAAGGGCGAGAAACAGAGGGGCTGAAACAGAGGGCGAGAAACAGAGGGGCTGAAACAGAGGGCGAGAAACAGAGGGGCTGAAACAGAGGGGCTGAAACAGAGGGGCTGAAACAGAGGGCGAGAAACAGAGGGCGAGAAACAGAGGGTGAGAAACAGAGGGGCTGAATCAGAGTGCGAGAAACAGAGGTGCTGAAACAGGTGGTGAGAAACGGAGGGGCTGAAACAGAGGGCGAGAAACAGAGGGGTTGAAACAGAGGGTGAGAAACAGAGGGCGAGAAACAGAGGGGATCAAACAGAGGGGCTGAATCAGAGGGGCTGAATCAGAGGGCGAGAAATAGAGGGGCTGAAACAGGGGGCGAGAAACGGAGGGGCTGAAACAGAGGGCGAGAAACAGAGGGGTTGAAACAGAGTGTGAGAAACAGAGTGCGAGAAAAAGAGGGGCTGAAACAGAGGGCGAGAAACAGAGGGGCTGAAACAGAGGGGCTGAAACAGAGGGGCTGAAACAGAGGGACTGAAACATGGGGCGAGAAACAGAGGGGCTGAAACAGAGGGTGAGAAACAGAGGGGCTGAAACAGAGGGGCTAAAACAGAGGGTGAGAAATAGAGTGCGAGAAACAGAGGGGCTGAAACAGAGGGCGAGAAACAGAGGGGCTGAAACAGAGGGCGAGAAACAGATGGGCTGAAACAGAGGGGCTGAAACAGAGGGGCTGAAACAGAGGGACTGAAACATGGGGCGAGAAACAGAGGGGCTGAAACAGAGGGTGAGAAACAGAGGGGCTGAAACAGAGGGGCTAAAACAGAGGGTGAGAAACAGAGGGGCTGAAACAGAGGGTGAGAAACAGAGTGCGAGAAACACAGGGCGAGAAACAGAGAGGCTGAAACAGAGGGGCTGAAACAGAGGGCGAGAAACAGAGTGTCTGAAACAGTGGGCGAGAAACAGAGGACGAGAAACAGAGGGGCTGAAACAGGGGGCGAGAAACAGAGGGGCTGAAACAGAGGGCGAGGAACAGAGGGGCTGAAACGGAGGGGCTGAAACAGAGGGCGAGAAACAGAGGGGCTGAAACAGTGGGTGAGAAGCAGAGGGGCTGAATCAGAGGGTGTGAAACAGAGGGGCTGAAACACGGGGCGAGAAATGGAGGGGCTGAAACAGAGGGCGAGAAACAGAGGGTCTGAAACAGAGGCGCTGAAACAGAGGGGCTGAAACGGGGGGCGAGAAACAGAGGGTCTGAAACATAGGGCGAGAAACAGAGGGGCTGAAACAGAGGGCGAGAAACAGAGGGGCTGAAACAGAGGGGCTGAAACATGGGGCGAGAAACAGAGGGGCTGAAACAGAGGGTGAGAAACAGAGGGGCTGAAACAGAGGGGCTGAAACAGAGGGTGAGAAACAGAGGGGCTGAAACAGAGGGGCTAAAACAGAGGGTGAGAAACAGAGTGCGAGAAACAGAGGGGCTGAAACAGAGGGTGAGAATCAGAGGGCGAGTAAACACAGGGCGAGAAACAGATGGGCTGAAACAGAGGGGCTGAAACAGAGGGCGAGAAACAGAGGGCGAGAAACAGAGGGGCTGAAACAGGGGGCGAGAAACAGAGGGGCTGAAACAGAGGGCGAGGAACAGAGGGGCTGAAACAGAGGGGCTGAAACAGAGGGCGAGAAACAGAGGGGCTGAAACAGTGGGTGAGAAGCAGAGGGGCTGAATCAGAGGGTGAGAAACAGAGGGTCTGAAACACGGGGCGAGAAATGAAGGGGCTGAAACGGAGGGCGAGAAACAGAGGGTCTGAAACAGAGGGGCTGAAACAGAGCGGCTGAAACGGGGGGCGAGAAACAGAGGGTCTGAAACATAGGGCGAGAAACAGAGGGGCTGAAACAGAGGGCGAGACACAGCGGGGCTGAAACAGAGGGGCTGAAACAGAGGGCGAGAAACAGAGGGGCTGAAACAGAGGGGGTGAAACAGAGGGCGAGAAACAGAGGGGCTGCAACAGGGGGCGAGAAATGGAGGGGCTGAAACAGAGGGCGAGAAACAGATGGGCTGAAACAGAGGGCGAGAAACAGAGGGGCTGAAACAGGGGGCGAGAAACGGAGGGGCTGAAACAGAGGGCGAGAAACAGAGGGGTTGAAACAGAGGGTGAGAAACAGAGTGTGAGAAAAAGAGGGGCTGAAACAGAGGGCGAGAAACAGAGGGGCTGAAACAGAGGGGCTGAAACAGAGGGCGAGAAACAGAGGGGCTGCAACAGGGGGCGAGAAATGGAGGGGCTGAAACAGAGGGCGAGAAACAGATGGGCTGAAACAGAGGGCGAGAAACAGAGGGGCTGAAACAGGGGGCGAGAAACGGAGGGGCTGAAACAGAGGGCGAGAAACAGAGGGGTTGAAACAGAGGGTGAGAAACAGAGTGTGAGAAAAAGAGGGGCTGAAGCAGAGGGCGAGAAACAGAGGGGCTGAAACAGAGGGGCTGAAACAGAGGGCGAGAAACAGAGCTGCTGAAACAGAGGGGCTGAAACAGAGGGGTTGAAACATAGGGTGAGAAACAGAGGGCGAGAAACAGAGGGGATCAAACAGAGGGGCTGAATCAGAGGGGCTGAATCAGGGGGCGAGCAAAAGAGGGGCTGAAACAGGGGGCGTGAAACGGAGGGGCTGAAACAGAGGGCTAGAAACAGAGAGGTTGAAACAGAGTGTGAGAAACAGAGTGCGAGAAAAAGAGGGGCTGAAACAGAGGGCGAGAAACAGAGGGGCTGAATCAGAGGGGCTGAAACAGAGGGCGAGAAACAGAGGGGCTGAATCAGAGGGGCTGAATCAGAGGGGCTGAATCAGAGGGGCTGAAACAGAGGGGCTGAAACAAAGGGCGAGAAACAGAGGGGCTGAAACAGAGGGCGAGAAACAGAGGGGCTGAAACAGAGGGTGAGAAACAGAGGGGCTGAAACAGAGGGGCTGAAACAGAGGGGCTGAAACAGAGGGCGAGAAACAGAGGGCGAGAAACAGAGGGTGAGAAACAGAGGGGCTGAATCAGAGTGCGAGAAACAGAGGTGCTGAAACAGGTGGTGAGAAACGGAGGGGCTGAAACAGAGGGCGAGAAACAGAGGGGTTGAAACAGAGGGTGAGAAACAGAGGGCGAGAAACAGAGGGGATCAAACAGAGGGGCTGAATCAGAGGGGCTGAATCAGAGGGCGAGAAATAGAGGGGCTGAAACAGGGGGCGAGAAACGGAGGGGCTGAAACAGAGGGCGAGAAACAGAGGGGTTGAAACAGAGTGTGAGAAACAGAGTGCGAGAAAAAGAGGGGCTGATACAGAGGGCGAGAAACAGAGGGGCTGAAACAGAGGGGCTGAAACAGAGGGGCTGAAACAGAGGGACTGAAACATGGGGCGAGAAACAGAGGGGCTGAAACAGAGGGTGAGAAACAGAGGGGCTGAAACAGAGGGGCTAAAACAGAGGGTGAGAAATAGAGTGCGAGAAACAGAGGGGCTGAAACAGAGGGCGAGAAACAGAGGGGCTGAAACAGAGGGCGAGAAACAGATGGGCTGAAACAGAGGGGCTGAAACAGAGGGGCTGAAACAGAGGGACTGAAACATGGGGCGAGAAACAGAGGGGCTGAAACAGAGGGTGAGAAACAGAGGGGCTGAAACAGAGGGGCTAAAACAGAGGGTGAGAAACAGAGGGGCTGAAACAGAGGGTGAGAAACAGAGTGCGAGAAACACAGGGCGAGAAACAGAGAGGCTGAAACAGAGGGGCTGAAACAGAGGGCGAGAAACAGAGTGTCTGAAACAGTGGGCGAGAAACAGAGGACGAGAAACAGAGGGGCTGAAACAGGGGGCGAGAAACAGAGGGGCTGAAACAGAGGGCGAGGAACAGAGGGGCTGAAACGGAGGGGCTGAAACAGAGGGCGAGAAACAGAGGGGCTGAAACAGTGGGTGAGAAGCAGAGGGGCTGAATCAGAGGGTGTGACACAGAGGGGCTGAAACACGGGGCGAGAAATGGAGGGGCTGAAACAGAGGGCGAGAAACAGAGGGTCTGAAACAGAGGCGCTGAAACAGAGGGGCTGAAACGGGGGGCGAGAAACAGAGGGTCTGAAACATAGGGCGAGAAACAGAGGGGCTGAAACAGAGGGCGAGAAACAGAGGGGCTGAAACAGAGGGGCTGAAACATGGGGCGAGAAACAGAGGGGCTGAAACAGAGGGTGAGAAACAGAGGGGCTGAAACAGAGGGGCTGAAACAGAGGGTGAGAAACAGAGGGGCTGAAACAGAGGGGCTAAAACAGAGGGTGAGAAACAGAGTGCGAGAAACAGAGGGGCTGAAACAGAGGGTGAGAATCAGAGGGCGAGTAAACACAGGGCGAGAAACAGATGGGCTGAAACAGAGGGGCTGAAACAGAGGGCGAGAAACAGAGGGCGAGAAACAGAGGGGCTGAAACAGGGGGCGAGAAACAGAGGGGCTGAAACAGAGGGCGAGGAACAGAGGGGCTGAAACAGAGGGGCTGAAACAGAGGGCGAGAAACAGAGGGGCTGAAACAGTGGGTGAGAAGCAGAGGGGCTGAATCAGAGGGTGAGAAACAGAGGGTCTGAAACACGGGGCGAGAAATGAAGGGGCTGAAACGGAGGGCGAGAAACAGAGGGTCTGAAACAGAGGGGCTGAAACAGAGCGGCTGAAACGGGGGGCGAGAAACAGAGGGTCTGAAACATAGGGCGAGAAACAGAGGGGCTGAAACAGAGGGCGAGAAACAGAGGGGCTGAAACAGAGGGGCTGAAACAGAGGGCGAGACACAGCGGGGCTGAAACAGAGGGGCTGAAACAGAGGGCGAGAAACAGAGGGGCTGAAACAGAGGGGGTGAAACAGAGGGCGAGAAACAGAGGGGCTGCAACAGGGGGCGAGAAATGGAGGGGCTGAAACAGAGGGCGAGAAACAGATGGGCTGAAACAGAGGGCGAGAAACAGAGGGGCTGAAACAGGGGGCGAGAAACGGAGGGGCTGAAACAGAGGGCGAGAAACAGAGGGGTTGAAACAGAGGGTGAGAAACAGAGTGTGAGAAAAAGAGGGGCTGAAACAGAGGGCGAGAAACAGAGGGGCTGAAACAGAGGGGCTGAAACAGAGGGCGAGAAACAGAGGGGCTGCAACAGGGGGCGAGAAATGGAGGGGCTGAAACAGAGGGCGAGAAACAGATGGGCTGAAACAGAGGGCGAGAAACAGAGGGGCTGAAACAGGGGGCGAGAAACGGAGGGGCTGAAACAGAGGGCGAGAAACAGAGGGGTTGAAACAGAGGGTGAGAAACAGAGTGTGAGAAAAAGAGGGGCTGAAGCAGAGGGCGAGAAACAGAGGGGCTGAAACAGAGGGGCTGAAACAGAGGGCGAGAAACAGAGCTGCTGAAACAGAGGGGCTGAAACAGAGGGGTTGAAACATAGGGTGAGAAACAGAGGGCGAGAAACAGAGGGGATCAAACAGAGGGGCTGAATCAGAGGGGCTGAATCAGGGGGCGAGCAAAAGAGGGGCTGAAACAGGGGGCGTGAAACGGAGGGGCTGAAACAGAGGGCTAGAAACAGAGAGGTTGAAACAGAGTGTGAGAAACAGAGTGCGAGAAAAAGAGGGGCTGAAACAGAGGGCGAGAAACAGAGGGGCTGAATCAGAGGGGCTGAAACAGAGGGCGAGAAACAGAGGGGCTGAATCAGAGGGGCTGAATCAGAGGGGCTGAATCAGAGGGGCTGAAACAGAGGGGCTGAAACAAAGGGCGAGAAACAGAGGGGCTGAAACAGAGGGCGAGAAACAGAGGGGCTGAAACAGAGGGCGAGAAACAGAGGGGCTGAAACAGAGGGGCTGAAACAGAGGGGCTGAAACAGAGGGCGAGAAACAGAGGGCGAGAAACAGAGGGTGAGAAACAGAGGGGCTGAATCAGAGTGCGAGAAACAGAGGTGCTGAAACAGGTGGTGAGAAACGGAGGGGCTGAAACAGAGGGCGAGAAACAGAGGGGTTGAAACAGAGGGTGAGAAACAGAGGGCGAGAAACAGAGGGGATCAAACAGAGGGGCTGAATCAGAGGGGCTGAATCAGAGGGCGAGAAATAGAGGGGCTGAAACAGGGGGCGAGAAACGGAGGGGCTGAAACAGAGGGCGAGAAACAGAGGGGTTGAAACAGAGTGTGAGAAACAGAGTGCGAGAAAAAGAGGGGCTGAAACAGAGGGCGAGAAACAGAGGGGCTGAAACAGAGGGGCTGAAACAGAGGGGCTGAAACAGAGGGACTGAAACATGGGGCGAGAAACAGAGGGGCTGAAACAGAGGGTGAGAAACAGAGGGGCTGAAACAGAGGGGCTAAAACAGAGGGTGAGAAATAGAGTGCGAGAAACAGAGGGGCTGAAACAGAGGGCGAGAAACAGAGGGGCTGAAACAGAGGGCGAGAAACAGATGGGCTGAAACAGAGGGGCTGAAACAGAGGGGCTGAAACAGAGGGACTGAAACATGGGGCGAGAAACAGAGGGGCTGAAACAGAGGGTGAGAAACAGAGGGGCTGAAACAGAGGGGCTAAAACAGAGGGTGAGAAACAGAGGGGCTGAAACAGAGGGTGAGAAACAGAGTGCGAGAAACACAGGGCGAGAAACAGAGAGGCTGAAACAGAGGGGCTGAAACAGAGGGCGAGAAACAGAGTGTCTGAAACAGTGGGCGAGAAACAGAGGACGAGAAACAGAGGGGCTGAAACAGGGGGCGAGAAACAGAGGGGCTGAAACAGAGGGCGAGGAACAGAGGGGCTGAAACGGAGGGGCTGAAACAGAGGGCGAGAAACAGAGGGGCTGAAACAGTGGGTGAGAAGCAGAGGGGCTGAATCAGAGGGTGTGAAACAGAGGGGCTGAAACACGGGGCGAGAAATGGAGGGGCTGAAACAGAGGGCGAGAAACAGAGGGTCTGAAACAGAGGCGCTGAAACAGAGGGGCTGAAACGGGGGGCGAGAAACAGAGGGTCTGAAACATAGGGCGAGAAACAGAGGGGCTGAAACAGAGGGCGAGAAACAGAGGGGCTGAAACAGAGGGGCTGAAACAGAGGGCGAGACACAGCGGGGCTGAAGCAGAGGGGCTGAAACAGAGGGCGAGAAACAGAGGCGCTGAAATAGAGAGGCTGAAACAGAGGGCGAGAAACAGAGGGGCTGAAACAGAGTGGCTGAAACAGAGGGTGAGAAACAGAGGGGCTGCAACAGGGGGCGAGAAATGGAGGGGCTGAAACAGAGGGCGAGAAACAGATGGGCTGAAACAGAGGGCGAGAAACAGAGGGGCTGAATCAGGGGGCGAGAAACGGAGGGGCTGAAACAGAGGGCGAGAAACAGAGGGGTTGAAACAGAGGGTGAGAAACAGAGTGCGAGAAAAAGAGGGGCTGAAACAGAGGGCGAGAAACAGAGGGGCTGAAACAGAGGGGCTGAAACAGAGGGCGAGCAACAGAGGGGCTGAAACAGGGGGCGAGAAACGGAGGGGCTGAAACAGAGGGCGAGAAACAGAGAGATTGAAACAGAGTGTGAGAAACAGATTGCGAGAAAAAGAGGGGCTGAAACAGAGGGCGAGAAACAGAGGAGCAGAAACAGAGGGGCTGAAACAGAGGGACTGAAACATGGGGCGAGAAACAGAGGGGCTGAAACAGAGGGTGAGAAACAGAGGGGCTGAAACAGAGGGGCTGAAACAGAGGGTGAGAAACAGAGGGGCTGAAACAGAGGGGCTAAAACAGAGGGTGAGAAACAGAGTGCGAGAAACAGAGGGGCTGAAACAGAGGGTGAGAATCAGAGGGCGAGTAAACACAGGGCGAGAAACAGATGGGCTGAAACAGAGGGGCTGAAACAGAGGGCGAGAAACAGAGGGCGAGAAACAGAGGGGCTGAAACAGGGGGCGAGAAACAGAGGGGCTGAAACAGAGGGCGAGGAACAGAGGGGCTGAAACAGAGGGGCTGAAACAGAGGGCGAGAAACAGAGGGGCTGAAACAGTGGGTGAGAAGCAGAGGGGCTGAATCAGAGGGTGAGAAACAGAGGGTCTGAAACACGGGGCGAGAAATGAAGGGGCTGAAACGGAGGGCGAGAAACAGAGGGTCTGAAACAGAGGGGCTGAAACAGAGCGGCTGAAACGGGGGGCGAGAAACAGAGGGTCTGAAACATAGGGCGAGAAACAGAGGGGCTGAAACAGAGGGCGAGAAACAGAGGGGCTGAAACAGAGGGGCTGAAACAGAGGGCGAGACACAGCGGGGCTGAAACAGAGGGGCTGAAACAGAGGGCGAGAAACAGAGGGGCTGAAACAGAGGGGGTGAAACAGAGGGCGAGAAACAGAGGGGCTGCAACAGGGGGCGAGAAATGGAGGGGCTGAAACAGAGGGCGAGAAACAGATGGGCTGAAACAGAGGGCGAGAAACAGAGGGGCTGAAACAGGGGGCGAGAAACGGAGGGGCTGAAACAGAGGGCGAGAAACAGAGGGGTTGAAACAGAGGGTGAGAAACAGAGTGTGAGAAAAAGAGGGGCTGAAACAGAGGGCGAGAAACAGAGGGGCTGAAACAGAGGGGCTGCAACAGGGGGCGAGAAATGGAGGGGCTGAAACAGAGGGCGAGAAACAGATGGGCTGAAACAGAGGGCGAGAAACAGAGGGGCTGAAACAGGGGGCGAGAAACGGAGGGGCTGAAACAGAGGGCGAGAAACAGAGGGGTTGAAACAGAGGGTGAGAAACAGAGTGTGAGAAAAAGAGGGGCTGAAGCAGAGGGCGAGAAACAGAGGGGCTGAAACAGAGGGGCTGAAACAGAGGGCGAGAAACAGAGCTGCTGAAACAGAGGGGCTGAAACAGAGGGGTTGAAACATAGGGTGAGAAACAGAGGGCGAGAAACAGAGGGGATCAAACAGAGGGGCTGAATCAGAGGGGCTGAATCAGGGGGCGAGCAAAAGAGGGGCTGAAACAGGGGGCGTGAAACGGAGGGGCTGAAACAGAGGGCTAGAAACAGAGAGGTTGAAACAGAGTGTGAGAAACAGAGTGCGAGAAAAAGAGGGGCTGAAACAGAGGGCGAGAAACAGAGGGGCTGAATCAGAGGGGCTGAAACAGAGGGCGAGAAACAGAGGGGCTGAATCAGAGGGGCTGAATCAGAGGGGCTGAATCAGAGGGGCTGAAACAGAGGGGCTGAAACAAAGGGCGAGAAACAGAGGGGCTGGAACAGAGGGCGAGAAACAGAGGGGCTGAAACAGAGGGCGAGAAACAGAGGGGCTGAAACAGAGGGGCTGAAACAGAGGGGCTGAAACAGAGGGCGAGAAACAGAGGGCGAGAAACAGAGGGTGAGAAACAGAGGGGCTGAATCAGAGTGCGAGAAACAGAGGTGCTGAAACAGGTGGTGAGAAACGGAGGGGCTGAAACAGAGGGCGAGAAACAGAGGGGTTGAAACAGAGGGTGAGAAACAGAGGGCGAGAAACAGAGGGGATCAAACAGAGGGGCTGAATCAGAGGGGCTGAATCAGAGGGCGAGAAATAGAGGGGCTGAAACAGGGGGCGAGAAACGGAGGGGCTGAAACAGAGGGCGAGAAACAGAGGGGTTGAAACAGAGTGTGAGAAACAGAGTGCGAGAAAAAGAGGGGCTGAAACAGAGGGCGAGAAACAGAGGGGCTGAAACAGAGGGGCTGAAACAGAGGGGCTGAAACAGAGGGACTGAAACATGGGGCGAGAAACAGAGGGGCTGAAACAGAGGGTGAGAAACAGAGGGGCTGAAACAGAGGGGCTAAAACAGAGGGTGAGAAATAGAGTGCGAGAAACAGAGGGGCTGAAACAGAGGGCGAGAAACAGAGGGGCTGAAACAGAGGGCGAGAAACAGATGGGCTGAAACAGAGGGGCTGAAACAGAGGGGCTGAAACAGAGGGACTGAAACATGGGGCGAGAAACAGAGGGGCTGAAACAGAGGGTGAGAAACAGAGGGGCTGAAACAGAGGGGCTAAAACAGAGGGTGAGAAACAGAGGGGCTGAAACAGAGGGTGAGAAACAGAGTGCGAGAAACACAGGGCGAGAAACAGAGAGGCTGAAACAGAGGGGCTGAAACAGAGGGCGAGAAACAGAGTGTCTGAAACAGTGGGCGAGAAACAGAGGACGAGAAACAGAGGGGCTGAAACAGGGGGCGAGAAACAGAGGGGCTGAAACAGAGGGCGAGGAACAGAGGGGCTGAAACGGAGGGGCTGAAACAGAGGGCGAGAAACAGAGGGGCTGAAACAGTGGGTGAGAAGCAGAGGGGCTGAATCAGAGGGTGTGAAACAGAGGGGCTGAAACACGGGGCGAGAAATGGAGGGGCTGAAACAGAGGGCGAGAAACAGAGGGTCTGAAACAGAGGCGCTGAAACAGAGGGGCTGAAACGGGGGGCGAGAAACAGAGGGTCTGAAACATAGGGCGAGAAACAGAGGGGCTGAAACAGAGGGCGAGAAACAGAGGGGCTGAAACAGAGGGGCTGAAACATGGGGCGAGAAACAGAGGGGCTGAAACAGAGGGTGAGAAACAGAGGGGCTGAAACAGAGGGGCTGAAACAGAGGGTGAGAAACAGAGGGGCTGAAACAGAGGGGCTAAAACAGAGGGTGAGAAACAGAGTGCGAGAAACAGAGGGGCTGAAACAGAGGGTGAGAATCAGAGGGCGAGTAAACACAGGGCGAGAAACAGATGGGCTGAAACAGAGGGGCTGAAACAGAGGGCGAGAAACAGAGGGCGAGAAACAGAGGGGCTGAAACAGGGGGCGAGAAACAGAGGGGCTGAAACAGAGGGCGAGGAACAGAGGGGCTGAAACAGAGGGGCTGAAACAGAGGGCGAGAAACAGAGGGGCTGAAACAGTGGGTGAGAAGCAGAGGGGCTGAATCAGAGGGTGAGAAACAGAGGGTCTGAAACACGGGGCGAGAAATGAAGGGGCTGAAACGGAGGGCGAGAAACAGAGGGTCTGAAACAGAGGGGCTGAAACAGAGCGGCTGAAACGGGGGGCGAGAAACAGAGGGTCTGAAACATAGGGCGAGAAACAGAGGGGCTGAAACAGAGGGCGAGAAACAGAGGGGCTGAAACAGAGGGGCTGAAACAGAGGGCGAGACACAGCGGGGCTGAAACAGAGGGGCTGAAACAGAGGGCGAGAAACAGAGGGGCTGAAACAGAGGGGGTGAAACAGAGGGCGAGAAACAGAGGGGCTGCAACAGGGGGCGAGAAATGGAGGGGCTGAAACAGAGGGCGAGAAACAGATGGGCTGAAACAGAGGGCGAGAAACAGAGGGGCTGAAACAGGGGGCGAGAAACGGAGGGGCTGAAACAGAGGGCGAGAAACAGAGGGGTTGAAACAGAGGGTGAGAAACAGAGTGTGAGAAAAAGAGGGGCTGAAACAGAGGGCGAGAAACAGAGGGGCTGAAACAGAGGGGCTGAAACAGAGGGCGAGAAACAGAGGGGCTGCAACAGGGGGCGAGAAATGGAGGGGCTGAAACAGAGGGCGAGAAACAGATGGGCTGAAACAGAGGGCGAGAAACAGAGGGGCTGAAACAGGGGGCGAGAAACGGAGGGGCTGAAACAGAGGGCGAGAAACAGAGGGGTTGAAACAGAGGGTGAGAAACAGAGTGTGAGAAAAAGAGGGGCTGAAGCAGAGGGCGAGAAACAGAGGGGCTGAAACAGAGGGGCTGAAACAGAGGGCGAGAAACAGAGCTGCTGAAACAGAGGGGCTGAAACAGAGGGGTTGAAACATAGGGTGAGAAACAGAGGGCGAGAAACAGAGGGGATCAAACAGAGGGGCTGAATCAGAGGGGCTGAATCAGGGGGCGAGCAAAAGAGGGGCTGAAACAGGGGGCGTGAAACGGAGGGGCTGAAACAGAGGGCTAGAAACAGAGAGGTTGAAACAGAGTGTGAGAAACAGAGTGCGAGAAAAAGAGGGGCTGAAACAGAGGGCGAGAAACAGAGGGGCTGAATCAGAGGGGCTGAAACAGAGGGCGAGAAACAGAGGGGCTGAATCAGAGGGGCTGAATCAGAGGGGCTGAATCAGAGGGGCTGAAACAGAGGGGCTGAAACAAAGGGCGAGAAACAGAGGGGCTGAAACAGAGGGCGAGAAACAGAGGGGCTGAAACAGAGGGCGAGAAACAGAGGGGCTGAAACAGAGGGGCTGAAACAGAGGGGCTGAAACAGAGGGCGAGAAACAGAGGGCGAGAAACAGAGGGTGAGAAACAGAGGGGCTGAATCAGAGTGCGAGAAACAGAGGTGCTGAAACAGGTGGTGAGAAACGGAGGGGCTGAAACAGAGGGCGAGAAACAGAGGGGTTGAAACAGAGGGTGAGAAACAGAGGGCGAGAAACAGAGGGGATCAAACAGAGGGGCTGAATCAGAGGGGCTGAATCAGAGGGCGAGAAATAGAGGGGCTGAAACAGGGGGCGAGAAACGGAGGGGCTGAAACAGAGGGCGAGAAACAGAGGGGTTGAAACAGAGTGTGAGAAACAGAGTGCGAGAAAAAGAGGGGCTGAAACAGAGGGCGAGAAACAGAGGGGCTGAAACAGAGGGGCTGAAACAGAGGGGCTGAAACAGAGGGACTGAAACATGGGGCGAGAAACAGAGGGGCTGAAACAGAGGGTGAGAAACAGAGGGGCTGAAACAGAGGGGCTAAAACAGAGGGTGAGAAATAGAGTGCGAGAAACAGAGGGGCTGAAACAGAGGGCGAGAAACAGAGGGGCTGAAACAGAGGGCGAGAAACAGATGGGCTGAAACAGAGGGGCTGAAACAGAGGGGCTGAAACAGAGGGACTGAAACATGGGGCGAGAAACAGAGGGGCTGAAACAGAGGGTGAGAAACAGAGGGGCTGAAACAGAGGGGCTAAAACAGAGGGTGAGAAACAGAGGGGCTGAAACAGAGGGTGAGAAACAGAGTGCGAGAAACACAGGGCGAGAAACAGAGAGGCTGAAACAGAGGGGCTGAAACAGAGGGCGAGAAACAGAGTGTCTGAAACAGTGGGCGAGAAACAGAGGACGAGAAACAGAGGGGCTGAAACAGGGGGCGAGAAACAGAGGGCGAGAAACAGAGGGGCTGAAACAGTGGGTGAGAAGCAGAGGGGCTGAATCAGAGGGTGTGAAACAGAGGGGCTGAAACACGGGGCGAGAAATGGAGGGGCTGAAACAGAGGGCGAGAAACAGAGGGTCTGAAACAGAGGCGCTGAAACAGAGGGGCTGAAACGGGGGGCGAGAAACAGAGGGTCTGAAACATAGGGCGAGAAACAGAGGGGCTGAAACAGAGGGCGAGAAACAGAGGGGCTGAAACAGAGGGGCTGAAACAGAGGGCGAGACACAGCGGGGCTGAAGCAGAGGGGCTGAAACAGAGGGCGAGAAACAGAGGCGCTGAAATAGAGAGGCTGAAACAGAGGGCGAGAAACAGAGGGGCTGAAACAGAGTGGCTGAAACAGAGGGTGAGAAACAGAGGGGCTGCAACAGGGGGCGAGAAATGGAGGGGCTGAAACAGAGGGCGAGAAACAGATGGGCTGAAACAGAGGGCGAGAAACAGAGGGGCTGAATCAGGGGGCGAGAAACGGAGGGGCTGAAACAGAGGGCGAGAAACAGAGGGGTTGAAACAGAGGGTGAGAAACAGAGTGCGAGAAAAAGAGGGGCTGAAACAGAGGGCGAGAAACAGAGGGGCTGAAACAGAGGGGCTGAAACAGAGGGCGAGCAACAGAGGGGCTGAAACAGGGGGCGAGAAACGGAGGGGCTGAAACAGAGGGCGAGAAACAGAGAGATTGAAACAGAGTGTGAGAAACAGATTGCGAGAAAAAGAGGGGCTGAAACAGAGGGCGAGAAACAGAGGAGCAGAAACAGAGGGGCTGAAACAGAGGGACTGAAACATGGGGCGAGAAACAGAGGGGCTGAAACAGAGGGTGAGAAACAGAGTGCGAGAAACAGAGGGGCTGAAACAGAGGGCAAGAAACAGATGGGCTGAAACAGAGGGGCTGAAACAGAGGGGCTGAAACTGAGGGCGAGAAACAGAGGGGCTAAAACAGAGGGCGAGAAACAGAGGGGCTGAAACAGAGGGCGAGAAACAGAGGGGCTGAAACAGAGGGGCTGAAATAGAGGGGCTGAAACAGAGGGCAAGAATCAGAGGGCGAGAAACAGATGCTGAAACAGGTGGTGAGAAACGGAGTGGCTGAAACAGAGGGCGAGAAACAGAGGGGTTGAAACAGAGGGTGAGAAACAGAGGGCGAGAAACAGAGGGCATCAAACAGAGGGGCCGAATCAGAGGGGCTGAATCAGAGGGCGAGAAACAGAGGGGCTGAAACACGGGGCGAGAAACGGAGGGGCTGAAACAGAGGGCGAGAAACAGAGGGGTTGAAACAGAGTGTGAGAAACAGAGTTTGAGAAAAAGACGGGCTGAAACAGAGGGCGAGAAACAGAGGGGCTGAAACAGAGGGGCTGAAACAGAGGGGCTGAAACAGAGGGACTGAAACATGGGGCGAGAAACAGAGGGGCTGAAACAGAGGGTGAGAAACAGAGGGGCTGAAACAGAGGGGCTGAAACAGAGGGTGAGAAACAGAGGGGCTGAAACAGAGGGGCTAAAACAGAGGGTGAGAAACAGAGTGCGAGAAACAGAGGGGCTGAAACAGAGGGTGAGAATCAGAGGGCGAGTAAACACAGGGCGAGAAACAGATGGGCTGAAACAGAGGGGCTGAAACAGAGGGCGAGAAACAGAGGGCGAGAAACAGAGGGGCTGAAACAGGGGGCGAGAAACAGAGGGGCTGAAACAGAGGGCGAGGAACAGAGGGGCTGAAACAGAGGGGCTGAAACAGAGGGCGAGAAACAGAGGGGCTGAAACAGTGGGTGAGAAGCAGAGGGGCTGAATCAGAGGGTGAGAAACAGAGGGTCTGAAACACGGGGCGAGAAATGAAGGGGCTGAAACGGAGGGCGAGAAACAGAGGGTCTGAAACAGAGGGGCTGAAACAGAGCGGCTGAAACGGGGGGCGAGAAACAGAGGGTCTGAAACATAGGGCGAGAAACAGAGGGGCTGAAACAGAGGGCGAGAAACAGAGGGGCTGAAACAGAGGGGCTGAAACAGAGGGCGAGACACAGCGGGGCTGAAACAGAGGGGCTGAAACAGAGGGCGAGAAACAGAGGGGCTGAAACAGAGGGGGTGAAACAGAGGGCGAGAAACAGAGGGGCTGCAACAGGGGGCGAGAAATGGAGGGGCTGAAACAGAGGGCGAGAAACAGATGGGCTGAAACAGAGGGCGAGAAACAGAGGGGCTGAAACAGGGGGCGAGAAACGGAGGGGCTGAAACAGAGGGCGAGAAACAGAGGGGTTGAAACAGAGGGTGAGAAACAGAGTGTGAGAAAAAGAGGGGCTGAAACAGAGGGCGAGAAACAGAGGGGCTGAAACAGAGGGGCTGAAACAGAGGGCGAGAAACAGAGGGGCTGCAACAGGGGGCGAGAAATGGAGGGGCTGAAACAGAGGGCGAGAAACAGATGGGCTGAAACAGAGGGCGAGAAACAGAGGGGCTGAAACAGGGGGCGAGAAACGGAGGGGCTGAAACAGAGGGCGAGAAACAGAGGGGTTGAAACAGAGGGTGAGAAACAGAGTGTGAGAAAAAGAGGGGCTGAAGCAGAGGGCGAGAAACAGAGGGGCTGAAACAGAGGGGCTGAAACAGAGGGCGAGAAACAGAGCTGCTGAAACAGAGGGGCTGAAACAGAGGGGTTGAAACATAGGGTGAGAAACAGAGGGCGAGAAACAGAGGGGATCAAACAGAGGGGCTGAATCAGAGGGGCTGAATCAGGGGGCGAGCAAAAGAGGGGCTGAAACAGGGGGCGTGAAACGGAGGGGCTGAAACAGAGGGCTAGAAACAGAGAGGTTGAAACAGAGTGTGAGAAACAGAGTGCGAGAAAAAGAGGGGCTGAAACAGAGGGCGAGAAACAGAGGGGCAGAAACAGAGGGGCTGAAACAGAGGAACTGAAACATGGGGCGAGAAACAGAGGGGCTGAAACAGAGGGTGAGAAACAAAGGGGCTGAAACAGAGGGGCTAAAACAGAGGGTGAGAAACAGAGTGCGAGAAACACAGGGGCTGAAACACAGGGCAAGAAACAGAGGGGCTGAAACAGAGGGCGAGAAACAGGTGGGCTGAAACAGAGGGGCTGAAACAGAGGGACTGAAACAGAGGTGCTGAAACAGTGGGGCTGAAACAGAGGGGCTGAAACAGAGGGCGAGAAACAGAGGGGCTGAAACAGAGGGCGAGAAACAGAGGGGCTGAAACAGCGGGGCTGAAACAGAGGGGCTGAAACAGAGGGCGAGAAACAGAGGCGCTGCAATAGAGAGGCTGAAACAGAGGGCGAGAAACAGAGGGGCTGAAACAGAGCGGCTGAAACAGAGGGTGAGAAACAGAGGGGCTGCAACAGGGGGCGAGAAATGGAGGGGCTGAAACAGAGGGCGAGAAACAGATGGGCTGAAACAGAGGGCGAGAAACAGAGGGGCTGAAACAGGGGGCGAGAAACGGAGGGGCTGAAACAGAGGGCGAGAAACAGAGGGGTTGAAACAGAGGGTGAGAAACAGAGTGCGAGAAAAAGAGGGGCTGAAACAGAGGGCGAGAAACAGAGGGGCTGAAACAGAGGGGCTGAAACAGAGGGCGAGAAACAGAGGGGCTGAAACAGTGGGGCTGAAACAGAGGGCGAGAAACAGCGGGTCTGAAACAGGGCGCGAGAAACGGAGGGGCTGAAACAGTGGGCGAGAAACAGAGGGGCTGAAACAGAGGGTGAGAAACAGAGGGGCTGAAGCAGAGCGGCTAAAACAGAGGGTGAGAAACAGAGTGCTAGAAACAGAGCGTGAGAAACAGAGTGCGAAAAACAGAGGGGCTGAAACAGTGGGCGAGAAACAGATGGGCTGAAACACAGGGGCTGAATCAGAGGGCGAGAAACAGAGGGCGAGAAACAGAGGGGCTGAAACAGAGGGGCTGAATCAGAGGGGCTGAATCAGAGGGCGAGAAACAGAGGGGCTGAAACAGGGGGCGAGAAACGGAGGGGCTGAAACAGAGGGCCAGAAACAGAGTGCGGGAAAAAGAGGGGCTGAAACAGAGGGCGAGAAACAGAGGGGCTGAAATAGAGGGGCTGAAACAGAGGGACTGAAACATGGGGCGAGAAACAGAGGGGCTGAAACAGAGGGTGAGAAACAGAGGGGCTGAAACAGAGGGGCTAAAACACAGGGTGAGAAACTGTGTGCGAGAAACAATGGGGCTGAAACAGAGGGCGAGAAACAGAGGGGCTGAAACAGAGGGTGAGAAACAGAGTGCGGGAAAAAGAGGGGCTGAAACAGAGGGCGAGAAACAGAGGGGCTGAAATAGAGGGTCTGAAACAGAGGGACTGAAACATGGGGCGAGAAACAGAGGGGCTGAAACAGAGGGGCTAAAACACAGGGTGAGAAACAGAGTGCGAGAAACAATGGGGCTGAAACAGAGGGCGAGAAACAGAGGGGCTGAAACAGAGGGGTTGAAACAGAGGGGCTGAAACAGTTTGGCTGAAACATTTTGTGAGAAACAGAGGGCGAGAAACAGAGAGCGAGAAACAGAGTGGTTCAAACATAAGTGCTGAAACAGAGTGCAAGAAACAGAGGGCGAGAAACAGATGGGATGAAACAGAGGGGCTAAATCAGAGGGGCTGAAACATAGGGCGAGAACCAGAGGGCGAGAAACAGAGGGGCTGAAACAGAGGAGCTGAATCAGAGGGCGAGAAACAGAGGGGCTGAAACAGGGGGCGAGAAACGGAGGGGCTGAAACAGCGGGCGAGAAACAGAGGGACTGAAACAGAGGGTGAGAAACAGAGGGGCTGAAGCAGAGCAGCTAAAACAGAGGGTGAGAAACAGAGTGCGAGAAACAGAGGGTGAGAAACAGAGTGCGAAAAACAGAGGGGCTGAAACAGAGGGCGAGCAACAGAGGGGCTGAAACAGAGGTCGAGAAACAGATGGTCTGAAACAGAGGGGCTGAAACAGAGGGCGAGAAACAGAGGGCGAGAAACAGAGGGGCTGAAACAGAGGGGCTGAATCAGAGGGGCTGAATCAGAGGGCGAGAAACAGAGGGGCTGAAACAGGGGGCGAGAAACGGAGGGGCTGAAACAGAGGCCGAGAAACAGAGGGGTTGAAACAGAGGGTGAGAAACAGAGTGCGGGAAAAAGAGGGGCTGAAACAGAGGGCGAGAAACAGAGGGGCTGAAATAGAGGGGCTGAAACAGAGGGACTGAAACATGGGGCGAGAAACAGAGGGGCTGAAACAGAGGGTGAGAAACAGAGGGGCTGAAACAGAGGGGCTAAAACACAGGGTGAGAAACAGAGTGCGAGAAACAATGGGGCTGAAACAGAGGGCGAGAAACAGAGGGGTTGAAACAGAGGGGCTGAAACAGTTTGGCTGAAACATTTTGTGAGAAACAGAGGGCGAGAAACAGAGTGCAAGAAACAGAGGGCGAGAAACAGAGGGGATGAAACAGAGGGGCTAAATCAGAGGGGCTGAATCAGAGGGCGAGAAACAGAGGGGCTGAAACAGGGGGCGAGAAACGGAGGGGCTGAAACAGAGGGCGAGAAACAGAGGGGCTGAAACAGAGGGGCTGAAACAGAGGGGCTGAAACAGAGGGCGAGAAACAGAGGGGCTGAAACAGGGGGCGAGAAACGGAGGGGCTGAAACAGAGGGCGAGAAACAGAGGGGTTGAAACAGAGGGTGAGAAACAGAGGGCGAGAAACAGAGGGGATCAAACAGAGGGGCTGAATCAGAGGGGCTGACTCAGAGGGCGAGAAACAGAGGAGCTGAAACAGGGGCAAGAAACGGAGGGGTTGAAACAGAGTGTGAGAAAAAGAGGGGCTGAAACAGAGGGCGAGAAACTGAGGGGCTGAAACAGAGGGGCTGAAACACGGGGTGAGAAATGGAGGGGCTGAAACAGAGGGCGAGAAACAGAGGGGCTGAAACAAAGGGGCTAAAACAGAGGTGCTGAAACAGGGGGCGAGAAAAAGAGGGTCTGAAACAGAGTGCGAGAAACAGAGGGGCTGAAACAGAGGGCGAGAAACAGAGGGGCTGAAACAGAGGGCGAGAAACAGATGGGCTGAAACAGAGGGGCTGAAACAGAGGGGCTGAAACAGAGGGACTGAAACATGGGGCGAGAAACAGAGGGGCTGAAACAGAGTGTGAGAAACAGAGGGGCTGAAACAGAGGGGCTAAAACAGATCGTGAGTAACAGAGTGCGAGAAACAGAGGGGCTGAAACTGAGGGTGAGAAACAGAGGGGTGAAACACAGGGCGAGAAACAGATGGGCTGAAACAGAGGGGCTGAAACAGGGCGAGAAACAGAGGGTCTGAAACTGAGGGGCTGAAACATAGTGTGAGAAACAGCGGGGCAGAAACAGAGGGGCAGAAACAGAGGTCGAGAAACAGAGGGGCTGAAACAGAGGGCGAGAAACAGCGGGGCTGAAACAGAGGGGCTGAAACAGAGTGCGAGAAACAGAGGGGCTGAAACAGAGGGCGAGAAACAGAGGGGCTGAAACAGAGGTAGAGAAACAGAGGGGCTGAAACAGTGGGTGAGAAACAGAGGGGCTGAAACAGAGGGGCTGAAACAGACCGCGAGAAACAGAGGGGCTGAAACAGAGGGCGAGAAACAGAGGGGCTGAAACAGAGGTAGAGAAACAGAGGGGCTGAAACAGTGGGTGAGAAACAGAGGGGCTGAAACACGGGGCGAGAAATGGAGGGGCTGAAACAGAGGGCGAGAAACAGAGGGGCTGAAACAGAGGGGCTGAAACAGAGGGGCTGAAACAGGGGGCAGAAACAGAGGGTCTGAAACAGAGGGCGAGAAACAGAGGGGTTGAAACAGAGGGCGAGAAACAGAGGGGCTGAAACAGGGGACGAGAAACAGAGGGGCTGAAACAGAGGGCGAGAAACAGAGGGGCTGAAACAGAGGGGCTGAATCAGGGGGGATGAATCATAGGGGCTGAAACAGAGGGTGAGAAACAGAGGGGCTGAAACAGAGGGGCTGAAACAGAGGGGCTGAAACAGAGGGCGAGAAACAGAGGGGCTGAATCAGAGGGGCTGAATCAGAGGGGCTGAAACAGAGGGGCTGAAACAAAGGGCGAGAAACAGAGGGGCTGAAACAGAGGGCGAGAAACAGAGGGGCTGAAACAGAGGGGCTGAAACAGAGGGGCTGAAACAGAGGGCGAGAAACAGAGGGCGAGAAACAGAGGAGCTGAAACAGGTGGCGAGAAACGGAGGGGCTGAAACAGAGGGCGAGAAACAGAGGGGTTGAAACAGAGGGTGAGAAACAGAGGGCGAGAAACAGAGGGGATCAAACAGAGGGGCTGAATCAGAGGGGCTGAATCAGAGGGCGAGAAACAGAGGGGCTGAAACAGGGGGCGAGAAACGGAGGGGCTGAAACAGAGGGCGAGAAACAGAGGGGTTGAAACAGAGTGTGAGAAACAGAGTGCGAGAAAAAGAGGGGCTGAAACAGAGGGTGAGAAACAGAGGGGCTGAAACAGAGGGGCTGAAACAGAGGGGCTGAAACAGAGGGACTGAAACATGGGGCGAGAAACAGAGGGGCTGAAACAGTGGGTGAGAAACAGAGGGGCTGAAACAGAGGGGCTAAAACAGAGGGTGAGAAACAGAGTGCGAGAAACAGAGGGGCTGAAACAGAGGGCGAGAAACAGAGGGGCTGAAACAGAGGGCGAGAATCAGATGGGCTGAAACAGAGTGGCTGAAACAGAGGGGCTGAAACAGAGGGACTGAAACATGGGGCGAGAAACAGAGGGGCTGAAACAGAGGGTGAGAAACAGAGGGGCTGAAACAGAGGGGCTAAAACAGAGGGTGAGAAACAGAGGGCGAGAAACACAGGGCGAGAAACAGATGGGCTGAAACAGAGGGGCTGAAACAGAGGGCGAGAAACAGAGTGTCTGAAACAGTGGGCGAGAAACAGAGGGGCTGAAACAGGGGGCGAGAAACAGAGGGGCTGAAACAGAGGGCGAGGAACAGAGGGGCTGAAACAGAGGGGCTGAAACAGAGGGCGAGAAACAGAGGGGCTGAAACAGTGGGTGAGAAGCAGAGGGGCTGAATCAGAGGGTGAGAAACAGAGGGGCTGAAACACGGGGCGAGAAATGGAGGGGCTGAAACAGAGGTCGAGAAACAGAGGGGCTGAAACGGGGGGCGAGAAACAGAGGGTCTGAAACACAGGGCGAGAAACAGAGGGGCTGAAACAGAGGGCGAGAAACAGAGGGGCTGAAACAGAGGGGCTGAAACAGAGGGCGAGACACAGCGGGGCTGAAACAGAGGGGCTGAAACAGAGGGCGAGAAACAGAGGCGCTGAAATAGAGCGGCTGAAACAGAGGGCGAGAAACAGAGGGGCTGAAACAGAGGGTGAGAAACAGAGGGGCTGCAACAGGAGGCGAGAAATGGAGGGGCTGAAACAGAGGGCGAGAAACAGATGGGCTGAAACAGAGGGCGAGAAACAGAGGGGCTGAAACAGGGGGCGAGAAACGGAGGGGCTGAAACAGAGGGCGAGAAACAGAGGGGTTGAAACAGAGGGTGAGAAACAGAGTGCGAGAAAAAGAGGGGCTGAAACAGAGGGCGAGAAACAGAGGGGCTGAAACAGAGGGGCTGAAACAGAGGGCGAGAAACAGAGGGGCTGAAACAGAGGGGCTGAAACAGAGGGCGAGAAACAGTGGGGCTGAAACAGGGCGCGAGAAACGGAGGGGCTGAAACAGCGGGCGAGAAACAGAGGGGCTGAAACAGAGGGTGAGAAACAGAGGTGCTGAAGCAGAGCGGCTAAAACAGAGGGTGAGAAACAGAGTGCGAGAAACAGAGCGTGAGAAACAGAATGCGAAAAACAGAGGGGCTGAAACAGAGGGCGAGAAACAGATGGGCTGAAACAGAGGGGCTGAATCAGAGGGCGAGAAACAGAGGGCGAGAAACAGAGGGGATCAAACAGAGGGGCTGAATCAGAGGGGCTGAATCAGAGGGCGAGAAACAGAGGGGCTGAAACAGGGGGCGAGAAACGGAGGGGCTGAAACAGAGGGCGAGAAACAGAGGGGTTGAAACAGAGGGTGAGAAACAGAGTGCGGGAAAATGAGGGGCTGAAACAGAGGGCGAGAAACAGAGGGGCTGAAATAGAGGGGCTGAAACAGAGGGACTGAAACATGGGGCGAGAAACAGAGGGGCTGAAACAGAGGGTGAGAAACAGAGGGGCTGAAACAGAGGGGCTAAAACACAGGGTGAGAAACAGAGTGCGAGAAACAATGGGGCTGAAACAGAGGGCGAGAAACAGAGGGGCTGAAACAGAGGGGTTGAAACAGAGGGGCTGAAACAGTTTGGCTGAAATATTTTGTGAGAAACAGAGGGCGAGAAACAGAGAGCGAGAAACAGAGTGGTTGAAACATAAGTGCTGAAACAGAGTGCAAGAAACAGAGGGCGAGAAACAGAGGGGATGAAACAGAGGGGCTAAATCAGAGGGGCTGAAACATAGGGCGAGAACCAGAGGGCGAGAAACAGAGGGGCTGAAACAGAGGAGCTGAAACAGCGGGCGAGAAACAGAGGGGCTGAAACAGGGGGCGAGAAACGGAGGGGCTGAAACAGAGGACGAGAAACAGAGCGGCTGAAACAGAGGGGCTGAAACAGAGAGGCTGAAACAGAGGGCGAGAAACAGAGGGGCTGAAACAGAGGGCGAGAAACAGATGGGCTGCAACAGAGGGGCTGAAACAGAGGGGCTGAAACAGGGGGCGAGAAACGGAGGGGCTGAAACAGAGGGCGAGAAACAGAGGGGTTGAAACAGAGGGGCTGAAACAGAGGGGCTGAAACAGAGGGACTGAAACATGGGGCAAGAAACAGAGGGGCTGAAACAGAGTGTGAGAAACAGAGGGGCTGAAACAGAGGGGCTAAAACAGAGGGTGAGTAACAGAGTGCGAGAAACAGAGGGGCTAAAACAGAGGGTGAGAAACAGAGGGGTGAAACACAGGGCGAGAAACAGATGGGCTGAAACAGAGGGGCTGAAACAGAGGGCGAGAAACAGAGGGTCTGAAACAGAGGGGCTGAAACATAGGGTGAGAAACAGCGGGGCATAAACAGAGGGGCAGAAACAGAGGGCGAGAAACAGAGGGGCTGAAACAGAGGGCGAGAAACAGCGGGGCTGAAACAGAGGGGCTGAAACAGAGGGGCTGAAACAGAGGGCGAGAAACAGAGGGGCTGAAACAGAGGTGCTGAAACAGTGGGGCTGAAACAGAGGGGCTGAAACAGAGGGCGAGAAACAGAGGGGCTGAAACAGAGGGCGAGAAACAGAGGGGCTGAAACAGCGGGGCTCTAACAGAGGGGCTGAAACAGAGGGCGAGAAACAGAGGCGCTGCAATAGAGAGGCTGAAACAGAGGGCGAGAAACAGAGGGGCTGAAACAGAGCGGCTGAAACAGAGGGTGAGAAACAGAGGGGCTGCAACAGGGGGCGAGAAATGGAGGGGCTGAAACAGAGGGCGAGAAACAGATGGGCTGAAACAGAGGGCGAGAAACAGAGGGGCTGAAACAGGGGGCGAGAAACGGAGGGGCTGAAACAGAGGGCGAGAAACAGAGGGGTTGAAACAGAGGGTGAGAAACAGAGTGCGAGAAAAAGAGGGGCTGAAACAGAGGGCGAGAAACAGAGGGGCTGAAACAGAGGGGCTGAAACAGAGGGCGAGAAACAGAGGGGCTGAAACAGTGGGGCTGAAACAGAGGGCGAGAAACAGCGGGTCTGAAACAGGGCGCGAGAAACGGAGGGGCTGAAACAGTGGGCGAGAAACAGAGGGGCTGAAACAGAGGGTGAGAAACAGAGGGGCTGAAGCAGAGCGGCTAAAACAGAGGGTGAGAAACAGAGTGCTAGAAACAGAGCGTGAGAAACAGAGTGCGAAAAACAGAGGGGCTGAAACAGTGGGCGAGAAACAGATGGGCTGAAACACAGGGGCTGAATCAGAGGGCGAGAAACAGAGGGCGAGAAACAGAGGGGCTGAAACAGAGGGGCTGAATCAGAGGGGCTGAATCAGAGGGCGAGAAACAGAGGGGCTGAAACAGGGGGCGAGAAACGGAGGGGCTGAAACAGAGGGCCAGAAACAGAGTGCGGGAAAAAGAGGGGCTGAAACAGAGGGCGAGAAACAGAGGGGCTGAAATAGAGGGGCTGAAACAGAGGGACTGAAACATGGGGCGAGAAACAGAGGGGCTGAAACAGAGGGTGAGAAACAGAGGGGCTGAAACAGAGGGGCTAAAACACAGGGTGAGAAACTGTGTGCGAGAAACAATGGGGCTGAAACAGAGGGCGAGAAACAGAGGGGCTGAAACAGAGGGTGAGAAACAGAGTGCGGGAAAAAGAGGGGCTGAAACAGAGGGCGAGAAACAGAGGGGCTGAAATAGAGGGTCTGAAACAGAGGGACTGAAACATGGGGCGAGAAACAGAGGGGCTGAAACAGAGGGTGAGAAACAGAGGGGCTGAAACAGAGGGGCTAAAACACAGGGTGAGAAACAGAGTGCGAGAAACAATGGGGCTGAAACAGAGGGCGAGAAACAGAGGGGCTGAAACAGAGGGGTTGAAACAGAGGGGCTGAAACAGTTTGGCTGAAACATTTTGTGAGAAACAGAGGGCGAGAAACAGAGAGCGAGAAACAGAGTGGTTCAAACATAAGTGCTGAAACAGAGTGCAAGAAACAGAGGGCGAGAAACAGATGGGATGAAACAGAGGGGCTAAATCAGAGGGGCTGAAACATAGGGCGAGAACCAGAGGGCGAGAAACAGAGGGGCTGAAACAGAGGAGCTGAATCAGAGGGCGAGAAACAGAGGGGCTGAAACAGGGGGCGAGAAACGGAGGGGCTGAAACAGCGGGCGAGAAACAGAGGGACTGAAACAGAGGGTGAGAAACAGAGGGGCTGAAGCAGAGCAGCTAAAACAGAGGGTGAGAAACAGAGTGCGAGAAACAGAGGGTGAGAAACAGAGTGCGAAAAACAGAGGGGCTGAAACAGAGGGCGAGCAACAGAGGGGCTGAAACAGAGGTCGAGAAACAGATGGTCTGAAACAGAGGGGCTGAAACAGAGGGCGAGAAACAGAGGGCGAGAAACAGAGGGGCTGAAACAGAGGGGCTGAATCAGAGGGGCTGAATCAGAGGGCGAGAAACAGAGGGGCTGAAACAGGGGGCGAGAAACGGAGGGGCTGAAACAGAGGCCGAGAAACAGAGGGGTTGAAACAGAGGGTGAGAAACAGAGTGCGGGAAAAAGAGGGGCTGAAACAGAGGGCGAGAAACAGAGGGGCTGAAATAGAGGGGCTGAAACAGAGGGACTGAAACATGGGGCGAGAAACAGAGGGGCTGAAACAGAGGGTGAGAAACAGAGGGGCTGAAACAGAGGGGCTAAAACACAGGGTGAGAAACAGAGTGCGAGAAACAATGGGGCTGAAACAGAGGGCGAGAAACAGAGGGGTTGAAACAGAGGGGCTGAAACAGTTTGGCTGAAACATTTTGTGAGAAACAGAGGGCGAGAAACAGAGTGCAAGAAACAGAGGGCGAGAAACAGAGGGGATGAAACAGAGGGGCTAAATCAGAGGGGCTGAATCAGAGGGCGAGAAACAGAGGGGCTGAAACAGGGGGCGAGAAACGGAGGGGCTGAAACAGAGGGCGAGAAACAGAGGGGCTGAAACAGAGGGGCTGAAACAGAGGGGCTGAAACAGAGGGCGAGAAACAGAGGGGCTGAAACAGGGGGCGAGAAACGGAGGGGCTGAAACAGAGGGCGAGAAACAGAGGGGTTGAAACAGAGGGTGAGAAACAGAGGGCGAGAAACAGAGGGGATCAAACAGAGGGGCTGAATCAGAGGGGCTGACTCAGAGGGCGAGAAACAGAGGAGCTGAAACAGGGGCAAGAAACGGAGGGGTTGAAACAGAGTGTGAGAAACAGAGTGCGAGAAAAAGAGGGGCTGAAACAGAGGGCGAGAAACTGAGGGGCTGAAACAGAGGGGCTGAAACACGGGGTGAGAAATGGAGGGGCTGAAACAGAGGGCGAGAAACAGAGGGGCTGAAACAAAGGGGCTAAAACAGAGGTGCTGAAACAGGGGGCGAGAAAAAGAGGGTCTGAAACAGAGTGCGAGAAACAGAGGGGCTGAAACAGAGGGCGAGAAACAGAGGGGCTGAAACAGAGGGCGAGAAACAGATGGGCTGAAACAGAGGGGCTGAAACAGAGGGGCTGAAACAGAGGGACTGAAACATGGGGCGAGAAACAGAGGGGCTGAAACAGAGTGTGAGAAACAGAGGGGCTGAAACAGAGGGGCTAAAACAGATCGTGAGTAACAGAGTGCGAGAAACAGAGGGGCTGAAACAGAGGGTGAGAAACAGAGGGGTGAAACACAGGGCGAGAAACAGATGGGCTGAAACAGAGGGGCTGAAACAGGGCGAGAAACAGAGGGTCTGAAACTGAGGGGCTGAAACATAGTGTGAGAAACCGCGGGGCAGAAACAGAGGGGCAGAAACAGAGGTCGAGAAACAGAGGGGCTGAAACAGAGGGCGAGAAACAGCGGGGCTGAAACAGAGGGGCTGAAACAGAGTGCGAGAAACAGAGGGGCTGAAACAGAGGGCGAGAAACAGAGGGGCTGAAACAGAGGTAGAGAAACAGAGGGGCTGAAACAGTGGGTGAGAAACAGAGGGGCTGAAACAGAGGGGCTGAAACAGACCGCGAGAAACAGAGGGGCTGAAACAGAGGGCGAGAAACAGAGGGGCTGAAACAGAGGTAGAGAAACAGAGGGGCTGAAACAGTGGGTGAGAAACAGAGGGGCTGAAACACGGGGCGAGAAATGGAGGGGCTGAAACAGAGGGCGAGAAACAGAGGGGCTGAAACAGAGGGGCTGAAACAGAGGGGCTGAAACAGGGGGCGAGAAACAGAGGGTCTGAAACAGAGGGCGAGAAACAGAGGGGTTGAAACAGAGGGCGAGAAACAGAGGGGCTGAAACAGGGGACGAGAAACAGAGGGGCTGAAACAGAGGGCGAGAAACAGAGGGGCTGAAACAGAGGGGCTGAATCAGGGGGGATGAATCATAGGGGCTGAAACAGAGGGTGAGAAACAGAGGGGCTGAAACAGAGGGGCTGAAACAGAGGGGCTGAAACAGAGGGCGAGAAACAGAGGGGCTGAATCAGAGGGGCTGAATCAGAGGGGCTGAAACAGAGGGGCTGAAACAAAGGGACTGAAACATGGGGCGAGAAACAGAGGGGCTGAAACAGAGGGTGAGAAACAGAGGGGCTGAAACAGAGGGGCTAAAACACAGGGTGAGAAACAGAGTGCGAGAAACAATGGGGCTGAAACAGAGGGCGAGAAACAGAGGGGTTGAAACAGAGGGGCTGAAACAGTTTGGCTGAAACATTTTGTGAGAAACAGAGGGCGAGAAACAGAGTGCAAGAAACAGAGGGCGAGAAACAGAGGGGATGAAACAGAGGGGCTAAATCAGAGCGGCTGAATCAGAGGGCGAGAAACAGAGGGGCTGAAACAGGGGGCGAGAAACGGAGGGGCTGAAACAGAGGGCGAGAAACAGAGGGGCTGAAACAGAGGGGCTGAAACAGAGGGGCTGAAACAGAGGGCGAGAAACAGAGGGGCTGAAACAGGGGGCGAGAAACGGAGGGGCTGAAACAGAGGGCGAGAAACAGAGGGGTTGAAACAGAGGGTGAGAAACAGAGGGCGAGAAACAGAGGGGATCAAACAGAGGGGCTGAATCAGAGGGGCTGACTCAGAGGGCGAGAAACAGAGGAGCTGAAACAGGGGCAAGAAACGGAGGGGTTGAAACAGAGTGTGAGAAACAGAGTGCGAGAAAAAGAGGGGCTGAAACAGAGGGCGAGAAACTGAGGGGCTGAAACAGAGGGGCTGAAACACGGGGTGAGAAATGGAGGGGCTGAAACAGAGGGCGAGAAACAGAGGGGCTGAAACAAAGGGGCTAAAACAGAGGTGCTGAAACAGGGGGCGAGAAAAAGAGGGTCTGAAACAGAGTGCGAGAAACAGAGGGGCTGAAACAGAGGGCGAGAAACAGAGGGGCTGAATCAGAGGGCGAGAAACAGATGGGCTGAAACAGAGGGGCTGAAACAGAGGGGCTGAAACAGAGGGACTGAAACATGGGGCGAGAAACAGAGGGGCTGAAACAGAGTGTGAGAAACAGAGGGGCTGAAACAGAGGGGCTAAAACAGATCGTGAGTAACAGAGTGCGAGAAACAGAGGGGCTGAAACAGAGGGTGAGAAACAGAGGGGTGAAACACAGGGCGAGAAACAGATGGGCTGAAACAGAGGGGCTGAAACAGGGCGAGAAACAGAGGGTCTGAAACTGAGGGGCTGAAACATAGTGTGAGAAACCGCGGGGCAGAAACAGAGGGGCAGAAACAGAGGTCGAGAAACAGAGGGGCTGAAACAGAGGGCGAGAAACAGCGGGGCTGAAACAGAGGGGCTGAAACAGAGTGCGAGAAACAGAGGGGCTGAAACAGAGGGCGAGAAACAGAGGGGCTGAAACAGAGGTAGAGAAACAGAGGGGCTGAAACAGTGGGTGAGAAACAGAGGGGCTGAAACAGAGGGGCTGAAACAGACCGCGAGAAACAGAGGGGCTGAAACAGAGGGCGAGAAACAGAGGGGCTGAAACAGAGGTAGAGAAACAGAGGGGCTGAAACAGTGGGTGAGAAACAGAGGGGCTGAAACACGGGGCGAGAAATGGAGGGGCTGAAACAGAGGGCGAGAAACAGAGGGGCTGAAACAGAGGGGCTGAAACAGAGGGGCTGAAACAGGGGGCGAGAAACAGAGGGTCTGAAACAGAGGGCGAGAAACAGAGGGGTTGAAACAGAGGGCGAGAAACAGAGGGGCTGAAACAGGGGACGAGAAACAGAGGGGCTGAAACAGAGGGCGAGAAACAGAGGGGCTGAAACAGAGGGGCTGAATCAGGGGGGATGAATCAAAGGGGCTGAAACAGAGGGTGAGAAACAGAGGGGCTGAAACAGAGGGGCTGAAACAGAGGGGCTGAAACAGAGGGCGAGAAACAGAGGGGCTGAATCAGAGGGGCTGAATCAGAGGGGCTGAAACAGAGGGGCTGAAACAAAGGGCGAGAAACAGAGGGGCTGAAACAGAGGGCGAGAAACAGAGGGGCTGAAACAGAGGGGCTGAAACAGAGGGCGAGAAACAGAGGGCGAGAAACAGAGGAGCTGAAACAGGTGGCGAGAAACGGAGGGGCTGAAACAGAGGGCGAGAAACAGAGGGGTTGAAACAGAGGGTGAGAAACAGAGGGCGAGAAACAGAGGGGATCAAACAGAGGGGCTGAATCAGAGGGGCTGAATCAGAGGGCGAGAAACAGAGGGGCTGAAACAGGGGGCGAGAAACGGAGGGGCTGAAACAGAGGGCGAGAAACAGAGGGGTTGAAACAGAGTGTGAGAAACAGAGTGCGAGAAAAAGAGGGGCTGAAACAGAGGGTGAGAAACAGAGGGGCTGAAACAGAGGGGCTGAAACAGAGGGGCTGAAACAGAGGGACTGAAACATGGGGCGAGAAACAGAGGGGCTGAAACAGTGGGTGAGAAACAGAGGGGCTGAAACAGAGGGGCTAAAACAGAGGGTGAGAAACAGAGTGCGAGAAACAGAGGGGCTGAAACAGAGGGCGAGAAACAGAGGGGCTGAAACAGAGGGCGAGAATCAGATGGGCTGAAACAGAGTGGCTGAAACAGAGGGGCTGAAACAGAGGGACTGAAACATGGGGCGAGAAACAGAGGGGCTGAAACAGAGGGTGAGAAACAGAGGGGCTGAAACAGAGGGGCTAAAACAGAGGGTGAGAAACAGAGGGCGAGAAACACAGGGCGAGAAACAGATGGGCTGAAACAGAGGGGCTGAAACAGAGGGCGAGAAACAGAGTGTCTGAAACAGTGGGCGAGAAACAGAGGGGCTGAAACAGGGGGCGAGAAACAGAGGGGCTGAAACAGAGGGCGAGGAACAGAGGGGCTGAAACAGAGGGGCTGAAACAGAGGGCGAGAAACAGAGGGGCTGAAACAGTGGGTGAGAAGCAGAGGGGCTGAATCAGAGGGTGAGAAACAGAGGGGCTGAAACACGGGGCGAGAATTGGAGGGGCTGAAACAGAGGTCGAGAAACAGAGGGGCTGAAACGGGGGGCGAGAAACAGAGGGTCTGAAACACAGGGCGAGAAACAGAGGAGCTGAAACAGAGGGCGAGAAACAGAGGGGCTGAAACAGAGGGGCTGAAACAGAGGGCGAGACACAGCGGGGCTGAAACAGAGGGGCTGAAACAGAGGGCGAGAAACAGAGGGGCTGAAATAGAGCGGCTGAAACAGAGGGCGAGAAACAGAGGGGCTGAAACAGAGCGGCTGAAACAGAGGATGAGAAACAGAGGGGCTGCAACAGGAGGCGAGAAATGGAGGGGCTGAAACAGAGGGCGAGAAACAGATGGGCTGAAACAGAGGGCGAGAAACAGAGGGGCTGAAACAGGGGGCGAGAAACGGAGGGGCTGAAACAGAGGGCGAGAAACAGAGGGGTTGAAACAGAGGGTGAGAAACAGAGTGCGAGAAAAAGAGGGGCTGAAACAGAGGGCGAGAAACAGAGGGGCTGAAACAGAGGGGCTGAAACAGTGGGCGAGAAACAGAGGGGCTGAAACAGAGGGGCTGAAACAGAGGGCGAGAAACAGTGGGGCTGAAACAGGGCGCGAGAAACGGAGGGGCTGAAACAGCGGGCGAGAAACAGAGGGGCTGAAACAGAGGGTGAGAAACAGAGGTGCTGAAGCAGAGCGGCTAAAACAGAGGGTGAGAAACAGAGTGCGAGAAACAGAGCGTGAGAAACAGAATGCGAAAAACAGAGGGGCTGAAACAGAGGGCGAGAAACAGATGGGCTGAAACAGAGGGGCTGAATCAGAGGGCGAGAAACAGAGGGCGAGAAACAGAGGGGATCAAACAGAAGGGCTGAATCAGAGGGGCTGAATCAGAGGGCGAGAAACAGAGGGGCTGAAACAGGGGGCGAGAAACGGAGGGGCTGAAACAGAGGGCGAGAAACAGAGGGGTTGAAACAGAGGGTGAGAAACAGAGTGCGGGAAAATGAGGGGCTGAAACAGAGGGCGAGAAACAGAGGGGCTGAAATAGAGGGGCTGAAACAGAGGGACTGAAACATGGGGCGAGAAACAGAGGGGCTGAAACGGAGGGTGAGAAACAGAGGGGCTGAAACAGAGGGGCTAAAACACAGGGTGAGAAACAGAGTGCGAGAAACAATGGGGCTGAAACAGAGGGCGAGAAACAGAGGGGCTGAAACAGAGGGGTTGAAACAGAGGGGCTGAAACAGTTTGGCTGAAATATTTTGTGAGAAACAGAGGGCGAGAAACAGAGAGCGAGAAACAGAGTGGTTGAAACATAAGTGCTGAAACAGAGTGCAAGAAACAGAGGGCGAGAAACAGAGGGGATGAAACAGAGGGGCTAAATCAGAGGGGCTGAAACATAGGGCGAGAACCAGAGGGCGAGAAACAGAGGGGCTGAAACAGAGGAGCTGAAACAGCGGGCGAGAAACAGAGGGGCTGAAACAGGGGGCGAGAAACGGAGGGGCTGAAACAGAGGGGCTGAAACAGAGGGGCTGAAACAGGGGGCGAGAAACGGAGGGGCTGAAACAGAGGGCGAGAAACAGAGGGGTTGAAACAGAGGGGCTGAAACAGAGGGGCTGAAACAGAGGGACTGAAACATGGGGCAAGAAACAGAGGGGCTGAAACAGAGTGTGAGAAACAGAGGGGCTGAAACAGAGGGGCTAAAACAGAGGGTGAGTAACAGAGTGCGAGAAACAGAGGGGCTGAAACAGAGGGTGAGAAACAGAGGGGTGAAACACAGGGCGAGAAACAGATGGGCTGAAACAGAGGGGCTGAAACAGAGGGCGAGAAACAGACGGTCTGAAACAGAGGGGCTGAAACATAGGGTGAGAAACAGCGGGGCATAAACAGAGGGGCAGAAACAGAGGGCGAGAAACAGAGGGGCTGAAACAGAGGGCGAGAAACAGCGGGGCTGAAACAGAGGGGCTGAAACAGAGGGGCTGAAACAGAGGGCGAGAAACAGAGGGGCTGAATCAGAGGGGCTGAATCAGAGGGGCTGAATCAGAGGGGCTGAAACAGAGGGGCTGAAACAAAGGGCGAGAAACAGAGGGGCTGAAACAGAGGGAGAGAAACAGAGGGGCTGAAACAGTGGGTGAGAAACAGAGGGGCTGAAACAGAGGGAGAGAAACAGAGGGGCTGAAACAGTGGGTGAGAAACAGAGGGGCTGAAACACGGGGCGAGAAATGGAGGGGCTGAAACAGAGGGCGAGAAACAGAGGGGCTGAAACAGAGGGGCTGAAACAGGGGGCGAGAAACAGAGGGTCTCAAACAGAGGGCGAGAAACAGAGGGGTTGAAACAGAGGGCGACAAACAGAGAGGCTGAAACAGGGGGCGAGAAACAGAGGGGCTGAAACAGAGGGCGAGAAACAGAGGGGCTGAAACAGAGGGGCTGAATCAGAGGGGCTGAATCATAGGGGCTGAAACAGAGGGTGAGAAACAGAGGGGCTGAAACAGAGGGGCTGAAACAGAGGGGCTGAAACAGAGGGCGAGAAACAGAGGGGCTGAATCAGAGGGGCTGAATCAGAGGGGCTGAATCAGAGGGGCTGAAACAGAGGGGCTGAAACAAAGGGCGAGAAACAGAGGGGCTGAAACAGAGGGCGAAAAACAGAGGGGCTGAAACAGAGGGCGAGAAACAGAGGGGCTGAAACAGAGGGGCTGAAACAGAGGGGCTGAAACAGAGGGCGAGAAACAGAGGGCGAGAAACAGAGGAGCTGAAACAGAGGGGCTGAATCAGAGGGCGAGAAACAGAGGTGCTGAAACAGGTGGTGAGAAACGGAGGGGCTGAAACAGAGGGCGAGAAACAGAGGGCGAGAAACAGAGGGTGAGAAACAGAGGGCGAGAAACAGAGGGGATCAAACAGAGGGGCTGAATCAGAGGGGCTGAATCAGAGGGCGAGAAACAGAGGGGCTGAAACAGGGGGCGAGAAACGGAGGGGCTGAAACAGAGGGCGAGAAACAGAGGGGTTGAAACAGAGTGTGAGAAACACAGTGCGAGAAAAAGAGGGGCTGAAACAGAGGGCGAGAAACAGAGGGGCTGAAACAGAGGGGCTGAAACAGAGGGGCTGAAACAGAGGGACTGAAACATGGGGCGAGAAACAGAGGGGCTGAAACAGAGGGTGAGAAACAGAGGGGCTGAAACAGAGGGGCTAAAACAGAGGGTGAGAAACAGAGTGCGAGAAACAGAGGGGCTGAAACAGAGGGCGAGAAACAGAGGGGCTGAAACAGAGGGCGAGAAACAGATGGGCTGAAACAGAGGGGCTGAAACAGAGGGGCTGAAACAGAGGGACTGAAACATGGGGCGAGAAACAGAGGGGCTGAAACAGAGGGTGAGAAACAGAGGGGC
Organism: Chiloscyllium punctatum; assembly: GCF_047496795.1. Lineage (NCBI taxonomy): Eukaryota > Metazoa > Chordata > Chondrichthyes > Orectolobiformes > Hemiscylliidae > Chiloscyllium > Chiloscyllium punctatum. Next base: position 1,280,045 of record NC_092739.1, read on the forward strand.
TGAAACAGAGGGGCTAAAACAGAGGGTGAGAAACAGAGGGGCTGAAACAGAGGGTGAGAAACAGAGTGCGAGAAACACAGGGCGAGAAACAGAGAGGCTGTAACAGAGGGGCTGAAACAGAGGGCGAGAAACAGTGTGTCTGAAACAGTGGGCGAGAAACAGAGGACGAGAAACAGAGCGGCTGAAACAGGGGGCGAGAAACAGAGGGGCTGAAACAGAGGGCGAGGAACAGAGAGGCTGAAACAGAGGGCGAGAAACAGAGGGGCTGAAACAGTGGGTGAGAAGCAGAGGGGCTGAATCAGAGGGTGAGAAACAGAGGGGCTGAAACACGGGGCGAGAAATGGTGGGGCTGAAACAGAGGGGGAGAAACAGAGGGTCTGAAACAGAGGCGCTGAAACAGAGGGGCTGAAACGGGGGGCGAGAAACAGAGGGTCTGAAACATAGGGCGAGAAACAGAGGGGCTGAAACAGAGGGCAAGAAACAGAGGCGCTGTAATAGAGAGGCTGAAACAGAGGGCGAGAAACAGAGGGGCTGAAACAGAGCGGCTGAAACAGAGGGTGAGAAACAGAGGGGCTGCAACAGGGGGCGAGAAATGGAGGGGCTGAAACAGAGGGCGAGAAACAGATGGGCTGAAACAGAGGGCGAGAAACAGAGGGGTTGAAACAGGGGGCGAGAAACGGAGGGGCTGAAACAGAGGGCGAGAAACAGAGGGGTTGAAACAGAGGGTGAGAAACAGAGTGCGAGAAAAATAGGGGCTGAAACAGAGGGTGAGAAACAGAGGGGCTGAAACAGAGGGGCTGAAACAGAGGGCGAGAAACAGAGGGGCTGAAACAGAGGGGCTGAAACAGGGGGGTTGAAACAGAGGGTGAGAAACATTGGGCGAGAAACAGAGGGGATTAAACAGAGGGGCTGAATCAGAGGGGCTGAATCAGAGGGCGAGCAACAGAGGGGCTGAAACAGGGGGCGAGAAACGGAGGGGCTGAAACAGAGGGGCTGAAACAGAGGGGCTGAAACAGGGGGCGAGAAACGGAGGGGCTGAAACAGAGGGCGAGAAACAGAGGGGTTGAAACAGAGGGGCTGAAACAGAGGGGCTGAAACAGAGGGACTGAAACATGGGGCAAGAAACAGAGGGGCTGAAACAGAGTGTGAGAAACAGAGGGGCTGAAACAGAGGGGCTAAAACAGAGGGTGAGTAACAGAGTGCGAGAAACAGAGGGGCTGAAACAGAGGGTGAGAAACAGAGGGGTGAAACACAGGGCGAGAAACAGATGGGCTGAAACAGAGGGGCTGAAACAGAGGGCGAGAAACAGACGGTCTGAAACAGAGGGGCTGAAACATAGGGTGAGAAACAGCGGGGCATAAACAGAGGGGCAGAAACAGAGGGCGAGAAACAGAGGGGCTGAAACAGAGGGCGAGAAACAGCGGGGCTGAAACAGAGGGGCTGAAACAGAGGGGCTGAAACAGAGGGCGAGAAACAGAGGGGCTGAATCAGAGGGGCTGAATCAGAGGGGCTGAATCAGAGGGGCTGAAACAGAGGGGCTGAAACAAAGGGCGAGAAACAGAGGGGCTGAAACAGAGGGAGAGAAACAGAGGGGCTGAAACAGTGGGTGAGAAACAGAGGGGCTGAAACAGAGGGTGAGAAACAGAGGGGCTGAAACAGTGGGTGAGAAACAGAGGGGCTGAAACACGGGGCGAGAAATGGAGGGGCTGAAACAGAGGGCGAGAAACAGAGGGGCTGAAACAGAGGGGCTGAAACAGGGGGCGAGAAACAGAGGGTCTCAAACAGAGGGCGAGAAACAGAGGGGTTGAAACAGAGGGCGACAAACAGAGAGGCTGAAACAGGGGGCGAGAAACAGAGGGGCTGAAACAGAGGGCGAGAAACAGAGGGGCTGAAACAGAGGGGCTGAATCAGAGGGGCTGAATCATAGGGGCTGAAACAGAGGGTGAGAAACAGAGGGGCTGAAACAGAGGGGCTGAAACAGAGGGGCTGAAACAGAGGGCGAGAAACAGAGGGGCTGAATCAGAGGGGCTGAATCAGAGGGGCTGAATCAGAGGGGCTGAAACAGAGGGGCTGAAACAAAGGGCGAGAAACAGAGGGGCTGAAACAGAGGGCGAAAAACAGAGGGGCTGAAACAGAGGGCGAGAAACAGAGGGGCTGAAACAGAGGGGCTGAATCAGAGGGCGAGAAACAGAGGTGCTGAAACAGGTGGTGAGAAACGGAGGGGCTGAAACAGAGGGCGAGAAACAGAGGGGTTGAAACAGAGGGTGAGAAACAGAGGGCGAGAAACAGAGGGGATCAAACAGAGGGGCTGAATCAGAGGGGCTGAATCAGAGGGCGAGAAACAGAGGGGCTGAAACAGGGGGCGAGAAACGGAGGGGCTGAAACAGAGGGCGAGAAACAGAGGGGTTGAAACAGAGTGTGAGAAACACAGTGCGAGAAAAAGAGGGGCTGAAACAGAGGGCGAGAAACAGAGGGGCTGAAACAGAGGGGCTGAAACAGAGGGGCTGAAACAGAGGGACTGAAACATGGGGCGAGAAACAGAGGGGCTGAAACAGAGGGTGAGAAACAGAGGGGCTGAAACAGAGGGGCTAAAACAGAGGGTGAGAAACAGAGTGCGAGAAACAGAGGGGCTGAAACAGAGGGCGAGAAACAGAGGGGCTGAAACAGAGGGCGAGAAACAGATGGGCTGAAACAGAGGGGCTGAAACAGAGGGGCTGAAACAGAGGGACTGAAACATGGGGCGAGAAACAGAGGGGCTGAAACAGAGGGTGAGAAACAGAGGGGCTGAAACAGAGGGGCTAAAACAGAGGGTGAGAAACAGAGGGGCTGAAACAGAGGGTGAGAAACAGAGTGCGAGAAACACAGGGCGAGAAACAGAGAGGCTGTAACAGAGGGGCTGAAACAGAGGGCGAGAAACAGTGTGTCTGAAACAGTGGGCGAGAAACAGAGGACGAGAAACAGAGCGGCTGAAACAGGGGGCGAGAAACAGAGGGGCTGAAACAGAGGGCGAGGAACAGAGAGGCTGAAACAGAGGGCGAGAAACAGAGGGGCTGAAACAGTGGGTGAGAAGCAGAGGGGCTGAATCAGAGGGTGAGAAACAGAGGGGCTGAAACACGGGGCGAGAAATGGTGGGGCTGAAACAGAGGGGGAGAAACAGAGGGTCTGAAACAGAGGCGCTGAAACAGAGGGGCTGAAACGGGGGGCGAGAAACAGAGGGTCTGAAACATAGGGCGAGAAACAGAGGGGCTGAAACAGAGGGCAAGAAACAGAGGCGCTGTAATAGAGAGGCTGAAACAGAGGGCGAGAAACAGAGGGGCTGAAACAGAGCGGCTGAAACAGAGGGTGAGAAACAGAGGGGCTGCAACAGGGGGCGAGAAATGGAGGGGCTGAAACAGAGGGCGAGAAACAGATGGGCTGAAACAGAGGGCGAGAAACAGAGGGGTTGAAACAGGGGGCGAGAAACGGAGGGGCTGAAACAGAGGGCGAGAAACAGAGGGGTTGAAACAGAGGGTGAGAAACAGAGTGCGAGAAAAATAGGGGCTGAAACAGAGGGTGAGAAACAGAGGGGCTGAAACAGAGGGGCTGAAACAGAGGGCGAGAAACAGAGGGGCTGAAACAGAGGGGCTGAAACAGGGGGGTTGAAACAGAGGGTGAGAAACATTGGGCGAGAAACAGAGGGGATTAAACAGAGGGGCTGAATCAGAGGGGCTGAATCAGAGGGCGAGCAACAGAGGGGCTGAAACAGGGGGCGAGAAACGGATGGGCTGAAACAGAGGGCGAGAAACAGAGAGATTGAAACAGAGGGCGAGAAACAGAGTGCAAGAAAAAGAGGGGCTGAAACAGAGGGCGAGAAACAGAGGGGCAGAAACAGAGGGGCTGAAACAGAGGGGCTGAAACAGAGGGCGAGAAACAGAGGGCGAGAAACAGAGGAGCTGAAACAGAGGGGCTGAATCAGAGTGCGAGAAACAGAGGTGCTGAAACAGGTGGTGAGAAACGGAGGGGCTGAAACAGAGGGCGAGAAACAGAGGGCGAGAAACAGAGGGTGAGAAACAGAGGGCGAGAAACAGAGGGGATCAAACAGAGGGGCTGAATCAGAGGGGCTGAATCAGAGGGCGAGAAACAGAGGGGCTGAAACAGGGGGCGAGAAACGGAGGGGCTGAAACAGAGGGCGAGAAACAGAGGGGTTGAAACAGAGTGTGAGAAACACAGTGCGAGAAAAAGAGGGGCTGAAACAGAGGGCGAGAAACAGAGGGGCTGAAACAGAGGGGCTGAAACAGAGGGGCTGAAACAGAGGGACTGAAACATGGGGCGAGAAACAGAGGGGCTGAAACAGAGGGTGAGAAACAGAGGGGCTGAAACAGAGGGGCTAAAACAGAGGGTGAGAAACAGAGTGCGAGAAACAGAGGGGCTGAAACAGAGGGCGAGAAACAGAGGGGCTGAAACAGAGGGCGAGAAACAGATGGGCTGAAACAGAGGGGCTGAAACAGAGGGGCTGAAACAGAGGGACTGAAACATGGGGCGAGAAACAGAGGGGCTGAAACAGAGGGTGAGAAACAGAGGGGCTGAAACAGAGGGGCTAAAACAGAGGGTGAGAAACAGAGGGGCTGAAACAGAGGGTGAGAAACAGAGTGCGAGAAACACAGGGCGAGAAACAGAGAGGCTGAAACAGAGGGGCTGAAACAGAGGGCGAGAAACAGTGTGTCTGAAACAGTGGGCGAGAAACAGAGGACGAGAAACAGAGCGGCTGAAACAGGGGGCGAGAAACAGAGGGGCTGAAACAGAGGGCGAGGAACAGAGAGGCTGAAACAGAGGGCGAGAAACAGAGGGGCTGAAACAGTGGGTGAGAAGCAGAGGGGCTGAATCAGAGGGTGAGAAACAGAGGGGCTGAAACACGGGGCGAGAAATGGTGGGGCTGAAACAGAGGGGGAGAAACAGAGGGTCTGAAACAGAGGCGCTGAAACAGAGGGGCTGAAACGGGGGGCGAGAAACAGAGGGTCTGAAACATAGGGCGAGAAACAGAGGGGCTGAAACAGAGGGCAAGAAAGAGAGGGGCTGAAACAGAGGGGCTGAAACAGAGGGCGAGACACAGCGGGGCTTAAACAGAGGGGCTGAAACAGTGGGCGAGAAACAGAGGCGCTGAAATAGAGAGGCTGAAACAGAGGGCGAGAAACAGAGGGGCTGAAACAGAGCGGCTGAAACAGAGGGTGAGAAACAGAGGGGCTGCAACAGGGGGCGAGAAATGGAGGGGCTGAAACAGAGGGCGAGAAACAGATGGGCTGAAACAGAGGGCGAGAAACAGAGGGGCTGAAACAGGGGGCGAGAAACGGAGGGGCTGAAACAGAGGGCGAGAAACAGAGGGGTTGAAACAGAGGGTGAGAAACAGAGTGAGAGAAAAATAGGGGCTGAAACAGAGGGTGAGAAACAGAGGGGCTGAAACAGAGGGGCTGAAACAGAGGGCGAGAAACAGAGGGGCTGAAACAGAGGGGCTGAAACAGAGGGGTTGAAACAGAGGGTGAGAAACATTGGGCGAGAAACAGAGGGGATCAAACAGAGGGGCTGAATCAGAGGGGCTGAATCAGAGGGCGAGCAACAGAGGGGCTGAAACAGGGGGCGAGAAACGGAGGGGCTGAAACAGAGGGCGAGAAACAGAGAGATTGAAACAGAGGGCGAGAAACAGAGTGCGAGAAAAAGAGGGGCTGAAACAGAGGGCGAGAAACAGAGGGGCAGAAACAGAGGGGCTGAAACAGAGGGACTGAAACATGGGGCGAGAAACAGAGGGGCTGAAACAGAGGGTGAGAAACAAAGGGGCTGAAACAGAGGGGCTAAAACAGAGGGTGAGAAACAGAGTGCGAGAAACAGAGGGGCTGAAACAGAGGGCAAGAAACAGAGGGGCTGAAACAGAGGGCGAGAAACAGATGGGCTGAAACAGAGGGGCTGAAACAGAGGGGCTGAAACAGAGGTGCTGAAACAGAGGGACTGAAACATGGGGCGAGAAACAGAGGGGCTGAAACAGAGGGTGAGAAACAGAGGGGCTGAACCAGAGGGGCTAAAACAGAGTGTGAGAAACAGAGTGCGAGAAACAGAGGGGCTGAAACAGAGGGCGAGAAACAGAGGAGTGAAACAGAGGGCGAGAAACAGATGGGCTGAAACAGAGGGGCTGAAACAGAGGGCGAGAAACAGAGGGGCTGAAACGTGGGGCGAGAAACAGAGGGGCTGAAACAGAGGGAGAGAAACAGAGGGGCTGAAACAATGGGTGAGAAAAAGAGGGGCTGAAACACGGGGCGAGAAATGGAGGGGCTGAAACAGAGGGCGAGAAACAGAGGGGCTGAAACAGAGGGGCTGAAACAGAGGGGCTGAAACAGGGGGCGAGAAACAGAGGGACTGAAACAGAGGGCGAGAAACAGAGGGGTTGAAACAGACGGCGAGAAACAGAGGGGCTGAAACAGGGGGCGAGAAACAGAGGGGCTGAAACAGAGGGCGAGAAACAGAGGGGCTGAAACAGAGGGCGAGAAACAGATGGGCTGAAACAGAGGGGCTGAAACAGAGGGGCTGAAACAGAGGGACTGAAACATGGGGCGAGAAACAGAGGGGCTGAAACAGAGTGTGAGAAACAGAGGGGCTGAAACAGAGGGGCTAAAACAGAGGGTGAGTAAAAGAGTGCGAGAAACAGAGGGGCTGAAACAGAGGGTGAGAAACAGAGGGGTGAAACACAGGGCGAGAAACAGATGGGCTGAAACAGAGGGGCTGAAACATAGGGTGAGAAACAGCGGGGCAGAAACAGAGGGCGAGAAACAGAGGGGCTGAAACAGAGGGCGAGAAACAGCGGGGCTGAAACAGAGGGGCTGAAACAGAGCGCGAGAAACAGAGGGGCTGAAACAGAGGGGCTGAAACAGAGGGCGAGAAACAGAGGGGCTGAAACAGAGGTAGAGAAACAGAGGGGCTGAAACAGTGGGTGAGAAACAGAGGGGCTGAAACACGGGGCGAGAAATGGAGGGGCTGAAACAGAGGGCGAGAAACAGAGGGGCTGAAACAGAGGGGCTGAAACAGAGGGGCTGAAACAGGGGGCGAGAAACAGAGGGTCTGAAACAGAGGGCGAGAAACAGAGGGCGAGAAACAGAGGGGCTGAAACAGGGGGCGAGAAACAGAGGGGCTGAAACAGAGGGCGAGAAACAGAGGGGCTGAAACAGAGGGGCTGAATCAGAGGAGCTGAATCATAGGGGCTGAAACAGAGGGTGAGAAACAGAGGGGCTGAAACAGAGGGGCTGAAACAGAGGGGCTGAAACAGAGGGCGAGAAACAGAGGGGCTGAATCAGAGGGGCTGAATCAGAGGGGCTGAAACAGAGGGGCTGAAACAAAGGGCGAGAAACAGAGGGGCTGAAACAGAGGGCGAGAAACAGAGGGGCTGAAACAGAGGGGCTGAAACAGAGGGGCTGAAACAGAGGGCGAGAAACAGAGGAGCTGAAACAGGTGGCGAGAAACGGAGGGGCTGAAACAGAGGGCGAGAAACAGAGGGGTTGAAAAAGAGGGTGAGAAACAGAGGGCGAGAAACAGAGGGGATCAAACAGAGGGGCTGAATCAGATGGGCTGAATCAGAGGGTGAGAAACAGAGGTGCTGAAACAGGGGGCGAGAAACGGAGGGGCTGAAACAGAGGGCGAGAAACAGAGGGGTTGAAACAGAGTGTGAGAAACAGAGTGCGAGAAAAAGAGGGGCTGAAACAGAGGGTGAGAAACAGAGGGGCTGAAACAGAGGGGCTGAAACAGAGGGGCTGAAACAGAGGGACTGAAACATGGGGCGAGAAACAGAGGGGCTGAAACAGTGGGTGAGAAACAGAGGGGCTGAAACAGAGGGGCTAAAACAGAGGGTGAGAAACAGAGTGCGAGAAACAGAGGGGCTGAAACAGAGGGCGAGAAACAGAGGGGCTGAAACAGAGGGCGAGAATCAGATGGGCTGAAACAGAGGGGCTGAAACACAGGGGCTGAAACAGAGGGACTGAAACATGGGGCGAGAAACAGAGGGGCTGAAACAGAGGGTGAGAAACAGAGGGGCTGAAACAGAGGGGCTAAAACAGAGGGTGAGAAATAGAGTGCGAGAAACAGAGGGGCTGAAACAGAGGGTGAGAAACAGAGGGCGAGAAACACAGGGCGAGAAACAGATGGGCTGAAACAGAGGGGCTGAAACAGAGGGCGAGAAACAGAGTGTCTGAAACAGTGGGCGAGAAACGGAGGGGCTGAAACAGAGGGCGTGAAACAGAGGGGTTGAAACAGAGTGTGAGAAACAGAGTGCGAGAAAAAGAGGGGCTGAAACAGAGGGTGAGAAACAGAGGGGCTGAAACAGAGGGACTGAAACATGGGGCGAGAAACAGAGGGGCTGAAACAGTGGGTGAGAAACAGAGGGGCTGAAACAGAGGGGCTAAAACAGAGGGTGAGAAACAGAGTGCGAGAAACAGAGGGGCTGAAACAGAGGGCGAGAAACAGAGGGGCTGAAACAGAGGGCGAGAATCAGATGGGCTGAAACAGAGGGGCTGAAACAGAGGGGCTGAAACAGAGGGACTGAAACATGGGGCGAGAAACAGAGGGGCTGAAACAGAGGGTGAGAAACAGAGGGGCTGAAACAGAGGGGCTAAAACAGAGGGTGAGAAATAGAGTGCGAGAAACAGAGGGGCTGAAACAGAGGGTGAGAAACAGAGGGGCTGAAACAGAGGGCGAGGAACAGAGGGGATCAAACAGAGGGGCTGAATCAGATTGGCTGAATCAGAGGGCGAGAAACAGAGGGGCTGAAACAGGGGGCGAGAAACGGAGGGGCTGAAACAGAGGGCGAGAAACAGAGGGGTTGAAACAGAGTGTGAGAAACAGAGTGCGAGAAAAAGAGGGGCTGAAACAGAGGGTGAGAAACAGAGGGGCTGAAACAGAGGGGCTGAAACAGAGGGGCTGAAACAGAGGGACTGAAACATGGGGCGAGAAACAGAGGGGCTGAAACAGTGGGTGAGAAACAGAGGGGCTGAAACAGAGGGGCTAAAACAGAGGGTGAGAAACAGAGTGCGAGAAACCGAGGGGCTAAAACAGAGGGTGAGAAATAGAGTGCGAGAAACAGAGGGGCTGAAACAGAGGGTGAGAAACAGAGGGCGAGAAACACAGGGCGAGAAACAGATGGGCTGAAACAGAGGGGCTGAAACAGAGGGACTGAAACATGGGGCGAGAAACAGAGGGGCTGAAACAGAGGGTGAGAAACAGATGGGCTGAAACAGAGGGGCTAAAACAGAGGGTGAGAAATAGAGTGCGAGAAACAGAGGGGCTGAAACAGAGGGTGAGAAACAGAGGGCGAGAAACACAGGGCAAGAAACAGATGGGCTGAAACAGAGGGGCTGAAACAGAGGGCGAGAAACAGAGGGGCTGAAACAGGGGGCGAGAAACAGAGGGTGAGAAACAGAGGGCGAGAAACAGAGGGGATCAAACAGAGGGGCTGAATCAGAGGGGCTGAATCAGAGGGCGAGAAACAGAGGTGCTGAAACAGGGGGCGAGAAACGGAGGGGCTGAAACAGAGGGCGAGAAACAGAGGGGTTGAAACAGAGTGTGAGAAACAGTGTGCGAGAAAAAGAGGGGCTGAAACAGAGGGTGAGAAACAGAGGGGCTGAAACAGAGGGGCTGAAACAGAGGGGCTGAAATAGAGGGACTGAAACATGGGGCGAGAAACAGAGGGGCTGAAACAGTGGGTGAGAAACAGAGGGGCTGAAACAGAGGGGCTAAAACAGAGGGTGAGAAACAGAGTGCGAGAAACAGAGGGGCTGAAACAGAGGGCGAGAAACAGAGGGGCTGAAACAGAGGGCGAGAATCAGATGGGCTGAAACAGAGGGGCTGAAACAGAGGGGCTGAAACAGAGGGACTGAAACATGGGGCGAGAAACAGAGGGGCTGAAACAGAGGGTGAGAAACAGAGGGGCTGAAACAGAGGGGCTAAAACAGAGGGTGAGAAATAGAGTGCGAGAAACAGAGTGGCTGAAACAGAGGGTGAGAAACAGAGGGCGAGAAACACAGGGCGAGAAACAGATGGGCTGAAACAGAGGGGCTGAAACAGAGGGCGAGAAACAGAGGGGCTGAAACAGGGGGGGAGAAACAGAGGGGCTGAAACAGAGGGCGAGGAACAGAGGGGCTGAAACAGAGGGGCTGAAACAGAGGGCGAGAAACAGAGGGGCTGAAACAGTGGGTGAGAAGCAGAGGGGCTGAATCAGAGGGTGAGAAACAGAGGGGCTGAAACACGGGGCGAGAAATGGAGGGGCTGAAACAGAGGGCGAGAAACAGAGGGCGAGACACAGCGGGGCTGAAACAGAGGGGCTGAAACAGAGTGCGAGAAACAGAGGAGCTGAAATAGAGCGGCTGAAACAGAGGGCGAGAAACAGAGGGGCTGAAACAGAGCGGCTGAAACAGAGGGTGAGAAACAGAGGGGCTGCAACAGGGGGCGAGAAATGGAGGGGCTGAAACAGAGGGCGAGAAACAGATGGGCTGAAACAGAGGGCGAGAAACAGAGGGGCTGAAACAGGGGGCGAGAAACGGAGGGGCTGAAACAGAGGGCGAGAAACAGAGGGGTTGAAACAGAGGGTGAGAAACAGAGTGCGAGAAAAAGAGGGGCTGAAACAGAGGGCGAGAAACAGAGGGGCTGAAACAGAGGGGCTGAAACAGAGGGCGAGAAACAGAGGGGCTGAAACAGAGGGGCTGAAACAGTGGGCGAGAAACAGCGGGGCTGAAACAGGGCGCGAGAAACGGAGGGGCTGAAACAGCGGGCGAGAAACAGAGGGGCTGAAACAGAGGGTGAGAAACAGAGGTGCTGAAGCAGAGCGGCTAAAACAGAGGGTGAGAAACAGAGTGCGAGAAACAGAGCGTGAGAAACAGAATGCGAAAAACAGAGGGGCTGGAAGAGAGGGCGAGAAACAGATGTGCTGAAACAGAGGGGCTGAATCAGAGGGCGAGAAACAGAGGGCGAGAGACAGAGGGGATGAAACAGAGGGGCTAAATCAGAGGGGCTGAAACATAGGGCGAGAACCAGAGGGCGAGAAACAGAGGGGCTGAAACAGAGGAGCTGAATCAGAGGGCGAGAAACAGAGGGGCTGAAACAGGGGGCGAGAAACGGAGGGGATGAAACAGAGGGCGAGAAACAGAGGGGCTGAAACAGAGGGGCTGAAACAGAGGGGCTGAAACAGAGGGCGAGAAACAGAGGGGCTGAAACAGAGGGCGAGAAACAGATGGGCTGCAACAGAGGGGCTGAAACAGAGGGGCTGAAACAGGGGGCGAGAAACGGAGGGGCTGAAACAGAGGGCGAGAAACAGAGGGGTTGAAACAGAGGGTGAGAAACAGAGGGCGAGAAACAGAGGGGATCAAACAGAGGGGCTGAATCAGAGGGGCTGAATCAGAGGGCGAGAAACAGAGGGTCTGAAACAGGGGGCGAGAAACGGAGGGGCTGAAACAGAGGGCGAGAAACAGAGGGGTTGAAACAGAGTGTGAGAAACAGAGTGCGAGAAAAAGAGGGGCTGAAACAGAGGGCGAGAAACAGAGGGGCTGAAACAGAGGGGATGAAACACGGGGCGAGAAATGGAGGGGCTGAAACAGAGGGCGAGAAACAGAGGGGCTGAAACAAAGGGGCTAAAACAGAGGTGCTGAAACAGGGGGCGAGAAAAAGACGGTCTGAAACAGAGTGCGAGAAACAGAGGGGCTGAAACAGAGGGCGAGAAACAGAGGGGCTGAAACAGAGGGCGAGAAACAGATGGGCTGAAACAGAGGGGCTGAAACAGAGGGGCTGAAACAGAGGGACTGAAACATGGGGCAAGAAACAGAGGGGCTGAAACAGAGTGAGAGAAACAGAGGGGCTGAAACAGAGGGGCTAAAACAGAGGGTGAGTAACAGAGTGCGAGAAACAGAGGGGCTGAAACAGAGGGTGAGAAACAGAGGGGGGAAAAAAAAGGGCGAGAAACAGATGGGCTGAAACAGAGGGGCTGAAACAGAGGGGCTGAAACATAGTGTGAGAAACAGCGGGGCAGAAACAGAGGGGCAGAAACAGAGGGCGAGAAACAGAGGGGCTGAAACAGAGGGCGAGAAACAGCGGGGCTGAAACAGAGGGGCTGAAACAGAGCGCGAGAAACAGAGGGGCTGAAACAGATGGGCTGAAAGAGAGGGCGAGAAACAGAGGGGCTGAAACAGAGGGAGAGAAACAGAGGGGCTGAAACAGTGGGTGAGAAACAGAGGGGCTGAAACACGGGGCGAGAAATCGAGGGGCTGAAACAGAGGGCGAGAAACAGAGGGGCTGAAACAGAGGGGCTGAAACAGAGGGGCTGAAACAGGGGGCGAGAAACAGAGGGTCTGAAACAGAGGGCAAGAAACAGAGGGGTTGAAACAGAGGGCGAGAAACAGAGGGGCTGAAACAGGGGGCGAGAAACAGAGGGGCTGAAACAGAGGGCGAGAAACAGAGGGGCTGAAACAGAGGGGCTGAATCAGAGGGGCTGAATCATAGGGGCTGAAACAGAGGGTGAGAAACAGAGGGGCTGAAACAGAGGGGCTGAAACAGAGGGGCTGAAACAGAGGGCGAGAAACAGATGGGCTGAAACAGAGGGGCTGAATCAGAGGGCGAGAAACAGAGGGCGAGAAACAGAGGGGATCAAACAGAGGGGCTGAATCAGAGGGGCTGAATCAGAGGGCGAGAAACAGAGGGGCTGAAACAGGGGGCGAGAAACGGAGGGGCTGAAACACAGGGCGAGAAACAGAGGGGTTGAAACAGAGGGTGAGAAACAGAGTGCGGGAAAAAGAGGGGCTGAAACAGAGGGCGAGAAACAGAGGGGCTGAAATAGAGGGGCTGAAACAGAGGGACTGAAACATGGGGCGAGAAACAGAGGGGCTGAAACAGAGGGTGAGAAACAGAGGGGCTGAAACAGAGGGGCTAAAACACAGGGTGAGAAACAGAGTGCGAGAAACAATGGGGCTGAAACAGAGGGCGAGAAACAGAGGGGCTGAAACAGAGGGGTTGAAACAGAGGGGCTGAAACAGTTTGGCTGAAATATTTTGTGAGAAACAGAGGGCGAGAAACAGAGAGCGAGAAACAGAGTGGTTGAAACATAAGTGCTGAAACAGAGTGCAAGAAACAGAGGGCGAGAAACAGAGGGGATGAAACAGAGGGGCTAAATCAGAGGGGCTGAAACATAGGGCGAGAACCAGAGGGCGAGAAACAGAGGGGCTGAAACAGAGGAGCTGAATCAGAGGGCGAGAAACAGAGGGGCTGAAACAGGGGGCGAGAAACGGAGGGGCAGAAACAGAGGACAAGAAACAGAGCGGCTGAAACAGAGGGGCTGAAACAGAGAGGCTGAAACAGAGGGCGAGAAACAGAGGGGCTGAAACAGAGGGCGAGAAACAGATGGGCTGCAACAGAGGGGCTGAAACAGAGGGGCTGAAACAGGGGGCGAGAAACGGAGGGGCTGAAACAGAGGGCGAGAAACAGAGGGGTTGAAACAGAGGGGCTGAAACAGAGGGGCTGAAACAGAGGGACTGAAACATGGGGCAAGAAACAGAGGGGCTGAAACAGAGTGTGAGAAACAGAGGGGCTGAAACAGAGGGGCTAAAACAGAGGGTGAGTAACAGAGTGCGAGAAACAGAGGGGCTGAAACAGAGGGTGAGAAACAGAGGGGTGAAACACAGGGCGAGAAACAGATGGGCTGAAACAGAGGGGCTGAAACAGAGGGCGAGAAACAGAGGGTCTGAAACAGAGGGGCTGAAACATAGGGTGAGAAACAGCGGGGCATAAACAGAGGGGCAGAAACAGAGGGCGAGAAACAGAGGGGCTGAAACAGAGGGCGAGAAACAGCGGGGCTGAAACAGAGGGGCTGAAACAGAGCGCGAGAAACAGAGGGGCTGAAACAGAGGGGCTGAAACAGAGGGCGAGAAACAGAGGGGCTGAAACAGAGGGAGAGAAACAGAGGGGCTGAAACAGTGGGTGAGAAACAGAGGGGCTGAAACACGGGGCGAGAAATGGAGGGCCTGAAACAGAGGGCGAGAAACAGAGGGGCTGAAACAGAGGGGCTGAAACAGGGGGCGAGAAACAGAGGGTCTCAAACAGAGGGCGAGAAACAGAGGGGTTGAAACAGAGGGCGACAAACAGAGAGGCTGAAACAGGGGGCGAGAAACAGAGGGGCTGAAACAGAGGGCGAGAAACAGAGGGGCTGAAACAGAGGGGCTGAATCAGAGGGGCTGAATCATAGGGGCTGAAATAGAGGGTGAGAAACAGAGGGGCTGAAACAGAGGGGCTGAAACAGAGGGGCTGAAACAGAGGGCGAGAAACAGAGGGGCTGAATCAGAGGGGCTGAATCAGAGGGGCTGAATCAGAGGGGCTGAAACAGAGGGGCTGAAACAAAGGGCGAGAAACTGAGGGGCTGAAACAGAGGGCGAAAAACAGAGGGGCTGAAACAGAGGGCGAGAAACAGAGGGGCTGAAACAGAGGGGCTGAAACAGAGGGGCTGAAACAGAGGGCGAGAAACAGAGGGCGAGAAACAGAGGAGCTGAAACAGAGGGGCTGAATCAGAGGGCGAGAAACAGAGGTGCTGAAACAGGTGGTGAGAAACGGAGGGGCTGAAACAGAGGGCGAGAAACAGAGGGCGAGAAACAGAGGGTGAGAAACAGAGGGCGAGAAACAGAGGGGATCAAACAGAGGGGCTGAATCAGAGGGGCTGAAACAGAGGGGCTAAAACAGAGGGTGAGTAACAGAGTGCGAGAAACAGAGGGGCTGAAACAGAGGGTGAGAAACAGAGGGGGGAAAAAAAAGGGCGAGAAACAGATGGGCTGAAACAGAGGGGCTGAAACAGAGGGGCTGAAACATAGTGTGAGAAACAGCGGGGCAGAAACAGAGGGGCAGAAACAGAGGGCGAGAAACAGAGGGGCTGAAACAGAGGGCGAGAAACAGCGGGGCTGAAACAGAGGGGCTGAAACAGAGCGCGAGAAACAGAGGGGCTGAAACAGATGGGCTGAAAGAGAGGGCGAGAAACAGAGGGGCTGAAACAGAGGGAGAGAAACAGAGGGGCTGAAACAGTGGGTGAGAAACAGAGGGGCTGAAACACGGGGCGAGAAATCGAGGGGCTGAAACAGAGGGCGAGAAACAGAGGGGCTGAAACAGAGGGGCTGAAACAGAGGGGCTGAAACAGGGGGCGAGAAACAGAGGGTCTGAAACAGAGGGCAAGAAACAGAGGGGTTGAAACAGAGGGCGAGAAACAGAGGGGCTGAAACAGGGGGCGAGAAACAGAGGGGCTGAAACAGAGGGCGAGAAACAGAGGGGCTGAAACAGAGGGGCTGAATCAGAGGGGCTGAATCATAGGGGCTGAAACAGAGGGTGAGAAACAGAGGGGCTGAAACAGAGGGGCTGAAACAGAGGGGCTGAAACAGAGGGCGAGAAACAGATGGGCTGAAACAGAGGGGCTGAATCAGAGGGCGAGAAACAGAGGGCGAGAAACAGAGGGGATCAAACAGAGGGGCTGAATCAGAGGGGCTGAATCAGAGGGCGAGAAACAGAGGGGCTGAAACAGGGGGCGAGAAACGGAGGGGCTGAAACACAGGGCGAGAAACAGAGGGGTTGAAACAGAGGGTGAGAAACAGAGTGCGGGAAAAAGAGGGGCTGAAACAGAGGGCGAGAAACAGAGGGGCTGAAATAGAGGGGCTGAAACAGAGGGACTGAAACATGGGGCGAGAAACAGAGGGGCTGAAACAGAGGGTGAGAAACAGAGGGGCTGAAACAGAGGGGCTAAAACACAGGGTGAGAAACAGAGTGCGAGAAACAATGGGGCTGAAACAGAGGGCGAGAAACAGAGGGGCTGAAACAGAGGGGTTGAAACAGAGGGGCTGAAACAGTTTGGCTGAAATATTTTGTGAGAAACAGAGGGCGAGAAACAGAGTGGTTGAAACATAAGTGCTGAAACAGAGTGCAAGAAACAGAGGGCGAGAAACAGAGGGGATGAAACAGAGGGGCTAAATCAGAGGGGCTGAAACATAGGGCGAGAACCAGAGGGCGAGAAACAGAGGGGCTGAAACAGAGGAGCTGAATCAGAGGGCGAGAAACAGAGGGGCTGAAACAGGGGGCGAGAAACGGAGGGGCAGAAACAGAGGACAAGAAACAGAGCGGCTGAAACAGAGGGGCTGAAACAGAGAGGCTGAAACAGAGGGCGAGAAACAGAGGGGCTGAAACAGAGGGCGAGAAACAGATGGGCTGCAACAGAGGGGCTGAAACAGAGGGGCTGAAACAGGGGGCGAGAAACGGAGGGGCTGAAACAGAGGGCGAGAAACAGAGGGGTTGAAACAGAGGGGCTGAAACAGAGGGGCTGAAACAGAGGGACTGAAACATGGGGCAAGAAACAGAGGGGCTGAAACAGAGTGTGAGAAACAGAGGGGCTGAAACAGAGGGGCTAAAACAGAGGGTGAGTAACAGAGTGCGAGAAACAGAGGGGCTGAAACAGAGGGTGAGAAACAGAGGGGTGAAACACAGGGCGAGAAACAGATGGGCTGAAACAGAGGGGCTGAAACAGAGGGCGAGAAACAGAGGGTCTGAAACAGAGGGGCTGAAACATAGGGTGAGAAACAGCGGGGCATAAACAGAGGGGCAGAAACAGAGGGCGAGAAACAGAGGGGCTGAAACAGAGGGCGAGAAACAGCGGGGCTGAAACAGAGGGGCTGAAACAGAGCGCGAGAAACAGAGGGGCTGAAACAGAGGGGCTGAAACAGAGGGCGAGAAACAGAGGGGCTGAAACAGAGGGAGAGAAACAGAGGGGCTGAAACAGTGGGTGAGAAACAGAGGGGCTGAAACACGGGGCGAGAAATGGAGGGCCTGAAACAGAGGGCGAGAAACAGAGGGGCTGAAACAGAGGGGCTGAAACAGGGGGCGAGAAACAGAGGGTCTCAAACAGAGGGCGAGAAACAGAGGGGTTGAAACAGAGGGCGACAAACAGAGAGGCTGAAACAGGGGGCGAGAAACAGAGGGGCTGAAACAGAGGGCGAGAAACAGAGGGGCTGAAACAGAGGGGCTGAATCAGAGGGGCTGAATCATAGGGGCTGAAATAGAGGGTGAGAAACAGAGGGGCTGAAACAGAGGGGCTGAAACAGAGGGGCTGAAACAGAGGGCGAGAAACAGAGGGGCTGAATCAGAGGGGCTGAATCAGAGGGGCTGAATCAGAGGGGCTGAAACAGAGGGGCTGAAACAAAGGGCGAGAAACTGAGGGGCTGAAACAGAGGGCGAAAAACAGAGGGGCTGAAACAGAGGGCGAGAAACAGAGGGGCTGAAACAGAGGGGCTGAAACAGAGGGGCTGAAACAGAGGGCGAGAAACAGAGGGCGAGAAACAGAGGAGCTGAAACAGAGGGGCTGAATCAGAGGGCGAGAAACAGAGGTGCTGAAACAGGTGGTGAGAAACGGAGGGGCTGAAACAGAGGGCGAGAAACAGAGGGCGAGAAACAGAGGGTGAGAAACAGAGGGCGAGAAACAGAGGGGATCAAACAGAGGGGCTGAATCAGAGGGGCTGAAACAGAGGGGCTAAAACAGAGGGTGAGTAACAGAGTGCGAGAAACAGAGGGGCTGAAACAGAGGGTGAGAAACAGAGGGGGGAAAAAAAAGGGCGAGAAACAGATGGGCTGAAACAGAGGGGCTGAAACAGAGGGGCTGAAACATAGTGTGAGAAACAGCGGGGCAGAAACAGAGGGGCAGAAACAGAGGGCGAGAAACAGAGGGGCTGAAACAGAGGGCGAGAAACAGCGGGGCTGAAACAGAGGGGCTGAAACAGAGCGCGAGAAACAGAGGGGCTGAAACAGATGGGCTGAAAGAGAGGGCGAGAAACAGAGGGGCTGAAACAGAGGGAGAGAAACAGAGGGGCTGAAACAGTGGGTGAGAAACAGAGGGGCTGAAACACGGGGCGAGAAATCGAGGGGCTGAAACAGAGGGCGAGAAACAGAGGGGCTGAAACAGAGGGGCTGAAACAGAGGGGCTGAAACAGGGGGCGAGAAACAGAGGGTCTGAAACAGAGGGCAAGAAACAGAGGGGTTGAAACAGAGGGCGAGAAACAGAGGGGCTGAAACAGGGGGCGAGAAACAGAGGGGCTGAAACAGAGGGCGAGAAACAGAGGGGCTGAAACAGAGGGGCTGAATCAGAGGGGCTGAATCATAGGGGCTGAAACAGAGGGTGAGAAACAGAGGGGCTGAAACAGAGGGGCTGAAACAGAGGGGCTGAAACAGAGGGCGAGAAACAGATGGGCTGAAACAGAGGGGCTGAATCAGAGGGCGAGAAACAGAGGGCGAGAAACAGAGGGGATCAAACAGAGGGGCTGAATCAGAGGGGCTGAATCAGAGGGCGAGAAACAGAGGGGCTGAAACAGGGGGCGAGAAACGGAGGGGCTGAAACACAGGGCGAGAAACAGAGGGGTTGAAACAGAGGGTGAGAAACAGAGTGCGGGAAAAAGAGGGGCTGAAACAGAGGGCGAGAAACAGAGGGGCTGAAATAGAGGGGCTGAAACAGAGGGACTGAAACATGGGGCGAGAAACAGAGGGGCTGAAACAGAGGGTGAGAAACAGAGGGGCTGAAACAGAGGGGCTAAAACACAGGGTGAGAAACAGAGTGCGAGAAACAATGGGGCTGAAACAGAGGGCGAGAAACAGAGGGGCTGAAACAGAGGGGTTGAAACAGAGGGGCTGAAACAGTTTGGCTGAAATATTTTGTGAGAAACAGAGGGCGAGAAACAGAGGGGATGAAACAGAGGGGCTAAATCAGAGGGGCTGAAACATAGGGCGAGAACCAGAGGGCGAGAAACAGAGGGGCTGAAACAGAGGAGCTGAATCAGAGGGCGAGAAACAGAGGGGCTGAAACAGGGTGCGAGAAACGGAGGGGCAGAAACAGAGGACGAGAAACAGAGCGGCTGAAACAGAGGGGCTGAAACAGAGAGGCTGAAACAGAGGGCGAGAAACAGAGGGGCTGAAACAGAGGGCGAGAAACAGATGGGCTGCAACAGAGGGGCTGAAACAGAGGGGCTGAAACAGGGGGCGAGAAACGGAGGGGCTGAAACAGAGGGCGAGAAACAGAGGGGTTGAAACAGAGGGGCTGAAACAGAGGGGCTGAAACAGAGGGACTGAAACATGGGGCAAGAAACAGAGGGGCTGAAACAGAGTGTGAGAAACAGAGGGGCTGAAACAGAGGGGCTAAAACAGAGGGTGAGTAACAGAGTGCGAGAAACAGAGGGGCTGAAACAGAGGGTGAGAAACAGAGGGGTGAAACACAGGGCGAGAAACAGATGGGCTGAAACAGAGGGGCTGAAACAGAGGGCGAGAAACAGAGGGTCTGAAACAGAGGGGCTGAAACATAGGGTGAGAAACAGCGGGGCATAAACAGAGGGGCAGAAACAGAGGGCGAGAAACAGAGGGGCTGAAACAGAGGGCGAGAAACAGCGGGGCTGAAACAGAGGGGCTGAAACAGAGCGCGAGAAACAGAGGGGCTGAAACAGAGGGGCTGAAAGAGAGGGCGAGAAACAGAGGGGCTGAAACAGAGGGAGAGAAACAGAGGGGCTGAAACAGTGGGTGAGAAACAGAGGGGCTGAAACACGGGGCGAGAAATGGAGGGCCTGAAACAGAGGGCGAGAAACAGAGGGGCTGAAACAGAGGGGCTGAAACAGGGGGCGAGAAACAGAGGGTCTCAAACAGAGGGCGAGAAACAGAGGGGTTGAAACAGAGGGCGACAAACAGAGAGGCTGAAACAGGGGGCGAGAAACAGAGGGGCTGAAACAGAGGGCGAGAAACAGAGGGGCTGAAACAGAGGGGCTGAATCAGAGGGGCTGAATCATAGGGGCTGAAATAGAGGGTGAGAAACAGAGGGGCTGAAACAGAGGGGCTGAAACAGAGGGCGAGAAACAGAGGGGCTGAATCAGAGGGGCTGAATCAGAGGGGCTGAATCAGAGGGGCTGAAACAGAGGGGCTGAAACAAAGGGCGAGAAACTGAGGGGCTGAAACAGAGGGCGAAAAACAGAGGGGCTGAAACAGAGGGCGAGAAACAGAGGGGCTGAAACAGAGGGGCTGAAACAGAGGGGCTGAAACAGAGGGCGAGAAACAGAGGGCGAGAAACAGAGGAGCTGAAACAGAGGGGCTGAATCAGAGGGCGAGAAACAGAGGTGCTGAAACAGGTGGTGAGAAACGGAGGGGCTGAAACAGAGGGCGAGAAACAGAGGGCGAGAAACAGAGGGTGAGAAACAGAGGGCGAGAAACAGAGGGGATCAAACAGAGGGGCTGAATCAGAGGGGCTGAATCAGAGGGCGAGAAACAGAGGGGCTGAAACAGGGGGCGAGAAACGGAGGGGCTGAAACAGAGGGCGAGAAACAGAGGGGTTGAAACAGAGTGTGAGAAACACAGTGCGAGAAAAAGAGGGGCTGAAACAGAGGGCGAGAAACAGAGGGGCTGAAACAGAGGGGCTGAAACAGAGGGGCTGAAACAGAGGGACTGAAACATGGGGCGAGAAACAGAGGGGCTGAAACAGAGGGTGAGAAACAGAGGGGCTGAAACAGAGGGGCTAAAACAGAGGGTGAGAAACAGAGTGCGAGAAACAGAGGGGCTGAAACAGAGGGCGAGAAACAGAGGGGCTGAAACAGAGGGCGAGAAACAGATGGGCTGAAACAGAGGGGCTGAAACAGAGGGGCTGAAACAGAGGGACTGAAACATGGGGCGAGAAACAGAGGGGCTGAAACAGAGGGTGAGAAACAGAGGGGCTGAAACAGAGGGGCTAAAACAGAGGGTGAGAAACAGAGGGGCTGAAACAGAGGGTGAGAAACAGAGTGCGAGAAACACAGGGCGAGAAACAGAGAGGCTGTAACAGAGGGGCTGAAACAGAGGGCGAGAAACAGTGTGTCTGAAACAGTGGGCGAGAAACAGAGGACGAGAAACAGAGCGGCTGAAACAGGGGGCGAGAAACAGAGGGGCTGAAACAGAGGGCGAGGAACAGAGAGGCTGAAACAGAGGGCGAGAAACAGAGGGGCTGAAACAGTGGGTGAGAAGCAGAGGGGCTGAATCAGAGGGTGAGAAACAGAGGGGCTGAAACACGGGGCGAGAAATGGTGGGGCTGAAACAGAGGGGGAGAAACAGAGGGTCTGAAACAGAGGCGCTGAAACAGAGGGGCTGAAACGGGGGGCGAGAAACAGAGGGTCTGAAACATAGGGCGAGAAACAGAGGGGCTGAAACAGAGGGCAAGAAAGAGAGGGGCTGAAACAGAGGGGCTGAAACAGAGGGCGAGACACAGCGGGGCTGAAACAGAGGGGCTGAAACAGTGGGCGAGAAACAGAGGCGCTGTAATAGAGAGGCTGAAACAGAGGGCGAGAAACAGAGGGGCTGAAACAGAGCGGCTGAAACAGAGGGTGAGAAACAGAGGGGCTGCAACAGGGGGCGAGAAATGGAGGGGCTAAAACAGAGGGCGAGAAACAGATGGGCTGAAACAGAGGGCGAGAAACAGAGGGGTTGAAACAGGGGGCGAGAAACGGAGGGGCTGAAACAGAGGGCGAGAAACAGAGGGGTTGAAACAGAGGGTGAGAAACAGAGTGAGAGAAAAATAGGGGCTGAAACAGAGGGTGAGAAACAGAGGGGCTGAAACAGAGGGGCTGAAACAGAGGGCGAGAAACAGAGGGGCTGAAACAGAGGGGCTGAAACAGAGGGGTTGAAACAGAGGGTGAGAAACATTGGGCGAGAAACAGAGGGGATCAAACAGAGGGGCTGAATCAGAGGGGCTGAATCAGAGGGCGAGCAACAGAGGGGCTGAAACAGGGGGCGAGAAACGGAGGGGCTGAAACAGAGGGCGAGAAACAGAGAGATTGAAACAGAGGGCGAGAAACAGAGTGCGAGAAAAAGAGGGGCTGAAACAGAGGGCGAGAAACAGAGGGGCAGAAACAGAGGGGCTGAAACAGAGGGACTGAAACATGGGGCGAGAAACTGAGGGGCTGAAACAGAGGGTGAGAAACAAAGGGGCTGAAACAGAGGGGCTAAAACAGAGGGTGAGAAACAGAGTGCGAGAAACAGAGGGGCTGAAACAGAGGGCAAGAAACAGAGGGGCTGAAACAGAGGGCGAGAAACAGATGGGCTGAAACAGAGGGGCTGAAACAGAGGGGCTGAAACAGAGGTGCTGAAACAGAGGGACTGAAACATGGGGCGAGAAACAGAGGGGCTGAAACAGAGGGTGAGAAACAGAGGGGCTGAACCAGAGGGGCTAAAACAGAGTGTGAGAAACAGAGTGCGAGAAACAGAGGGGCTGAAACAGAGGGCGAGAAACAGAGGAGTGAAACAGAGGGCGAGAAACAGATGGGCTGAAACAGAGGGGCTGAAACAGAGGGCGAGAAACAGAGGGGCTGAAACGTGGGGCGAGAAACAGAGGGGCTGAAACAGAGGGAGAGAAACAGAGGGGCTGAAACAATGGGTGAGAAAAAGAGGGGCTGAAACACGGGGCGAGAAATGGAGGGGCTGAAACAGAGGGCGAGAAACAGAGGGGCTGAAACAGAGGGGCTGAAACAGAGGGGCTGAAACAGGGGGCGAGAAACAGAGGGACTGAAACAGAGGGCGAGAAACAGAGGGGTTGAAACAGACGGCGAGAAACAGAGGGGCTGAAACAGGGGGCGAGAAACAGAGGGGCTGAAACAGAGGGCGAGAAACAGAGGGGCTGAAACAGAGGGCGAGAAACAGATGGGCTGAAACAGAGGGGCTGAAACAGAGGGGCTGAAACAGAGGGACTGAAACATGGGGCGAGAAACAGAGGGGCTGAAACAGAGTGTGAGAAACAGAGGGGCTGAAACAGAGGGGCTAAAACAGAGGGTGAGTAAAAGAGTGCGAGAAACAGAGGGGCTGAAACAGAGGGTGAGAAACAGAGGGGTGAAACACAGGGCGAGAAACAGATGGGCTGAAACAGAGGGGCTGAAACATAGGGTGAGAAACAGCGGGGCAGAAACAGAGGGCGAGAAACAGAGGGGCTGAAACAGAGGGCGAGAAACAGCGGGGCTGAAACAGAGGGGCTGAAACAGAGCGCGAGAAACAGAGGGGCTGAAACAGAGGGGCTGAAACAGAGGGCGAGAAACAGAGGGGCTGAAACAGAGGTAGAGAAACAGAGGGGCTGAAACAGTGGGTGAGAAACAGAGGGGCTGAAACACGGGGCGAGAAATGGAGGGGCTGAAACAGAGGGCGAGAAACAGAGGGGCTGAAACAGAGGGGCTGAAACAGAGGGGCTGAAACAGGGGGCGAGAAACAGAGGGTCTGAAACAGAGGGCGAGAAACAGAGGGCGAGAAACAGAGGGGCTGAAACAGGGGGCGAGAAACAGAGGGGCTGAAACAGAGGGCGAGAAACAGAGGGGCTGAAACAGAGGGGCTGAATCAGAGGAGCTGAATCATAGGGGCTGAAACAGAGGGTGAGAAACAGAGGGGCTGAAACAGAGGGGCTGAAACAGAGGGCGAGAAACAGAGGGGCTGAATCAGAGGGGCTGAATCAGAGGGGCTGAAACAGAGGGGCTGAAACAAAGGGCGAGAAACAGAGGGGCTGAAACAGAGGGCGAGAAACAGAGGGGCTGAAACAGAGGGGCTGAAACAGAGGGGCTGAAACAGAGGGCGAGAAACAGAGGAGCTGAAACAGGTGGCGAGAAACGGAGGGGCTGAAACAGAGGGCGAGAAACAGAGGGGTTGAAACAGAGGGTGAGAAACAGAGGGCGAGAAACAGAGGGGATCAAACAGAGGGGCTGAATCAGATGGGCTGAATCAGAGGGTGAGAAACAGAGGTGCTGAAACAGGGGGCGAGAAACGGAGGGGCTGAAACAGAGGGCGAGAAACAGAGGGGTTGAAACAGAGTGTGAGAAATAGAGTGCGAGAAAAAGAGGGGCTGAAACAGAGGGTGAGAAACAGAGGGGCTGAAACAGAGGGGCTGAAACAGAGGGGCTGAAACAGAGGGACTGAAACATGGGGCGAGAAACAGAGGGGCTGAAACAGTGGGTGAGAAACAGAGGGGCTGAAACAGAGGGGCTAAAACAGAGGGTGAGAAACAGAGTGCGAGAAACAGAGGGGCTGAAACAGAGGGCGAGAAACAGAGGGGCTGAAACAGAGGGCGAGAATCAGATGGGCTGAAACAGAGGGGCTGAAACACAGGGGCTGAAACAGAGGGACTGAAACATGGGGCGAGAAACAGAGGGGCTGAAACAGAGGGTGAGAAACAGAGGGGCTGAAACAGAGGGGCTAAAACAGAGGGTGAGAAATAGAGTGCGAGAAACAGAGGGGCTGAAACAGAGGGTGAGAAACAGAGGGCGAGAAACACAGGGCGAGAAACAGATGGGCTGAAACAGAGGGGCTGAAACAGAGGGCGAGAAACAGAGTGTCTGAAACAGTGGGCGAGAAACGGAGGGGCTGAAACAGAGGGCGAGAAACAGAGGGGTTGAAACAGATTGTGAGAAACAGAGTGCGAGAAAAAGAGGGGCTGAAACAGAGGGTGAGAAACAGAGGGGCTGAAACAGAGGGGCTGAAACAGAGGGACTGAAACATGGGGCGAGAAACAGAGGGGCTGAAACAGTGGGTGAGAAACAGAGGGGCTGAAACAGAGGGGCTAAAACAGAGGGTGAGAAACAGAGTGCGAGAAACAGAGGGGCTGAAACAGAGGGCGAGAAACAGAGGGGCTGAAACAGAGGGCGAGAATCAGATGGGCTGAAACAGAGGGGCTGAAACAGAGGGGCTGAAACAGAGGGACTGAAACATGGGGCGAGAAACAGAGGGGCTGAAACAGAGGGTGAGAAACAGAGGGGCTGAAACAGAGGGGCTAAAACAGAGGGTGAGAAATAGAGTGCGAGAAACAGAGGGGCTGAAACAGAGGGTGAGAAACAGAGGGCGAGAAACACAGGGCGAGAAACAGATGGGCTGAAACAGAGGGGCTGAAACAGAGGGCGAGAAACAGAGGGGCTGAAACAAGGGGCGAGAAACAGAGGGGCTGAAACAGAGGGCGAGGAACAGAGGGGATCAAACAGAGGGGCTGAATCAGATTGGCTGAATCAGAGGGCGAGAAACAGAGGGGCTGAAACAGGGGGCGAGAAACGGAGGGGCTGAAACAGAGGGCGAGAAACAGAGGGGTTGAAACAGAGTGTGAGAAACAGAGTGCGAGAAAAAGAGGGGCTGAAACAGAGGGTGAGAAACAGAGGGGCTGAAACAGAGGGGCTGAAACAGAGGGGCTGAAACAGAGGGACTGAAACATGGGGCGAGAAACAGAGGGGCTGAAACAGTGGGTGAGAAACAGAGGGGCTGAAACAGAGGGGCTAAAACAGAGGGTGAGAAACAGAGTGCGAGGAACCGAGGGGCTAAAACAGAGGGTGAGAAATAGAGTGCGAGAAACAGAGGGGCTGAAACAGAGGGTGAGAAACAGAGGGCGAGAAACACAGGGCGAGAAACAGATGGGCTGAAACAGAGGGGCTGAAACAGAGGGACTGAAACATGGGGCGAGAAACAGAGGGGCTGAAACAGAGGGTGAGAAACAGAGGGGCTGAAACAGAGGGGCTAAAACAGAGGGTGAGAAATAGAGTGCGAGAAACAGAGGGGCTGAAACAGAGGGTGAGAAACAGAGGGCGAGAAACACAGGGCAAGAAACAGATGGGCTGAAACAGAGGGGCTGAAACAGAGGGCGAGAAACAGAGGGGCTGAAACAGGGGGCGAGAAACAGAGGGTGAGAAACAGAGGGCGAGAAACAGAGGGGATCAAACAGAGGGGCTGAATCAGAGGGGCTGAATCAGAGGGCGAGAAACAGAGGTGCTGAAACAGGGGGCGAGAAACGGAGGGGCTGAAACAGAGGGCGAGAAACAGAGGGGTTGAAACAGAGTGTGAGAAACAGTGTGCGAGAAAAAGAGGGGCTGAAACAGAGGGTGAGAAACAGAGGGGCTGAAACAGAGGGGCTGAAACAGAGGGGCTGAAACAGAGGGACTGAAACATGGGGCGAGAAACAGAGGGGCTGAAACAGTGGTTGAGAAACAGAGGGGCTGAAACAGAGGGGCTAAAACAGAGGGTGAGAAACAGAGTGCGAGAAACAGAGGGGCTGAAACAGAGGGCGAGAAACAGAGGGGCTGAAACAGAGGGCGAGAATCAGATGGGCTGAAACAGAGGGGCTGAAACAGAGGGGCTGAAACAGAGGGACTGAAACATGGGGCGAGAAACAGAGGGGCTGAAACAGAGGGTGAGAAACAGAGGGGCTGAAACAGAGGGGCTAAAACAGAGGGTGAGAAATAGAGTGCGAGAAACAGAGTGGCTCAAACAGAGGGTGAGAAACAGAGGGCGAGAAACACAGGGCGAGAAACAGATGGGCTGAAACAGAGGTGCTGAAACAGAGGGCGAGAAACAGAGGGGCTGAAACAGGGGGGGAGAAACAGAGGGGCTGAAACAGAGGGCGAGGAACAGAGGGGCTGAAACAGAGGGGCTGAAACAGAGGGCGAGAAACAGAGGGGCTGAAACAGTGGGTGAGAAGCAGAGGGGCTGAAACAGAGGGTGAGAAACAGAGGGGCTGAAACACGGGGCGAGAAATGGAGGGGCTGAAACAGAGGGCGAGAAACAGAGGGCGAGACACAGCGGGGCTGAAACAGAGGGGCTGAAACAGAGTGCGAGAAACAGAGGAGCTGAAATAGAGCGGCTGAAACAGAGGGCGAGAAACAGAGGGGCTGAAACAGAGCGGCTGAAACAGAGGGTGAGAAACAGAGGGGCTGCAACAGGGGGCGAGAAATGGAGGGGCTGAAACAGAGGGCGAGAAACAGATGGGCTGAAACAGAGGGCGAGAAACAGAGGGGCTGAAACAGGGGGCGAGAAACGGAGGGGCTGAAACAGAGGGCGAGAAACAGAGGGGTTGAAACAGAGGGTGAGAAACAGAGTGCGAGAAAAAGAGGGGCTGAAACAGAGGGCGAGAAACAGAGGGGCTGAAACAGAGGGGCTGAAACAGAGGGCGAGAAACAGAGGGGCTGAAACAGAGGGGCTGAAACAGAGGGCGAGAAACAGCGGGGCTGAAACAGGGCGCGAGAAACGGAGGGGCTGAAACAGCGTGCGAGAAACAGAGGGGCTTAAACAGAGGGTGAGAAACAGAGGTGCTGAAGCAGAGCGGCTAAAACTGAGGGTGAGAAACAGAGTGCGAGAAACAGAGCGTGAGAAACAGAATGCGAAAAACAGAGGGGCTGAAAGAGAGGGCGAGAAACAGATGTGCTGAAACAGAGGGGCTGAATCAGAGGGCGAGAAACAGAGGGCGAGAGACAGAGGGGATGAAACAGAGGGGCTAAATCAGAGGGGCTGAAACATAGGGCGAGAACCAGAGGGCGAGAAACAGAGGGGCTGAAACAGAGGAGCTGAATCAGAGGGCGAGAAACAGAGGGGCTGAAACAGGGGGCGAGAAACGGAGGGGATGAAACAGAGGGCGAGAAACAGAGGGGCTGAAACAGAGGGGCTGAAACAGAGGGGCTGAAACAGAGGGCGAGAAACAGAGGGGCTGAAACAGAGGGCGAGAAACAGATGGGCTGCAACAGAGGGGCTGAAACAGAGGGGCTGAAACAGGGGGCGAGAAACGGAGGGGCTGAAACAGAGGGCGAGAAACAGAGGGGTTGAAACAGAGGGTGAGAAACAGAGGGCGAGAAACAGAGGGGATCAAACAGAGGGGCTGAATCAGAGGGGCTGAATCAGAGGGCGAGAAACAGAGGGTCTGAAACAGGGGGCGAGAAACGGAGGGGCTGAAACAGAGGGCGAGAAACAGAGGGGTTGAAACAGAGTGTGAGAAACAGAGTGCGAGAAAAAGAGGGGCTGAAACAGAGGGCGAGAAACAGAGGGGCTGAAACAGAGGGGATGAAACACGGGGCGAGAAATGGAGGGGCTGAAACAGAGGGCGAGAAACAGAGGGGCTGAAACAAAGGGGCTAAAACAGAGGTGCTGAAACAGGGGGCGAGAAAAAGACGGTCTGAAACAGAGTGCGAGAAACAGAGGGGCTGAAACAGAGGGCCAGAAACAGAGGGGCTGAAACAGAGGGCGAGAAACAGATGGGCTGAAACAGAGGGGCTGAAACAGAGGGGCTGAAACAGAGGGACTGAAACATGGGGCAAGAAACAGAGGGGCTGAAACAGAGTGTGAGAAACAGAGGGGCTGAAACAGAGGGGCTAAAACAGAGGGTGAGTAACAGAGTGCGAGAAACAGAGGGGCTGAAACAGAGGGTGAGAAACAGAGGGGGGAAAAAAAAGGGCGAGAAACAGATGGGCTGAAACAGAGGGGCTGAAACAGAGGGGCTGAAACATAGTGTGAGAAACAGCGGGGCAGAAACAGAGGGGCAGAAACAGAGGGCGAGAAACAGAGGGGCTGAAACAGAGGGCGAGAAACAGCGGGGCTGAAACAGAGGGGCTGAAACAGAGCGCGAGAAACAGAGGGGCTGAAACAGATGGGCTGAAAGAGAGGGCGAGAAACAGAGGGGCTGAAACAGAGGGAGAGAAACAGAGGGGCTGAAACAGTGGGTGAGAAACAGAGGGGCTGAAACACGGGGCGAGAAATCGAGGGGCTGAAACAGAGGGCGAGAAACAGAGGGGCTGAAACAGAGGGGCTGAAACAGAGGGGCTGAAACAGGGGGCGAGAAACAGAGGGTCTGAAACAGAGGGCAAGAAACAGAGGGGTTGAAACAGAGGGCGAGAAACAGAGGGGCTGAAACAGGGGGCGAGAAACAGAGGGGCTGAAACAGAGGGCGAGAAACAGAGGGGCTGAAACAGAGGGGCTGAATCAGAGGGGCTGAATCATAGGGGCTGAAACAGAGGGTGAGAAACAGAGGGGCTGAAACAGAGGGGCTGAAACAGAGGGGCTGAAACAGAGGGCGAGAAACAGAGGGGCTGAATCAGAGGGGCTGAATCAGAGGGGCTGAAACAAAGGGCGAGAAACAGAGGGGCTGAAACAGAGGGCGAGAAACAGAGGGGCTGAAACAGAGGGCGAGAAACAGAGGGGCTGAAACAGAGGGGCTGAAACAGAGGGGCTGAAACAGAGGGCGAGAAACAGAGGGCGAGAAACAGAGGGTGAGAAACAGAGGGGCTGAATCAGAGTGCGAGAAACAGAGGTGCTGAAACAGGTGGCGAGAAACGGAGGGGCTGAAACAGAGGGCGAGAAACAGAGGGGTTGAAACAGAGGGTGAGAAACAGAGGGCGAGAAACAGAGGGGATCAAACAGAGGGGCTGAATCAGAGGGGCTGAATCAGAGGGCGAGAAATAGAGGGGCTGAAACAGGGGGCGAGAAACGGAGGGGCTGAAACAGAGGGCGAGAAACAGAGGGGTTGAAACAGAGTGTGAGAAAGAGAGTGCGAGAAAAAGAGGGGCTGAAACAGAGGGCGAGAAACAGAGGGGCTGAAACAGAGGGGCTGAAACAGAGGGGCTGAAACAGAGGGACTGAAACATGGGGCGAGAAACAGAGGGGCTGAAACAGAGGGTGAGAAACAGAGGGGCTGAAACAGAGGGGCTAAAACAGAGGGTGAGAAATAGAGTGCGAGAAACAGAGGGGCTGAAACAGAGGGCGAGAAACAGAGGGGCTGAAACAGAGGGCGAGAAACAGATGGGCTGAAACAGAGGGGCTGAAACAGAGGGGCTGAAACAGAGGGACTGAAACATGGGGCGAGAAACAGAGGGGCTGAAACAGAGGGTGAGAAACAGAGGGGCTGAAACAGAGGGGCTAAAACAGAGGGGGAGAAACAGAGGGGCTGAAACAGAGGGTGAGAAACAGAGTGCGAGAAACACAGGGCGAGAAACAGAGAGGCTTAAACAGAGGGGCTGAAACAGAGGGCGAGAAACAGAGTGTCTGAAACAGTGGGCGAGAAACAGAGGACGAGAAACAGAGGGGCTGAAACAGAGGGCGAGAAACAGCGGGGCTGAAACAGAGGGGCTGAAACAGAGCGCGAGAAACAGAGGGGCTGAAACAGAGGGGCAGAAACAGAGGGCGAGAAACAGAGGGGCTGAAACAGAGGGCGAGAAACAGCGGGGCTGAAACAGAGGGGCTGAAACAGAGCGCGAGAAACAGAGGGGCTGAAACAGATGGGCTGAAAGAGAGGGCGAGAAACAGAGGGGCTGAAACAGAGGGAGAGAAACAGAGGGGCTGAAACAGTGGGTGAGAAACAGAGGGGCTGAAACACGGGGCGAGAAATCGAGGGGCTGAAACAGAGGGCGAGAAACAGAGGGGCTGAAACAGAGGGGCTGAAACAGAGGGGCTGAAACAGGGGGCGAGAAACAGAGGGTCTGAAACAGAGGGCAAGAAACAGAGGGGTTGAAACAGAGGGCGAGAAACAGAGGGGCTGAAACAGGGGGCGAGAAACAGAGTGGCTGAAACAGAGGGCGAGAAACAGAGGGGCTGAAACAGCGGGGCTGAATCAGAGGGGCTGAATCATAGGGGCTGAAACAGAGGGTGAGAAACAGAGGGGCTGAAACAGAGGGGCTGAAACAGAGGGGCTGAAACAGAGGGCGAGAAACAGAGGGGATGAATCAGAGGGGCTGAATCAGAGGGGCTGAATCAGAGGGGCTGAAACAGAGGGGCTGAAACAAAGGGCGAGAAACAGAGGGGCTGAAACAGAGGGCGAGAAACAGAGGGGCTGAAACAGAGGGCGAGAAACAGAGGGGCTGAAACAGAGGGGCTGAAACAGAGGGGCTGAAACAGAGGGCGAGAAACAGAGGGCGAGAAACAGAGGGTGAGAAACAGAGGGGCTGAATCAGAGTGCGAGAAACAGAGGTGCTGAAACAGGTGGCGAGAAACGGAGGGGCTGAAACAGAGGGCGAGAAACAGAGGGGTTGAAACAGAGGGTGAGAAACAGAGGGCGAGAAACAGAGGGGATCAAACAGAGGGGCTGAATCAGAGGGGCTGAATCAGAGGGCGAGAAATAGAGGGGCTGAAACAGGGGGCGAGAAACGGAGGGGCTGAAACAGAGGGCGAG
This sequence comes from Chiloscyllium punctatum, assembly GCF_047496795.1. Lineage (NCBI taxonomy): Eukaryota > Metazoa > Chordata > Chondrichthyes > Orectolobiformes > Hemiscylliidae > Chiloscyllium > Chiloscyllium punctatum. The sequence goes on from NC_092739.1 coordinate 1,310,979, forward strand.
AAACAGAGGGTTTGAAACAGAGTGTGAGAAACAGAGTGCGAGAAAAAGAGGGACTGAAACAGAGGGCGAGAAACAGAGGGGCTGAAACAGAGGGGCTGAAACAGAGGGGCTGAAACAGAGGGACTGAAACATGGGGCGAGAAACAGAGGGGCTGAAACAGAGGGTGAGAAACAGAGGGGCTGAAACAGAGGGGCTAAAACAGAGGGTGAGAAATAGAGTGCGAGAAACAGAGGGGCTGAAACAGAGGGCGAGAAACAGAGGGGCTGAAACAGAGGGCGAGAAACAGATGGGCTGAAACAGAGGGGCTGAAACAGAGGGTTGAAACAGAGGGACTGAAACATGGGGCGAGAAACAGAGGGGCTGAAACAGAGGGTGAGAAACAGAGGGGCTGAAACAGAGGGGCTAAAACAGAGGGTGAGAAACAGAGGGGCTGAAACAGAGGGTGAGAAACAGAGTGCGAGAAACACAGGGCGAGAAACAGAGAGGCTGAAACAGAGGGGCTGAAACAGAGGGCGAGAAACAGAGTGTCTGAAACAGTGGGCGAGAAACAGAGGACGAGAAACAGAGTGTCTGAAACAGTGGGCGAGAAACAGAGGACGAGAAACAGAGGGGCTGAAACAGAGGGCGAGGAACAGAGGGGCTGAAACAGAGGGGCTGAAACAGAGGGCGAGAAACAGAGGGGCTGAAACAGTCGGTGAGAAGCAGAGGGGCTGAATCAGAGGGTGTGAAACAGAGGGGCTGAAACACGGGGCGAGAAATGGAGGGGCTGAAACAGAGGGCGAGAAACAGAGGGTCTGAAACAGAGGGGCTGAAACAGAGGGGCTGAAACGGGGGGCGAGAAACATCGGGTCTGAAACATAGGGCGAGAAACAGAGGGGCTGAAACAGAGGGCGAGAAACAGAGGGGCTGAAACAGAGGGGCTGAAACAGAGGGCGAGACACAGCGGGGCTGAAGCAGAGGGTCTGAAACAAAGGGCGAGAAACAGAGGCGCTGAAATAGAGAGGCTGAAACAGAGGGCGAGAAACAGAGGGGCTGAAACAGAGTGGCTGAAACAGAGGGTGAGAAACAGAGGGGCTGCAACAGGGGGCGAGAAATGGAGGGGCTGAAACAGAGGGCGAGAAACAGATGGGCTGAAACAGAGGGCGAGAAACAGAGGGGCTGAATCGGGGGCGAGAAACGGAGGGGCTGAAACAGAGGGCGAGAAACAGAGGGGTTGAAACAGAGGGTGAGAAACAGAGTGCGAGAAAAAGAGGGGCTGAAACAGAGGGCGAGAAACAGAGGGGCTGAAACAGAGGTGCTGAAACAGAGGGCGAGCAACAGAGGGGCTGAAACAGGGGGCGAGAAACGGAGGGGCTGAAACAGAGGGCGAGAAACAGAGAGATTGAAACAGAGTGTGAGAAACAGATTGCGAGAAAAAGAGGGGCTGAAACAGAGGGCGAGAAACAGAGGAGCAGAAACAGAGGGGCTGAAACAGAGGGACTGAAACATGGGGCGAGAAACAGAGGGGCTGAAACAGAGGGTGAGAAACAGAGTGCGAGAAACAGAGGGGCTGAAACAGAGGGCAAGAAACAGAGGGGCTGAAACAGAGGGCGAGAAACAGATGGGCTGAAACAGAGGGGCTGAAACAGAGGGGCTGAAACTGAGGGCGAGAAACAGAGGGGCTAAAACAGAGGGCGAGAAACAGAGGGGCTGAAACAGAGGGCGAGAAACAGAGGGGCTGAAACAGAGGGGCTGGAACAGAGGGGCTGAAACAGAGGGCGAGAATCAGAGGGCGAGAAACAGATGCTGAAACAGGTGGTGAGAAATGGAGTGGCTGAAACAGAGGGCGAGAAACAGAGGGGTTGAAACAGAGGGTGAGAAACAGAGGGCGAGAAACAGAGGGCATCAAACAGAGGGGCTGAATCAGAGGGGCTGAATCAGAGGGCGAGAAACAGAGGGGCTGAAACACGGGGCGAGAAACGGAGGGGCTGAAACAGAGGGCGAGAAACAGAGGGGTTGAAACAGAGTGTGAGAAACAGAGTGCGAGAAAAAGAGGGGCTGAAACAGAGGGCGAGAAACAGAGGGGCTGAAACAGAGGGGCTGAAACAGAGGGGCTGAAACAGAGGGACTGAAACATGGGGCGAGAAACAGAGGGGCTGAAACAGAGGGTGAGAAACAGAGGGGCTGAAACAGAGGGGCTGAAACAGAGGGCGAGAAACAGAGGGTGAGAAACAGAGAGCGAGAAACAGAGGGGATCAAACAAAGGGGCTGAATCAGAGGGGCTGAATCAGAGGGCGAGCAACAGAGGGGCTGAAACAGGGGGCGAGAAACGGAGGGGCTGAAACAGAGGGCGAGAAACAGAGAGATTGAAACAGAGTGTGAGAAACAGAGTGCGAGAAAAAGAGGGGCTGAAACAGAGGGCGAGAAACAGAGGGGCAGAAACAGAGGGGCTGAAACAGAGGGACTGAAACATGGGGCGAGAAACAGAGGGGCTGAAACAGAGGGTGAGATACAAAGGGGCTGAAACAGAGGGGCTAAAACAGAGGGTGAGAAACAGAGTGCGAGAAACAGAGGGGCTGAAACAGAGGGCAAGAAACAGAGGGGCTGAAACAGAGGGCGAGAAACAGATGGGCTGAAACAGAGGGGCTGAAACAGAGGGGCTGAAACAGAGGTGCTGAAACAGAGGGACTGAGACATGGGGCGAGAAACAGAGGGGCTGAAACAGAGGGTGAGAAACAGAGGGGCTGAAACAGAGGGGCTAAAACAGAGTGTGAGAAACAGAGTGCGAGAAAGAGAGGGGCTGAAACAGAGGGCGAGAAACAGAGGGGTGAAACAGAGGGCGAGAAACAGATGGGCTGAAACAGAGGGGCTGAAACAGAGGGCGAGAAACAGAGGGGCTGAAACATGGGGCGAGAAACAGAGGGGCTGAAACAGAGGGAGAGAAACAGAGGGGCTGAAACAGTGGGTGAGAAAAAGAGGGGCTGAAACACGGGGCGAGAAATGGAGGGGCTGAAACAGAGGGCGAGAAACAGAGGGGCTGAAACAGAGGTGCTGAAATATAGGGGCTGAAACAGGGGGCGAGAAACAGAGGGTCTGAAACAGAGGGCGAGAAACAGAGGGGTTGAAACAGAGGGCGAGAAACAGAGGGGCTGAAACAGGGGGTGAGAAACAGAGGGGCTGAAACAGAGGGCGAGAAACAGAGGGGCTGAAACAGAGGGGCTGAATCAGAGTGGCTGAATCATAGGGGCTGAAACAGAGGGTGAGAAACAGAGGGGCTGAAACAGAGGGGCTGAAACAGAGGGGCTGAAACAGAGGGCGAGAAACAAAGGGGCTGAATCAGAGGGGCTGAATCAGAGGGGCTGAATCAGAGGGGCTGAAACAGAGGGGCTGAAACAAAGGGCGAGAAACAGAGGGGCTGAAACAGAGGGCGAGAAACAGAGGGGCTGAAACAGAGGGCGAGAAACAGAGGGGCTGAAACAGAGGGGCTGAAACAGAGGGGCTGAAACAGAGGGCGAGAAACAGAGGGCGAGAAACAGAGGAGCTGAAACAGAGGGGCTGAATCAGAGGGCGAGAAACAGAGGTGCTGAAACAGGTGGCGAGAAACGGAGTGGCTGAAACAGAGGGCGAGAAACAGAGGGGTTGAAACAGAGGGTGAGAAACAGAGGGCGAGAAACAGAGGGGATCAAACAGAGGGGCTGAATCAGAGGGGCTGAATCAGAGGGCGAGAAACAGAGGGGCTGAAACACGGGCGAGAAACGGAGGGGCTGAAACAGAGGGCGAGAAACAGAGGGGTTGAAACAGAGTGTGAGAAACAGAGTGCGAGAAAAAGAGGGGCTGAAACAGAGGGCGAGAAGCAGAGGGGCTGAAACAGAGGGGCTGAAACAGAGGGACTGAAACATGGGGCGAGAAACAGAGGGGCTGAAACAGACGGTGAGAAACAGAGGGGCTGAAACACAGGGGCTAAAACAGATGGTGAGAAACAGAGTGCGAGAAACAGAGGGGCTGAAACAGAGGGCGAGAAACAGAGGAGCTGAAACAGAGGGCGAGAAACAGAGGGGCTGAAACAGGGGGCGAGAAACGGAGGGGCTGAAACAGAGGGCGAGAAACAGATGGGCTGAAACAGAGGGCGAGAAACAGAGGGGCTGAAACAGAGGGCGAGAAACAGAGGGGTTGAAACAGAGGGTGAGAAACAGAGTGAGAGAAAAATAGGGGCTGAGACAGAGGGTGAGAAACAGAGGGGCTGAAACAGAGGGGCTGAAACAGAGGGCGAGAAACAGAGGGGCTGAAACAGAGGGGCTGAAACAGAGGGGTTGAAACAGAGGGTGAGAAACATTGGGCGAGAAACAGAGGGGATCAAACAGCGGGGCTGAATCAGAGGGGCTGAATCAGAGGGCGAGCAACAGAGGGGCTGAAACAGGGGGCGAGAAACGGAGGGGCTGAAACAGAGGGCGAGAAACAGAGAGATTGAAACAGAGGGCGAGAAACAGAGTGCGAGAAAAAGAGGGGCTGAAACAGAGGGCGAGAAACAGAGGGGCAAAAACAGAGGGGCTGAAACAGAGGGACTGAAACATGGGGCGAGAAACAGAGGGGCTGAAACAGAGGGTGAGAAACAAAGGGGCTGAAACAGAGGGGCTAAAACAGAGGGTGAGAAACAGAGTGCGAGAAACAGAGGGGCTGAAACAGAGGGCAAGAAACAGAGGGGCTGAAACAGAGGGCGAGAAACAGATGGGCTGAAACAGAGGGGCTGAAACAGAGGGGCTGAAACAGAGGTGCTGAAACAGAGGGACTGAAACATGGGGCGAGAAACAGAGGGGCTGAAACAGAGGGTGAGAAACAGAGGGGCTGAACCAGAGGGGCTAAAACAGAGTGTGAGAAACAGAGTGCGAGAAACAGAGGGGCTGAAACAGAGGGCGAGAAACAGAGGAGTGAAACAGAGGGCGAGAAGCAGATGGGCTGAAACAGAGGGGCTGAAACAGAGGGCGAGAAACAGAGGGGCTGAAACGTGGGGCGAGAAACAGAGGGGCTGAAACAGAGGGAGAGAAACAGAGGGGCTGAAACAATGGGTGAGAAAAAGAGGGGCTGAAACACGGGGCGAGAAATGGAGGGGCTGAAACAGAGGGCGAGAAACAGAGGGGCTGAAACAGAGGGGCTGAAACAGAGGGGCTGAAACAGGGGGCGAGAAACAGAGGGACTGAAACAGAGGGCGAGAAACAGAGGGGTTGAAACAGACGGCGAGAAACAGAGGGGCTGAAACAGGGGGCGAGAAACAGAGGGGCTGAAACAGAGGGCGAGAAACAGAGGGGCTGAAACAGAGGGCGAGAAACAGATGGGCTGAAACAGAGGGGCTGAAACAGAGGGGCTGAAACAGAGGGACTGAAACATGGGGCGAGAAACAGAGGGGCTGAAACAGAGTGTGAGAAACAGAGGGGCTGAAACAGAGGGGCTAAAACAGAGGGTGAGTAAAAGAGTGCGAGAAACAGAGGGGCTGAAACAGAGGGTGAGAAACAGAGGGGTGAAACACAGGGCGAGAAACAGATGGGCTGAAACAGAGGGGCTGAAACATAGGGTGAGAAACAGCGGGGCAGAAACAGAGGGCGAGAAACAGAGGGGCTGAAACAGAGGGCGAGAAACAGCGGGGCTGAAACAGAGGGGCTGAAACAGAGCGCGAGAAACAGAGGGGCTGAAACAGAGGGGCTGAAACAGAGGGCGAGAAACAGAGGGGCTGAAACAGAGGTAGAGAAACAGAGGGGCTGAAACAGTGGGTGAGAAACAGAGGGGCTGAAACACGGGGCGAGAAATGGAGGGGCTGAAACAGAGGGCGAGAAACAGAGGGGCTGAAACAGAGGGGCTGAAACAGAGGGGCTGAAACAGGGGGCGAGAAACAGAGGGTCTGAAACAGAGGGCGAGAAACAGAGGGCGAGAAACAGAGGGGCTGAAACAGGGGGCGAGAAACAGAGGGGCTGAAACAGAGGGCGAGAAACAGAGGGGCTGAAACAGAGGGGCTGAATCAGAGGAGCTGAATCATAGGGGCTGAAACAGAGGGTGAGAAACAGAGGGGCTGAAACAGAGGGGCTGAAACAGAGGGGCTGAAACAGAGGGCGAGAAACAGAGGGGCTGAATCAGAGGGGCTGAATCAGAGGGGCTGAAACAGAGGGGCTGAAACAAAGGGCGAGAAACAGAGGGGCTGAAACAGAGGGCGAGAAACAGAGGGGCTGAAACAGAGGGGCTGAAACAGAGGGGCTGAAACAGAGGGCGAGAAACAGAGGAGCTGAAACAGGTGGCGAGAAACGGAGGGGCTGAAACAGAGGGCGAGAAACAGAGGGGTTGAAACAGAGGGTGAGAAACAGAGGGTGAGAAACAGAGGGGATCAAACAGAGGGGCTGAATCAGATGGGCTGAATCAGAGGGTGAGAAACAGAGGTGCTGAAACAGGGGGCGAGAAACGGAGGGGCTGAAACAGAGGGCGAGAAACAGAGGGGTTGAAACAGAGTGTGAGAAATAGAGTGCGAGAAAAAGAGGGGCTGAAACAGAGGGTGAGAAACAGAGGGGCTGAAACAGAGGGGCTGAAACAGAGGGGCTGAAACAGAGGGACTGAAACATGGGGCGAGAAACAGAGGGGCTGAAACAGTGGGTGAGAAACAGAGGGGCTGAAACAGAGGGGCTAAAACAGAGGGTGAGAAACAGAGTGCGAGAAACAGAGGGGCTGAAACAGAGGGCGAGAATCAGATGGGCTGAAACAGAGGGGCTGAAGCACAGGGGCTGAAACAGAGGGACTGAAACATGGGGCGAGAAACAGAGGGGCTGAAACAGAGGGTGAGAAACAGAGGGGCTGAAACAGAGGGGCTAAAACAGAGTGTGAGAAATAGAGTGCGAGAAACAGAGGGGCTGAAACAGAGGGTGAGAAACAGAGGGCGAGAAACACAGGGCGAGAAACAGATGGGCTGAAACAGAGGGGCTGAAACAGAGGGCGAGAAACAGAGTGTCTGAAACAGTGGGCGAGAAACGGAGGGGCTGAAACAGAGGGCGAGAAACAGAGGGGTTGAAACAGAGTGTGAGAAACAGAGTGCGAGAAAAAGAGGGGCTGAAACAGAGGGTGAGAAACAGAGGGGCTGAAACAGAGGGGCTGAAACAGAGGGACTGAAACATGGGGCGAGAAACAGAGGGGCTGAAACAGTGGGTGAGAAACAGAGGGGCTGAAACAGAGGGGCTAAAACAGAGGGTGAGAAACAGAGTGCGAGAAACAGAGGGGCTGAAACAGAGGGCGAGAAACAGAGGGTCTGAAACAGAGGGCGAGAATCAGATGGGCTGAAACAGAGGGGCTGAAACAGAGGGGCTGAAACAGAGGGACTGAAACATGGGGCGAGAAACAGAGGGGCTGAAACAGAGGGTGAGAAACAGAGGGGCTGAAACAGAGGGGCTAAAACAGAGGGTGAGACATAGAGTGCGAGAAACAGAGGGGCTGAAACAGAGGGTGAGAAACAGAGGGCGAGAAACACAGGGCGAGAAACAGATGGGCTGAAACAGAGGGGCTGAAACAGAGGGCGAGAAACAGAGGGGCTGAAACAAGGGGCGAGAAACAGAGGGGCTGAAACAGAGGGCGAGGAACAGAGGGGATCAAACAGAGGGGCTGAATCAGATTGGCTGAATCAGAGGGCGAGAAACAGAGGGGCTGAAACAGGGGGCGAGAAACGGAGGGGCTGAAACAGAGGGCGAGAAACAGAGGGGTTGAAACAGAGTGTGAGAAACAGAGTGCGAGAAAAAGAGGGGCTGAAACAGAGGGTGAGAAACAGAGGGGCTGAAACAGAGGGGCTGAAACAGAGGGGCTGAAACAGAGGGACTGGAACATGGGGCGAGAAACAGAGGGGCTGAAACAGTGGGTGAGAAACAGAGGGGCTGAAACTGAGGGGCTAAAACAGAGGGTGAGAAACAGAGTGCGAGAAACCGAGGGGCTAAAACAGAGGGTGAGAAATAGAGTGCGAGAAACAGAGGGGCTGAAACAGAGGGTGAGAAACAGAGGGCGAGAAACACAGGGCGAGAAACAGATGGGCTGAAACAGAGGGGCTGAAACAGAGGGACTGAAACATGGGGCGAGAAACAGAGGGGCTGAAACAGAGGGTGAGAAACAGAGGGGCTGAAACAGAGGGGCTAAAACAGAGGGTGAGAAATAGAGTGCGAGAAACAGAGGGGCTGAAACAAAGGGTGAGAAACAGAGGGCGAGAAACACAGGGCAAGAAACAGATGGGCTGAAACAGAGGGGCTGAAACAGAGGGCGAGAAACAGAGGGGCTGAAACAGGGGGCGAGAAACAGAGGGTGAGAAACAGAGGGCGAGAAACAGAGGGGTTGAAACAGAGTGTGAGAAACAGTGTGCGAGAAAAAGAGGGGCTGAAACAGAGGGTGAGAAACAGAGGGGCTGAATCAGAGGGGCTGAATCAGAGGGCGAGAAACAGAGGTGCTGAAACAGGGGGCGAGAAACGGAGGGGCTGAAACAGAGGGCGAGAAACAGAGGGGTTGAAACAGAGTGTGAGAAACAGTGTGCGAGAAAAAGAGGGGCTGAAACAGAGGGTGAGAAACAGAGGGGCTGAAACAGAGGGGCTGAAACAGAGGGGCTGAAACAGAGGGACTGAAACATGGGGCGAGAAACAGAGGGGCTGAAACAGTGGGTGAGAAACAGAGGGGCTGAAACAGAGGGGCTAAAACAGAGGGTGAGAAACAGAGTGCGAGAAACAGAGGGGCTGAAACAGAGGGCGAGAAACAGAGGGGCTGAAACAGAGGGCGAGAATCAGATGGGCTGAAACAGAGGGGCTGAAACAGAGGGGCTGAAACAGAGGGACTGAAACATGGGGCGAGAAACAGAGGGGCTGAAACAGAGGGTGAGAAACAGAGGGGCTGAAACAGAGGGGCTAAAACAGAGGGTGAGAAATAGAGTGCGAGAAACAGAGTGGCTGAAACAGAGGGTGAGAAACAGAGGGCGAGAAACACAGGGCGAGAAACAGATGGGCTGAAACAGAGGGGCTGAAACAGAGGGCGAGAAACAGAGGGGCTGAAACAGAGGGTGAGAAACAGAGGGGCTGAAACAGAGGGGCTGAAACAGAGGGGCTGAAACAGAGGGACTGAAACATGGGGCGAGAAACAGAGGGGCTGAAACAGTGGGTGAGAAACAGAGGGGCTGAAACAGAGGGGCTAAAACAGAGGGTGAGAAACAGAGTGCGAGAAACAGAGGGGCTGAAACAGAGGGCGAGAATCAGATGGGCTGAAACAGAGGGGCTGAAGCACAGGGGCTGAAACAGAGGGACTGAAACATGGGGCGAGAAACAGAGGGGCTGAAACAGAGGGTGAGAAACAGAGGGGCTGAAACAGAGGGGCTAAAACAGAGTGTGAGAAATAGAGTGCGAGAAACAGAGGGGCTGAAACAGAGGGTGAGAAACAGAGGGCGAGAAACACAGGGCGAGAAACAGATGGGCTGAAACAGAGGGGCTGAAACAGAGGGCGAGAAACAGAGTGTCTGAAACAGTGGGCGAGAAACGGAGGGGCTGAAACAGAGGGCGAGAAACAGAGGGGTTGAAACAGAGTGTGAGAAACAGAGTGCGAGAAAAAGAGGGGCTGAAACAGAGGGTGAGAAACAGAGGGGCTGAAACAGAGGGGCTGAAACAGAGGGACTGAAACATGGGGCGAGAAACAGAGGGGCTGAAACAGTGGGTGAGAAACAGAGGGGCTGAAACAGAGGGGCTAAAACAGAGGGTGAGAAACAGAGTGCGAGAAACAGAGGGGCTGAAACAGAGGGCGAGAAACAGAGGGTCTGAAACAGAGGGCGAGAATCAGATGGGCTGAAACAGAGGGGCTGAAACAGAGGGGCTGAAACAGAGGGACTGAAACATGGGGCGAGAAACAGAGGGGCTGAAACAGAGGGTGAGAAACAGAGGGGCTGAAACAGAGGGGCTAAAACAGAGGGTGAGACATAGAGTGCGAGAAACAGAGGGGCTGAAACAGAGGGTGAGAAACAGAGGGCGAGAAACACAGGGCGAGAAACAGATGGGCTGAAACAGAGGGGCTGAAACAGAGGGCGAGAAACAGAGGGGCTGAAACAAGGGGCGAGAAACAGAGGGGCTGAAACAGAGGGCGAGGAACAGAGGGGATCAAACAGAGGGGCTGAATCAGATTGGCTGAATCAGAGGGCGAGAAACAGAGGGGCTGAAACAGGGGGCGAGAAACGGAGGGGCTGAAACAGAGGGCGAGAAACAGAGGGGTTGAAACAGAGTGTGAGAAACAGAGTGCGAGAAAAAGAGGGGCTGAAACAGAGGGTGAGAAACAGAGGGGCTGAAACAGAGGGGCTGAAACAGAGGGGCTGAAACAGAGGGACTGGAACATGGGGCGAGAAACAGAGGGGCTGAAACAGTGGGTGAGAAACAGAGGGGCTGAAACTGAGGGGCTAAAACAGAGGGTGAGAAACAGAGTGCGAGAAACCGAGGGGCTAAAACAGAGGGTGAGAAATAGAGTGCGAGAAACAGAGGGGCTGAAACAGAGGGTGAGAAACAGAGGGCGAGAAACACAGGGCGAGAAACAGATGGGCTGAAACAGAGGGGCTGAAACAGAGGGACTGAAACATGGGGCGAGAAACAGAGGGGCTGAAACAGAGGGTGAGAAACAGAGGGGCTGAAACAGAGGGGCTAAAACAGAGGGTGAGAAATAGAGTGCGAGAAACAGAGGGGCTGAAACAAAGGGTGAGAAACAGAGGGCGAGAAACACAGGGCAAGAAACAGATGGGCTGAAACAGAGGGGCTGAAACAGAGGGCGAGAAACAGAGGGGCTGAAACAGGGGGCGAGAAACAGAGGGTGAGAAACAGAGGGCGAGAAACAGAGGGGTTGAAACAGAGTGTGAGAAACAGTGTGCGAGAAAAAGAGGGGCTGAAACAGAGGGTGAGAAACAGAGGGGCTGAATCAGAGGGGCTGAATCAGAGGGCGAGAAACAGAGGTGCTGAAACAGGGGGCGAGAAACGGAGGGGCTGAAACAGAGGGCGAGAAACAGAGGGGTTGAAACAGAGTGTGAGAAACAGTGTGCGAGAAAAAGAGGGGCTGAAACAGAGGGTGAGAAACAGAGGGGCTGAAACAGAGGGGCTGAAACAGAGGGGCTGAAACAGAGGGACTGAAACATGGGGCGAGAAACAGAGGGGCTGAAACAGTGGGTGAGAAACAGAGGGGCTGAAACAGAGGGGCTAAAACAGAGGGTGAGAAACAGAGTGCGAGAAACAGAGGGGCTGAAACAGAGGGCGAGAAACAGAGGGGCTGAAACAGAGGGCGAGAATCAGATGGGCTGAAACAGAGGGGCTGAAACAGAGGGGCTGAAACAGAGGGACTGAAACATGGGGCGAGAAACAGAGGGGCTGAAACAGAGGGTGAGAAACAGAGGGGCTGAAACAGAGGGGCTAAAACAGAGGGTGAGAAATAGAGTGCGAGAAACAGAGTGGCTGAAACAGAGGGTGAGAAACAGAGGGCGAGAAACACAGGGCGAGAAACAGATGGGCTGAAACAGAGGGGCTGAAACAGAGGGCGAGAAACAGAGGGGCTGAAACAGGGGGGGAGAAACAGAGGGGCTGAAACAGAGGGCGAGGAACAAAGGGGCTGAAACAGAGGGGCTGAAACAGAGGGCGAGAAACAGAGGGGCTGAAACAGTGGGTGAGAAGCAGAGGGGCTGAATCAGAGGGTGAGAAACAGAGGGGCTGAAACACGGGGCGAGAAATGGAGGGGCTGAAACAGAGGGCGAGAAACAGAGGGCGAGACACAGCGGGGCTGAAACAGAGGGGCTGAAACAGAGTGCGAGAAACAGAGGAGCTGAAATAGAGCGGCTGAAACAGAGGGCGAGAAACAGAGGGGCTGAAACAGAGCGGCTGAAACAGAGGGTGAGAAACAGAGGGGCTGCAACAGGGGGCGAGAAATGGAGGGGCTGAAACAGAGGGCGAGAAACAGATGGGCTGAAACAGAGGGCGAGAAACAGAGGGGCTGAAACAGGGGGCGAGAAACGGAGGGGCTGAAACAGAGGGCGAGAAACAGAGGGGTTGAAACAGAGGGTGAGAAACAGAGTGCGAGAAAAAGAGGGGCTGAAACAGAGGGCGAGAAACAGAGGGGCTGAAACAGAGGGGCTGAAACAGAGGGCGAGAAACAGAGGGGCTGAAACAGAGGGGCTGAAACAGAGGGCGAGAAACAGCGGGGCTGAAACAGGGCGCGAGAAACGGAGGGGCTGAAACAGCGTGCGTGAAACAGAGGGGCTTAAACAGAGGGTGAGAAACAGAGGTGCTGAAGCAGAGCGGCTAAAACTGAGGGTGAGAAACAGAGTGCGAGAAACAGAGCGTGAGAAACAGAATGCGAAAAACAGAGGGGCTGAAAGAGAGGGCGAGAAACAGATGTGCTGAAACAGAGGGGCTGAATCAGAGGGCGAGAAACAGAGGGCGAGAGACAGAGGGGATGAAACAGAGGGGCTAAATCAGAGGGGCTGAAACATAGGGCGAGAACCAGAGGGCGAGAAACAGAGGGGCTGAAACAGAGGAGCTGAATCAGAGGGCGAGAAACAGAGGGGCTGAAACAGGGGGCGAGAAACGGAGGGGATGAAACAGAGGGCGAGAAACAGAGGGGCTGAAACAGAGGGGCTGAAACAGAGGGGCTGAAACAGAGGGCGAGAAACAGAGGGGCTGAAACAGAGGGCGAGAAACAGATGGGCTGCAACAGAGGGGCTGAAACAGAGGGGCTGAAACAGGGGGCGAGAAACGGAGGGGCTGAAACAGAGGGCGAGAAACAGAGGGGTTGAAACAGAGGGTGAGAAACAGAGGGCGAGAAACAGAGGGGATCAAACAGAGGGGCTGAATCAGAGGGGCTGAATCAGAGGGCGAGAAACAGAGGGTCTGAAACAGGGGGCGAGAAACGGAGGGGCTGAAACAGAGGGCGAGAAACAGAGGGGTTGAAACAGAGTGTGAGAAACAGAGTGCGAGAAAAAGAGGGGCTGAAACAGAGGGCGAGAAACAGAGGGGCTGAAACAGAGGGGATGAAACACGGGGCGAGAAATGGAGGGGCTGAAACAGAGGGCGAGAAACAGAGGGGCTGAAACAAAGGGGCTAAAACAGAGGTGCTGAAACAGGGGGCGAGAAAAAGACGGTCTGAAACAGAGTGCGAGAAACAGAGGGGCTGAAACAGAGGGCGAGAAACAGAGGGGCTGAAACAGAGGGCGAGAAACAGATGGGCTGAAACAGAGGGGCTGAAACAGAGGGCGAGAAACAGAGGGGCTGAAACAGGGGGGGAGAAACAGAGGGGCTGAAACAGAGGGCGAGGAACAGAGGGGCTGAAACAGAGGGGCTGAAACAGAGGGCGAGAAACAGAGGGGCTGAAACAGTGGGTGAGAAGCAGAGGGGCTGAATCAGAGGGTGAGAAACAGAGGGGCTGAAACACGGGGCGAGAAATGGAGGGGCTGAAACAGAGGGCGAGAAACAGAGGGCGAGACACAGCGGGGCTGAAACAGAGGGGCTGAAACAGAGTGCGAGAAACAGAGGAGCTGAAATAGAGCGGCTGAAACAGAGGGCGAGAAACAGAGGGGCTGAAACAGAGCGGCTGAAACAGAGGGTGAGAAACAGAGGGGCTGCAACAGGGGGCGAGAAATGGAGGGGCTGAAACAGAGGGCGAGAAACAGATGGGCTGAAACAGAGGGCGAGAAACAGAGGGGCTGAAACAGGGGGCGAGAAACGGAGGGGCTGAAACAGAGGGCGAGAAACAGAGGGGTTGAAACAGAGGGTGAGAAACAGAGTGCGAGAAAAAGAGGGGCTGAAACAGAGGGCGAGAAACAGAGGGGCTGAAACAGAGGGGCTGAAACAGAGGGCGAGAAACAGAGGGGCTGAAACAGAGGGGCTGAAACAGAGGGCGAGAAACAGCGGGGCTGAAACAGGGCGCGAGAAACGGAGGGGCTGAAACAGCGTGCGAGAAACAGAGGGGCTTAAACAGAGGGTGAGAAACAGAGGTGCTGAAGCAGAGCGGCTAAAACTGAGGGTGAGAAACAGAGTGCGAGAAACAGAGCGTGAGAAACAGAATGCGAAAAACAGAGGGGCTGAAAGAGAGGGCGAGAAACAGATGTGCTGAAACAGAGGGGCTGAATCAGAGGGCGAGAAACAGAGGGCGAGAGACAGAGGGGATGAAACAGAGGGGCTAAATCAGAGGGGCTGAAACATAGGGCGAGAACCAGAGGGCGAGAAACAGAGGGGCTGAAACAGAGGAGCTGAATCAGAGGGCGAGAAACAGAGGGGCTGAAACAGGGGGCGAGAAACGGAGGGGATGAAACAGAGGGCGAGAAACAGAGGGGCTGAAACAGAGGGGCTGAAACAGAGGGGCTGAAACAGAGGGCGAGAAACAGAGGGGCTGAAACAGAGGGCGAGAAACAGATGGGCTGCAACAGAGGGGCTGAAACAGAGGGGCTGAAACAGGGGGCGAGAAACGGAGGGGCTGAAACAGAGGGCGAGAAACAGAGGGGTTGAAACAGAGGGTGAGAAACAGAGGGCGAGAAACAGAGGGGATCAAACAGAGGGGCTGAATCAGAGGGGCTGAATCAGAGGGCGAGAAACAGAGGGTCTGAAACAGGGGGCGAGAAACGGAGGGGCTGAAACAGAGGGCGAGAAACAGAGGGGTTGAAACAGAGTGTGAGAAACAGAGTGCGAGAAAAAGAGGGGCTGAAACAGAGGGCGAGAAACAGAGGGGCTGAAACAGAGGGGATGAAACACGGGGCGAGAAATGGAGGGGCTGAAACAGAGGGCGAGAAACAGAGGGGCTGAAACAAAGGGGCTAAAACAGAGGTGCTGAAACAGGGGGCGAGAAAAAGACGGTCTGAAACAGAGTGCGAGAAACAGAGGGGCTGAAACAGAGGGCCAGAAACAGAGGGGCTGAAACAGAGGGCGAGAAACAGATGGGCTGAAACAGAGGGGCTGAAACAGAGGGGCTGAAACAGAGGGACTGAAACATGGGGCAAGAAACAGAGGGGCTGAAACAGAGTGTGAGAAACAGAGGGGCTGAAACAGAGGGGCTAAAACAGAGGGTGAGTAACAGAGTGCGAGAAACAGAGGGGCTGAAACAGAGGGTGAGAAACAGAGGGGGGAAAAAAAAGGGCGAGAAACAGATGGGCTGAAACAGAGGGGCTGAAACAGAGGGGCTGAAACATAGTGTGAGAAACAGCGGGGCAGAAACAGAGGGGCAGAAACAGAGGGCGAGAAACAGAGGGGCTGAAACAGAGGGCGAGAAACAGCGGGGCTGAAACAGAGGGGCTGAAACAGAGCGCGAGAAACAGAGGGGCTGAAACAGATGGGCTGAAAGAGAGCGCGAGAAACAGAGGGGCTGAAACAGAGGGAGAGAAACAGAGGGGCTGAAACAGTGGGTGAGAAACAGAGGGGCTGAAACACGGGGCGAGAAATCGAGGGGCTGAAACAGAGGGCGAGAAACAGAGGGGCTGAAACAGAGGGGCTGAAACAGAGGGGCTGAAACAGGGGGCGAGAAACAGAGGGTCTGAAACAGAGGGCAAGAAACAGAGGGGTTGAAACAGAGGGCGAGAAACAGAGGGGCTGAAACAGGGGGCGAGAAACAGAGGGGCTGAAACAGAGGGCGAGAAACAGAGGGGCTGAAACAGAGGGGCTGAATCAGAGGGGCTGAATCATAGGGGCTGAAACAGAGGGTGAGAAACAGAGGGGCTGAAACAGAGGGGCTGAAACAGAGGGGCTGAAACAGAGGGCGAGAAACAGAGGGGCTGAATCAGAGGGGCTGAATCAGAGGGGCTGAATCAGAGGGGCTGAAACAGAGGGGCTGAAACAAAGGGCGAGAAACAGAGGGGCTGAAACAGAGGGCGAGAAACAGAGGGGCTGAAACAGAGGGCGAGAAACAGAGGGGCTGAAACAGAGGGGCTGAAACAGAGGGGCTGAAACAGAGGGCGAGAAACAGGGCGAGAAACAGAGGGTGAGAAACAGAGGGGCTGAATCAGAGTGCGAGAAACAGAGGTGCTGAAACAGGTGGCGAGAAACGGAGGGGCTGAAACAGAGGGCGAGAAACAGAGGGGTTGAAACAGAGGGTGAGAAACAGAGGGCGAGAAACAGAGGGGATCAAACAGAGGGGCTGAATCAGAGGGGCTGAATCAGAGGGCGAGAAATAGAGGGGCTGAAACAGGGGGCGAGAAACGGAGGGGCTGAAACAGAGGGCGAGAAACAGAGGGGTTGAAACAGAGTGTGAGAAACAGAGTGCGAGAAAAAGAGGGGCTGAAACAGAGGGCGAGAAACAGAGGGGCTGAAACAGAGGGGCTGAAACAGAGGGGCTGAAACAGAGGGACTGAAACATGGGGCGAGAAACAGAGGGGCTGAAACAGAGGGTGAGAAACAGAGGGGCTGAAACAGAGGGGCTAAAACAGAGGGTGAGAAATAGAGTGCGAGAAACAGAGGGGCTGAAACAGAGGGCGAGAAACAGAGGGGCTGAAACAGAGGGCGAGAAACAGATGGGCTGAAACAGAGGGGCTGAAACAGAGGGGCTGAAACAGAGGGACTGAAACATGGGGCGAGAAACAGAGGGGCTGAAACAGAGGGTGAGAAACAGAGGGGCTGAAACAGAGGGGCTAAAACAGAGGGGGAGAAACAGAGGGGCTGAAACAGAGGGTGAGAAACAGAGTGCGAGAAACACAGGGCGAGAAACAGAGAGGCTTAAACAGAGGGGCTGAAACAGAGGGCGAGAAACAGAGTGTCTGAAACAGTGGGCGAGAAACAGAGGACGAGAAACAGAGGGGCTGAAACAGAGGGCGAGAAACAGCGGGGCTGAAACAGAGGGGCTGAAACAGAGCGCGAGAAACAGAGGGGCTGAAACAGAGGGGCAGAAACAGAGGGCGAGAAACAGAGGGGCTGAAACAGAGGGCGAGAAACAGCGGGGCTGAAACAGAGGGGCTGAAACAGAGCGCGAGAAACAGAGGGGCTGAAACAGATGGGCTGAAAGAGAGGGCGAGAAACAGAGGGGCTGAAACAGAGGGAGAGAAACAGAGGGGCTGAAACAGTGGGTGAGAAACAGAGGGGCTGAAACACGGGGCGAGAAATCGAGGGGCTGAAACAGAGGGCGAGAAACAGAGGGGCTGAAACAGAGGGGCTGAAACAGAGGGGCTGAAACAGGGGGCGAGAAACAGAGGGTCTGAAACAGAGGGCAAGAAACAGAGGGGTTGAAACAGAGGGCGAGAAACAGAGGGGCTGAAACAGGGGGCGAGAAACAGAGTGGCTGAAACAGAGGGCGAGAAACAGAGGGGCTGAAACAGCGGGGCTGAATCAGAGGGGCTGAATCATAGGGGCTGAAACAGAGGGTGAGAAACAGAGGGGCTGAAACAGAGGGGCTGAAACAGAGGGGCTGAAACAGAGGGCGAGAAACAGAGGGGATGAATCAGAGGGGCTGAATCAGAGGGGCTGAAGCAGAGGGGCTGAAACAGAGGGGCTGAAACAAAGGGCGAGAAACAGAGGGGCTGAAACAGAGGGCGAGAAACAGAGGGGCTGAAACAGAGGGCGAGAAACAGAGGGGCTGAAACAGAGGGGCTGAAACAGAGGGGCTGAAACAGAGGGCGAGAAACAGAGGGCGAGAAACAGAGGGTGAGAAACAGAGGGGCTGAATCAGAGTGCGAGAAACAGAGGTGCTGAAACAGAGGGCGAGAAACAGATGGGCTGAAACAGAGGGGCTGAAACAGAGGGCGAGAAACAGAGGGGCTGAAACAGGGGGGGAGAAACAGAGGGGCTGAAACAGAGGGCGAGGAACAGAGGGGCTGAAACAGAGGGGCTGAAACAGAGGGCGAGAAACAGAGGGGCTGAAACAGTGGGTGAGAAGCAGAGGGGCTGAATCAGAGGGTGAGAAACAGAGGGGCTGAAACACGGGGCGAGAAATGGAGGGGCTGAAACAGAGGGCGAGAAACAGAGGGCGAGACACAGCGGGGCTGAAACAGAGGGGCTGAAACAGAGTGCGAGAAACAGAGGAGCTGAAATAGAGCGGCTGAAACAGAGGGCGAGAAACAGAGGGGCTGAAACAGAGCGGCTGAAACAGAGGGTGAGAAACAGAGGGGCTGCAACAGGGGGCGAGAAATGGAGGGGCTGAAACAGAGGGCGAGAAACAGATGGGCTGAAACAGAGGGCGAGAAACAGAGGGGCTGAAACAGGGGGCGAGAAACGGAGGGGCTGAAACAGAGGGCGAGAAACAGAGGGGTTGAAACAGAGGGTGAGAAACAGAGTGCGAGAAAAAGAGGGGCTGAAACAGAGGGCGAGAAACAGAGGGGCTGAAACAGAGGGGCTGAAACAGAGGGCGAGAAACAGAGGGGCTGAAACAGAGGGGCTGAAACAGAGGGCGAGAAACAGCGGGGCTGAAACAGGGCGCGAGAAACGGAGGGGCTGAAACAGCGTGCGAGAAACAGAGGGGCTTAAACAGAGGGTGAGAAACAGAGGTGCTGAAGCAGAGCGGCTAAAACTGAGGGTGAGAAACAGAGTGCGAGAAACAGAGCGTGAGAAACAGAATGCGAAAAACAGAGGGGCTGAAAGAGAGGGCGAGAAACAGATGTGCTGAAACAGAGGGGCTGAATCAGAGGGCGAGAAACAGAGGGCGAGAGACAGAGGGGATGAAACAGAGGGGCTAAATCAGAGGGGCTGAAACATAGGGCGAGAACCAGAGGGCGAGAAACAGAGGGGCTGAAACAGAGGAGCTGAATCAGAGGGCGAGAAACAGAGGGGCTGAAACAGGGGGCGAGAAACGGAGGGGATGAAACAGAGGGCGAGAAACAGAGGGGCTGAAACAGAAGGGCTGAAACAGAGGGGCTGAAACAGAGGGCGAGAAACAGAGGGGCTGAAACAGAGGGCGAGAAACAGATGGGCTGCAACAGAGGGGCTGAAACAGAGGGGCTGAAACAGGGGGCGAGAAACGGAGGGGCTGAAACAGAGGGCGAGAAACAGAGGGGTTGAAACAGAGGGTGAGAAACAGAGGGCGAGAAACAGAGGGGATCAAACAGAGGGGCTGAATCAGAGGGGCTGAATCAGAGGGCGAGAAACAGAGGGTCTGAAACAGGGGGCGAGAAACGGAGGGGCTGAAACAGAGGGCGAGAAACAGAGGGGTTGAAACAGAGTGTGAGAAACAGAGTGCGAGAAAAAGAGGGGCTGAAACAGAGGGCGAGAAACAGAGGGGCTGAAACAGAGGGGATGAAACACGGGGCGAGAAATGGAGGGGCTGAAACAGAGGGCGAGAAACAGAGGGGCTGAAACAAAGGGGCTAAAACAGAGGTGCTGAAACAGGGGGCGAGAAAAAGACGGTCTGAAACAGAGTGCGAGAAACAGAGGGGCTGAAACAGAGGGCCAGAAACAGAGGGGCTGAAACAGAGGGCGAGAAACAGATGGGCTGAAACAGAGGGGCTGAAACAGAGGGGCTGAAACAGAGGGACTGAAACATGGGGCAAGAAACAGAGGGGCTGAAACAGAGTGTGAGAAACAGAGGGGCTGAAACAGAGGGGCTAAAACAGAGGGTGAGTAACAGAGTGCGAGAAACAGAGGGGCTGAAACAGAGGGTGAGAAACAGAGGGGGGAAAAAAAAGGGCGAGAAACAGATGGGCTGAAACAGAGGGGCTGAAACAGAGGGGCTGAAACATAGTGTGAGAAACAGCGGGGCAGAAACAGAGGGGCAGAAACAGAGGGCGAGAAACAGAGGGGCTGAAACAGAGGGCGAGAAACAGCGGGGCTGAAACAGAGGGGCTGAAACAGAGCGCGAGAAACAGAGGGGCTGAAACAGATGGGCTGAAAGAGAGCGCGAGAAACAGAGGGGCTGAAACAGAGGGAGAGAAACAGAGGGGCTGAAACAGTGGGTGAGAAACAGAGGGGCTGAAACACGGGGCGAGAAATCGAGGGGCTGAAACAGAGGGCGAGAAACAGAGGGGCTGAAACAGAGGGGCTGAAACAGAGGGGCTGAAACAGGGGGCGAGAAACAGAGGGTCTGAAACAGAGGGCAAGAAACAGAGGGGTTGAAACAGAGGGCGAGAAACAGAGGGGCTGAAACAGGGGGCGAGAAACAGAGGGGCTGAAACAGAGGGCGAGAAACAGAGGGGCTGAAACAGAGGGGCTGAATCAGAGGGGCTGAATCATAGGGGCTGAAACAGAGGGTGAGAAACAGAGGGGCTGAAACAGAGGGGCTGAAACAGAGGGGCTGAAACAGAGGGCGAGAAACAGAGGGGCTGAATCAGAGGGGCTGAATCAGAGGGGCTGAATCAGAGGGGCTGAAACAGAGGGGCTGAAACAAAGGGCGAGAAACAGAGGGGCTGAAACAGAGGGCGAGAAACAGAGGGGCTGAAACAGAGGGCGAGAAACAGAGGGGCTGAAACAGAGGGGCTGAAACAGAGGGGCTGAAACAGAGGGCGAGAAACAGGGCGAGAAACAGAGGGTGAGAAACAGAGGGGCTGAATCAGAGTGCGAGAAACAGAGGTGCTGAAACAGGTGGCGAGAAACGGAGGGGCTGAAACAGAGGGCGAGAAACAGAGGGGTTGAAACAGAGGGTGAGAAACAGAGGGCGAGAAACAGAGGGGATCAAACAGAGGGGCTGAATCAGAGGGGCTGAATCAGAGGGCGAGAAATAGAGGGGCTGAAACAGGGGGCGAGAAACGGAGGGGCTGAAACAGAGGGCGAGAAACAGAGGGGTTGAAACAGAGTGTGAGAAACAGAGTGCGAGAAAAAGAGGGGCTGAAACAGAGGGCGAGAAACAGAGGGGCTGAAACAGAGGGGCTGAAACAGAGGGGCTGAAACAGAGGGACTGAAACATGGGGCGAGAAACAGAGGGGCTGAAACAGAGGGTGAGAAACAGAGGGGCTGAAACAGAGGGGCTAAAACAGAGGGTGAGAAATAGAGTGCGAGAAACAGAGGGGCTGAAACAGAGGGCGAGAAACAGAGGGGCTGAAACAGAGGGCGAGAAACAGATGGGCTGAAACAGAGGGGCTGAAACAGAGGGGCTGAAACAGAGGGACTGAAACATGGGGCGAGAAACAGAGGGGCTGAAACAGAGGGTGAGAAACAGAGGGGCTGAAACAGAGGGGCTAAAACAGAGGGGGAGAAACAGAGGGGCTGAAACAGAGGGTGAGAAACAGAGTGCGAGAAACACAGGGCGAGAAACAGAGAGGCTTAAACAGAGGGGCTGAAACAGAGGGCGAGAAACAGAGTGTCTGAAACAGTGGGCGAGAAACAGAGGACGAGAAACAGAGGGGCTGAAACAGAGGGCGAGAAACAGCGGGGCTGAAACAGAGGGGCTGAAACAGAGCGCGAGAAACAGAGGGGCTGAAACAGAGGGGCAGAAACAGAGGGCGAGAAACAGAGGGGCTGAAACAGAGGGCGAGAAACAGCGGGGCTGAAACAGAGGGGCTGAAACAGAGCGCGAGAAACAGAGGGGCTGAAACAGATGGGCTGAAAGAGAGGGCGAGAAACAGAGGGGCTGAAACAGAGGGAGAGAAACAGAGGGGCTGAAACAGTGGGTGAGAAACAGAGGGGCTGAAACACGGGGCGAGAAATCGAGGGGCTGAAACAGAGGGCGAGAAACAGAGGGGCTGAAACAGAGGGGCTGAAACAGAGGGGCTGAAACAGGGGGCGAGAAACAGAGGGTCTGAAACAGAGGGCAAGAAACAGAGGGGTTGAAACAGAGGGCGAGAAACAGAGGGGCTGAAACAGGGGGCGAGAAACAGAGTGGCTGAAACAGAGGGCGAGAAACAGAGGGGCTGAAACAGCGGGGCTGAATCAGAGGGGCTGAATCATAGGGGCTGAAACAGAGGGTGAGAAACAGAGGGGCTGAAACAGAGGGGCTGAAACAGAGGGGCTGAAACAGAGGGCGAGAAACAGAGGGGATGAATCAGAGGGGCTGAATCAGAGGGGCTGAAGCAGAGGGGCTGAAACAGAGGGGCTGAAACAAAGGGCGAGAAACAGAGGGGCTGAAACAGAGGGCGAGAAACAGAGGGGCTGAAACAGAGGGCGAGAAACAGAGGGGCTGAAACAGAGGGGCTGAAACAGAGGGGCTGAAACAGAGGGCGAGAAACAGAGGGCGAGAAACAGAGGGTGAGAAACAGAGGGGCTGAATCAGAGTGCGAGAAACAGAGGTGCTGAAACAGGTGGCGAGAAACGGAGGGGCTGAAACAGAGGGCGAGAAACAGAGGGGTTGAAACAGAGGGTGAGAAACAGAGGGCGAGAAACAGAGGGGATCAAACAGAGGGGCTGAATCAGAGGGGCTGAATCAGAGGGCGAGAAATAGAGGGGCTGAAACAGGGGGCGAGAAACGGAGGGGCTGAAACAGAGGGCGAGAAACAGAGGGTTTGAAACAGAGTGTGAGAAACAGAGTGCGAGAAAAAGAGGGGCTGAAACAGAGGGCGAGAAACAGAGGGGCTGAAACAGAGGGGCTGAAACAGAGGGGCTGAAACAGAGGGACTGAAACATGGGGCGAGAAACAGAGGGGCTGAAACAGAGGGTGAGAAACAGAGGGGCTGAAACAGAGGGGCTAAAACAGAGGGTGAGAAATAGAGTGCGAGAAACAGAGGGGCTGAAACAGAGGGCGAGAAACAGAGGGGCTGAAACAGAGGGCGAGAAACAGATGGGCTGAAACAGAGGGTGAGAAAGAGAGGGGCTGAAACAGAGGGGCTAAAACAGAGGGTGAGAAACAGAGGGGCTGAAACAGAGGGTGAGAAACAGAGTGCGAGAAACACAGGGCGAGAAACAGAGAGGCTGAAACAGAGGGGCTGAAACAGAGGGCGAGAAACAGAGTGTCTGAAACAGTGGGCGAGAAACAGAGGACGAGAAACAGAGTGTCTGAAACAGTGGGCGAGAAACAGAGGACGAGAAACAGAGGGGCTGAAACAGAGGGCGAGGAACAGAGGGGCTGAAACAGAGGGGCTGAAACAGAGGGCGAGAAACAGAGGGGCTGAAACAGTCGGTGAGAAGCAGAGGGGCTGAATCAGAGGGTGTGAAACAGAGGGGCTGAAACACGGGGCGAGAAATGGAGGGGCTGAAACAGAGGGCGAGAAACAGAGGGTCTGAAACAGAGGCGCTGAAACAGAGGGGCTGAAACGGGGGGCGAGAAACAGAGGGTCTGAAACATAGGGCGAGAAACAGAGGGGCTGAAACAGAGGGCGAGAAACAGAGGGGCTGAAACAGAGGGGCTGAAACAGAGGGCGAGACACAGCGGGGCTGAAGCAGAGGGTCTGAAACAAAGGGCGAGAAACAGAGGCGCTGAAATAGAGAGGCTGAAACAGAGGGCGAGAAACAGAGGGGCTGAAACAGAGTGGCTGAAACAGAGGGTGAGAAACAGAGGGGCTGCAACAGGGGGCGAGAAATGGAGGGGCTGAAACAGAGGGCGAGAAACAGATGGGCTGAAACAGAGGGCGAGAAACAGAGGGGCTGAATCAGGGGGCGAGAAACGGAGGGGCTGAAACAGAGGGCGAGAAACAGAGGGGTTGAAACAGAGGGTGAGAAACAGAGTGCGAGAAAAAGAGGGGCTGAAACAGAGGGCGAGAAACAGAGGGGCTGAAACAGAGGTGCTGAAACAGAGGGCGAGCAACAGAGGGGCTGAAACAGGGGGCGAGAAACGGAGGGGCTGAAACAGAGGGCGAGAAACAGAGAGATTGAAACAGAGTGTGAGAAACAGATTGCGAGAAAAAGAGGGGCTGAAACAGAGGGCGAGAAACAGAGGAGCAGAAACAGAGGGGCTGAAACAGAGGGACTGAAACATGGGGCGAGAAACAGAGGGGCTGAAACAGAGGGTGAGAAACAGAGTGCGAGAAACAGAGGGGCTGAAACAGAGGGCAAGAAACAGAGGGGCTGAAACAGAGGGCGAGAAACAGATGGGCTGAAACAGAGGGGCTGAAACAGAGGGGCTGAAACTGAGGGCGAGAAACAGAGGGGCTAAAACAGAGGGCGAGAAACAGAGGGGCTGAAACAGAGGGGCTGGAACAGAGGGGCTGAAACAGAGGGCGAGAATCAGAGGGCGAGAAACAGATGCTGAAACAGGTGGTGAGAAATGGAGTGGCTGAAACAGAGGGCGAGAAACAGAGGGGTTGAAACACAGGGTGAGAAACAGAGGGCGAGAAACAGAGGGCATCAAACAGAGGGGCTGAATCAGAGGGGTTTGAATCAGAGGGCGAGAAACAGAGGGGCTGAAACACGGGGCGAGAAACGGAGGGGCTGAAACAGAGGGCGAGAAACAGAGGGGTTGAAACAGAGTGTGAGAAACAGAGTGCGAGAAAAAGAGGGGCTGAAACAGAGGGCGAGAAATAGAGGGGCTGAAACAGAGGGGCTGAAACAGAGGGGCTGAAACAGAGGGACTGAAACATGGGGCGAGAAACAGAGGGGCTGAAACAGAGGGTGAGAAACAGAGGGGCTGAAACAGAGGGGCTGAAACAGAGGGCGAAAAACAGAGGGGCTGAAACAGAGGGGCTGAAACAGAGGGCGAGAAACAGAGGGTGAGAAACAGAGAGCGAGAAACAGAGGGGATCAAACAAAGGGGCTGAATCAGAGGGGCTGAATCAGAGGGCGAGCAACAGAGGGGCTGAAACAGGGGGCGAGAAACGGAGGGGCTGAAACAGAGGGCGAGAAACAGAGAGATTGAAACAGAGTGTGAGAAACAGAGTGCGAGAAAAAGAGGGGCTGAAACAGAGGGCGAGAAACAGAGGGGCAGAAACAGAGGGGCTGAAACAGAGGGACTGAAACATGGGGCGAGAAACAGAGGGGCTGAAACAGAGGGTGAGATACAAAGGGGCTGAAACAGAGGGGCTAAAACAGAGGGTGAGAAACAGAGTGCGAGAAACAGAGGGGCTGAAACAGGGCAAGAAACAGAGGGGCTGAAACAGAGGGCGAGAAACAGATGGGCTGAAACAGAGGGGCTGAAACAGAGGGGCTGAAACAGAGGTGCTGAAACAGAGGGACTGAGACATGGGGCGAGAAACAGAGGGGCTGAAACAGAGGGTGAGAAACAGAGGGGCTGAAACAGAGGGGCTAAAACAGAGTGTGAGAAACAGAGTGCGAGAAAGAGAGGGGCTGAAACAGAGGGCGAGAAACAGAGGGGTGAAACAGAGGGCGAGAAACAGATGGGCTGAAACAGAGGGGCTGAAACATGGGGCGAGAAACAGAGGGGCTGAAACAGAGGGAGAGAAACAGAGGGGCTGAAACAGTGGGTGAGAAAAAGAGGGGCTGAAACACGGGGCGAGAAATGGAGGGGCTGAAACAGAGGGCGAGAAACAGAGGGGCTGAAACAGAGGTGCTGAAACATAGGGGCTGAAATAGGGGGCGAGAAACAGAGGGTCTGAAACAGAGGGCGAGAAACAGAGGGGTTGAAACAGAGGGCGAGAAACAGAGGGGCTGAAACAGGGGGTGAGAAACAGAGGGGCTGAAACAGAGGGCGAGAAACAGAGGGGCTGAAACAGAGGGGCTGAATCAGAGGGGCTGAATCATAGGGGCTGAAACAGAGGGTGAGAAACAGAGGGGCTGAAACAGAGGGGCTGAAACAGAGGGGCTGAAACAGAGGGCGAGAAACAAAGGGGCTGAATCAGAGGGGCTGAATCAGAGGGGCTGAATCAGAGGGGCTGAAACAGAGGGGCTGAAACAAAGGGCGAGAAACAGAGGGGCTGAAACAGAGGGCGAGAAACAGAGGGGCTGAAACAGAGGGCGAGAAACAGAGGGGCTGAAACAGAGGGGCTGAAACAGAGGGGCTGAAACAGAGGGCGAGAAACAGAGGGCGAGAAACAGAGGAGCTGAAACAGAGGGGCTGAATCAGAGGGCGAGAAACAGAGGTGCTGAAACAGGTGGCGAGAAACGGAGTGTCTGAAACAGAGGGCGAGAAACAGAGGGGTTGAAACAGAGGGTGAGAAACAGAGGGCGAGAAACAGAGGGGATCAAACAGAGGGGCTGAATCAGAGGGGCTGAATCAGAGGGCGAGAAACAGAGTGGCTGAAACACGGGCGAGAAACGGAGGGGCTGAAACAGAGGGCGAGAAACAGAGGGGTTGAAACAGAGTGTGAGAAACAGAGTGCGAGAAAAAGAGGGGCTGAAACAGAGGGCGAGAAGCAGAGGGGCTGAAACAGAGGGGCTGAAACAGAGGGACTGAAACATGGGGCGAGAAACAGAGGGGCTGAAACAGACGGTGAGAAACAGAGGGGCTGAAACACAGGGGCTAAAACAGATGGTGAGAAACAGAGTGCGAGAAACAGAGGGGCTGAAACAGAGGGCGAGAAACAGAGGAGCTGAAACAGAGGGCGAGAAACAGATGGGCTGAAACAGAGGGGCTGAAACAGAGGGGCTGAAACAGAGATGCTGAAACAGAGGGACTGAAACATGGGGTGAGAAACAGAGGGGCTGAAACAGAGGGTGAGAAAGAGAGGGGCTGAAACAGAGGGGCTAAAACAGAGGGTGAGAAACAGAGTGCGAGAAACAGAGGGGCTGAAACAGAGGGCGAGAAACACAGGGCGAGAAACAGAGGGCGAGAAACAGAGGGGCTGAAACAGGGGGCGAGAAACAGAGGGGCTGAAACAGAGGGCGAGGAACAGAGGGGCTGAAACAGAGGGGCTGAAACAGAGGGCGAGAAACAGAGGGGCTGAAACAGTGGGTGAGAAGCAGAGGGGCTGAATCAGAGGGTGAGAAACAGAGGGGCTGAAACACGGAGCGAGAAATGGAGGGGCTGAAACAGAGGGCGAGAAAAATAGGGTCTGAAACAGAGGGGCTGAAACAGAGGGGCTGAAACGGGGGGCGAGAAACAGAGGGTCTGAAACATAGGGCGAGAAACAGAGGGGCTGAAACAGAGGGCGAGAAACAGAGGCGCTGAAACAGAGGGGCTGAAACAGAGGGCGAGACACAGCGGGGCTGAAACAGAGGGGCTGAAACAGAGGGCGAGAAACAGAGGCGCTGAAATAGAGAGGCTGAAACAGAGGGCGAGAAACAGAGGGGCTGAAACAGAGCGGCTGAAACAGAGGGTGAGAAACAGAGAGGCTGCAACAGGGGGCGAGAAATGGAGGGGCTGAAACAGAGGGCGAGAAACAGATGGGCTGAAACAGAGGGCGAGAAACAGAGGGGCTGAAACAGGGGGCGAGAAACGGAGGGGCTGAAACAGAGGGCGAGAAACAGAGGGGTTGAAACAGAGGGTGAGAAACAGTGTGGGAGAAAAAGAGGGGCTGAAACAGAGGGCGAGAAACAGAGGGGCTGAAACAGAGGGGCTGAAACAGAGGGCGAGAAACAGAGGAGATGAAACAGAGCGGCTGAAACAGAGGGGTTGAAACAGAGGGTGAGAAACAGAGGGCGAGAAACAGAGGGGATCAAACAGAGGGGATGAATCAGAGGGGCTGAATCAGAGGGGCTGAAACAGAGGTGCTGAAACAGAGGGACTGAAACATGGGGCGAGAAACAGAGGGGCTGAAACAGAGGGTGAGAAACAGAGGGGCTGAAACAGAGGGGCTAAAACAGAGTGTGAGAAACAGAGTGTGAGAAACAGAGGGGCTGAAACAGAGGGCGAGAAACAGAGGGGTGAAACAGAGGGCGAGAAACAGATGGGCTGAAACAGAGGGGCTGAAACAGAGGGCGAGAAACAGAGGGGCTGAAACAGAGGGGTTGAATCAGAGGGGCTGAATCATAGGGGCTGAAACAGAGGGTGAGAAACAGAGGGGCTGAAACAGAGGGGCTGAAACAGAGGGCGAGAAACAGAGGGGCTGAATCAGAGGGGCTGAATCAGAGTGGGTGAATCAGAGGGGCTGAAACAGAGGGGCTGAAACAAAGGGCGAGAAACAGAGGGGCTGAAACAGAGGGTGAGAAACAGAGGGGCTGAAACAGAGGGCGAGAAACATAGGGGCTGAAACAGAGGGGCTGAAACAGAGGGACTGAAACAGAGGGCGAGAAACAGAGGGCGAGAAACAGAGGAGCTGAAACAGAGGGGCTGAATCAGAGGGCGAGAAACAGAGGTGCTGAAACAGGGGGCGAGAAACGGAGGGGCTGAAACAGAGGGCGAGAAACAGAGGGGTTGAAACAGAGGGTGAGAAACAGAGGGCGAGAAACAGAGGGGATCAAACAGAGGGGCTGAATCAGAGGGGCTGAATCAGAGGGGCTGAAACAGAGGGGCTGAAACAGAGGGACTGAAACATGGGGCGAGAAACAGAGGGGCTGAAACAGAGGGTGAGAAACAGAGGGGCTGAAACAGAGGTGCTGAAACAGAGGGTGAGAAACAGAGTGCGAGAAACAGAGGGGCTGAAACAGAGGGTGAGAAACAGAGGGCGAGAAACACAGGGCGAGAAACAGAGTGTCTGAAACAGTGGGCGAGAAACAGAGGGCGAGAAACAGAGGGGCTGAAACAGGGGGCGAGAAACAGAGGGGCTGAAACAGAGGGCGAGGAACAGAGGGGCTGAAACAGAGGGGCTGAAACAGAGGGCGAGAAACAGAGGGGCTGAAACAGTGGGTGAGAAGCAGAGGGGCTGAATCAGAGGGTGAGAAACAGAGGGGGTGAAACACGGGGTGAGAAATGGAGGGGCTGAAACAGAGGGCGAGAAACATAGGGTCTGAAACAGAGGGGCTTAAACAGAGGGGCTGAAACGGGGGGCGAGAAACAGAGGTTCTGAAACATAGGGCGAGAAACAGAGGGGCTGAAACAGAGGGCGAGAAACAGAGGGGCTGAAACAGAGGGGCTGAAACAGAGGGCGAGACACAGCGGGGATGAAACAGAGGGGCTGAAACAGAGGGCGAGAAACAGAGGCGCTGAAATAGAGAGGCTGAAACAGAGGGCGAGAAACAGAGGGGCTGAAACAGAGCGGCTGAAACAGAGGGTGAGAAACAGAGGGGCTGCAACAGGGGGCGAGAAATGGAGGGGCTGAAACAGAGGGCGAGAAACAGATGGGCTGAAACAGAGGGCGAGAAACAGAGGGGCTGAAACAGGGGGCGAGAAACAGAGGGGCTGAATCAGAGGGCGAGAAACAGAGGGGTTGAAACAGAGGGTGAGAAACAGGGTGCGAGAAAAAGAGGGGCTGAAACAGAGGGCGAGAAACAGAGGGGCTGAAACATAGGGGCTGAAACAGAGGGCGAGAAACAGAGGGGATGAAACAGAGCGGCTGAAACAGAGGGGTTGAAACAGAGGGTGAGAAACAGAGGGCGAGAAACAGAGGGGATCAAACAGAGGGGCTGAATCAGAGGGGCTGAATCAGAGGGGCTGAAACAGAGGTGCTGAAACAGAGGGACTGAAACATGGGGTGAGAAACAGAGGGGCTGAAACAGAGGGTGAGAAACAGAGGGGCTGAAACAGAGGGGCTAAAACAGAGGGTGAGAAACAGAGTGCGAGAAACAGAGGGGCTGAAACAGAGGGCGAGAAACACAGGGCGAGAAACAGAGGTCGAGAAACAGTGGGGCTGAAACAGGGGGCGAGAAACAGAGGGGCTGAAACAGAGGGCGAGGAACAGAGGGGCTGAAACAGAGGGGCTGAAACAGAGGGCGAGAAACAGAGGGGCTGAAACAGAGGGTGAGAAACAGAGGGGCTGAAACACAGGGGCTAAAACAGATGGTGAGAAACAGAGTGCGAGAAACAGAGGGGCTGAAACAGAGGGCGAGAAACAGAGGAGCTGAAACAGAGGGCGAGAAACAGATGGGCTGAAACAGAGGGGCTGAAACAGAGGGGCTGAAACAGAGGTGCTGAAACAGAGAGACTGAAACATGGGGTGAGAAACAGAGGGGCTGAAACAGAGGGTGAGAAACAGAGGGGCTGAAACAGAGGGGCTAAAACAGAGGGTGAGAAACAGAGTGCGAGAAACAGAGGGGCTGAAACAGAGGGCGAGAAACACAGGGCGAGAAACAGAGGGCGAGAAACAGAGGGGCTGAAACAGGGGGCGAGAAACAGAGGGGCTGAAACAGAGGGCGAGGAACAGAGGGGCTGAAACAGAGGGGCTGAAACAGAGGGCGAGAAACAGAGGGGCTGAAACAGTGGGTGAGAAGCAGAGGGGCTGAATCAGAGGGTGAGAAACAGAGGGGCTGAAACACGGAGCGAGAAATGGAGGGGCTGAAACAGAGGGCGAGAAAAATAGGGTCTGAAACAGAGGGGCTGAAACAGAGGGGCTGAAATGGGGGGCGAGAAACAGAGGGTCTGAAACATAGGGCGAGAAACAGAGGGGCTGAAACAGAGGGCGAGAAACAGAGGGGCTGAAACAGAGGGGCTGAAACAGAGGGCGAGACACAGCGGGGCTGAAACAGAGGGGCTGAAACAGAGGGCGAGAAACAGAGGCGCTGAAATAGAGAGGCTGAAACAGAGGGCGAGAAACAGAGGGGCTGAAACAGAGCGGCTGAAACAGAGGGTGAGAAACAGAGAGGCTGCAACAGGGGGCGAGAAATGGAGGGGCTGAAACAGAGGGCGAGAAACAGATGGGCTGAAACAGAGGGCGAGAAACAGAGGGGCTGAAACAGGGGGCGAGAAACGGAGGGGCTGAAACAGAGGGCGAGAAACAGAGGGGTTGAAACAGAGGGTGAGAAACAGTGTGGGAGTAAAAGAGGGGCTGAAACAGAGGGCGAGAAACAGAGGGGCTGAAACAGAGGGGCTGAAACAGAGGGCGAGAAACAGAGGGGATGAAACAGAGCGGCTGAAACAGAGGGGTTGAAACAGAGGATGAGAAACAGAGGGCGAGAAACAGAGGGGATCAAACAGAGGGGATGAATGAGAGGGGCTGAATCAGAGGGGCTGAAACAGAGGTGCTGAAACAGAGGGACTGAAACATGGGGCGAGAAACAGAGGGGCTGAAACAGAGGGTGAGAAACAGAGGGGCTGAAACAGAGGGGCTAAAACAGAGTGTGAGAAACAGAGTGTGAGAAACAGAGGGGCTGAAACAGAGTGTGAGAAACAGAGTGTGAGAAACAGAGGGGCTGAAAGAGAGGGCGAGAAACAGAGGGGTGAAACAGAGGGCGAGAAACAGATGGGCTGAAACAGAGGGGCTGAAACAGAGGGCGAGAAACAGAGGGGCTGAAACAGAGGGGCTGAAACAGAGGGGCTGAAACAGAGGGCGAGAAACAGGGCGAGAAACAGAGGGTGAGAAACAGAGGGGCTGAATCAGAGTGCGAGAAACAGAGGTGCTGAAACAGGTGGCGAGAAACGGAGGGGCTGAAACAGAGGGCGAGAAACAGAGGGGTTGAAACAGAGGGTGAGAAACAGAGGGCGAGAAACAGAGGGGCTGAAAGAGAGGGCGAGAAACAGAGGGGTGAAACAGAGGGCGAGAAACAGATGGGCTGAAACAGAGGGGCTGAAACAGAGGGCGAGAAACAGAGGGGCTGAAACAGAGGGGCTGAATCAGAGGGGCTGAATCATAGGGGCTGAAACAGAGGGTGAGAAACAGAGGGGCTGAAACAGAGGGGCTGAAACAGAGGGCGAGAAACAGAGGGGCTGAATCAGAGGGGCTGAATCAGAGTGGGTGAATCAGAGGGGCTGAAACAGAGGGGCTGAAACAAAGGGCGAGAAACAGAGGGGCTGAAACAGAGGGTGAGAAACAGAGGGGCTGAAACAGAGGGCGAGAAACATAGGGGCTGAAACAGAGGGGCTGAAACAGAGGGGCTGAAACAGAGGGCGAGAAACAGAGGGCGAGAAACAGAGGAGCTGAAACAGAGGGGCTGAATCAGAGGGCGAGAAACAGAGGTGCTGAAACAGGGGGCGAGAAACAGGGCGAGAAACAGAGGGTGAGAAACAGAGGGGCTGAATCAGAGTGCGAGAAACAGAGGTGCTGAAACAGGTGGCGAGAAACGGAGGGGCTGAAACAGAGGGCGAGAAACAGAGGGGTTGAAACAGAGGGTGAGAAACAGAGGGCGAGAAACAGAGGGGCTGAAAGAGAGGGCGAGAAACAGAGGGGTGAAACAGAGGGCGAGAAACAGATGGGCTGAAACAGAGGGGCTGAAACAGAGGGCGAGAAACAGAGGGGCTGAAACAGAGGGGCTGAATCAGAGGGGCTGAATCATAGGGGCTGAAACAGAGGGTGAGAAACAGAGGGGCTGAAACAGAGGGGCTGAAACAGAGGGCGAGAAACAGAGGGGCTGAATCAGAGGGGCTGAATCAGAGTGGGTGAATCAGAGGGGCTGAAACAGAGGGGCTGAAACAAAGGGCGAGAAACAGAGGGCGAGAAACAGAGGGGATCAAACAGAGGGGCTGAATCAGAGGGGCTGAATCAGAGGGGCTGGAACAGAGGGGCTGAAACAGAGGGACTGAAACATGGGGCGAGAAACAGAGGGGCTGAAACAGAGGGTGAGAAACAGAGGGGCTGAAACAGAGGTGCTGAAACAGAGGGTGAGAAACAGAGTGCGAGAAACAGAGGGCGAGAAACAGAGGGGATCAAACAGAGGGGCTGAATCAGAGGGGCTGAATCAGAGGGGCTGGAACAGAGGGGCTGAAACAGAGGGACTGAAACATGGGGCGAGAAACAGAGGGGCTGAAACAGAGGGTGAGAAACAGAGGGGCTGAAACAGAGGTGCTGAAACAGAGGGTGAGAAACAGAGTGCGAGAAACAGAGGGGCTGAAACAGAGGGTGAGAAACAGAGGGCGAGAAACACAGGGCGAGAAACAGAGTGTCTGAAACAGTGGGCGAGAAACAGAGGGCGAGAAACAGAGGGGCTGAAACAGGGGGCGAGAAACAGAGGAGCTGAAACAGAGGGCGAGGAACAGAGGGGCTGAAACAGAGGGGCTGAAACAGAGGGCGAGAAACAGAGGGGCTGAAACAGTGGGTGAGAAGCAGAGGGGCTGAATCAGAGGGTGAGAAACAGAGGGGCTGAAACACGGGGCGAGAAATGGAGAGGCTGAAACAGAGGGCGAGAAACATAGGGTCTGAAACAGAGGGGCTGAAACAGAGGGGCTGAAACGGGGGGCGAGAAACACAGGGCGAGAAACAGAGGGCGAGAAACAGAGGGGCTGAAACAGGGGGCGAGAAACAGAGGGGCTGAAACAGAGGGCGAGGAACAGAGGGGCTGAAACAGAGGGGCTGAAACAGAGGGCGAGAAACAGAGGGGCTGAAACAGAGGGTGAGAATCAGAGGGGCTGAAACACAGGGGCTAAAACAGATGGTGAGAAACAGAGTGCAAGAAACAGAGGGGCTGAAACAGAGGGCGAGAAACAGAGGAGCTGAAACAGAGAGCGAGAAACAGATGGGCTGAAACAGAGGGGCTGAAACAGAGGGGCTGAAACAGAGGTGCTGAAACAGAGAGTCTGAAACATGGGGTGAGAAACAGAGGGGCTGAAACAGAGGGTGAGAAACAGAGGGGCTGAAACAGAGGGGCTAAAACAGAGGGTGAGAAACAGAGTGCGAGAAACAGAGGGGCTGAAACAGAGGGCGAGAAACACAGGGCGAGAAACAGAGGGCGAGAAACAGAGGGGCTGAAACAGGGGGCGAGAAACAGAGGGGCTGAAACAGAGGGCGAGGAACAGAGGGGCTGAAACAGAGGGGCTGAGACAGAGGTCGAGAAACAGAGGGGCTGAAACAGTGGGTGAGAAGCAGAGGGGCTGAATCAGAGGGTGAGAAACAGAGGGGCTCAAACACGGAGCGAGAAATGGAGGGGCTGAAACAGAGGGCGAGAAAAATAGGGTCTGAAACAGAGGGGCTGAAACAGAGGGGCTGAAACGGGGGGCGAGAAACAGAGGGTTTGAAACATAGGGCGAGAAACAGAGGGGCTGAAACAGAGGGCGAGAAACAGAGGGGCTGAAACAGAGGGGCTGAAACAGAGGGCGAGACACAGCGGGGCTGAAACAGAGGGGCTGAAACAGAGGGCGAGAAACAGAGGCGCTGAAATAGAGAGGCTGAAACAGAGGGCGAGAAACAGAGGGGCTGAAACAGAGCGGCTGAAACAGAGGGTGTGAAACAGAGAGGCTGCAACAGGGGGCGAGAAATGGAGGGGCTGAAACAGAGGGCGAGAAACAGATGGGCTGAAACAGAGGGCGAGAAACAGAGGGGCTGAAACAGGGGGCGAGAAACGGAGGGGCTGAAACAGAGGGCGAGAAACAGAGGGGTGGAAACAGAGGGTGAGAAACAGTGTGGGAGAAAAAGAGGGGCTGAAACAGAGGGCGAGAAACAGAGGGGCTGAAACAGAGGGGCTGAAACAGAGGGCGAGAAACAGAGGGGATGAAACAGAGCGGCTGAAACAGAGGGGTTGAAACAGAGGGTGAGAAACAGAGTGCGAGAAACAGAGGGGATCAAACAGAGGGGATGAATCAGAGGGGCTGAATCAGAGGGGCTGAAACAGAGGTGCTGAAACAGAGGGACTGAAACATGGGGCGAGAAACAGAGGGGCTGAAACAGAGGGTGAGAAACAGAGGGGCTGAAACAGAGGGTCTAAAACAGAGTGTGAGAAACAGAGTGTGAGAAACAGAGGGGCTGAAACAGAGGGCGAGAAACAGAGGGGTGAAACAGAGGGCGAGAAACAGATGGGCTGAAACAGAGGGGCTGAAACAGAGGGCGAGAAACAGAGGGGCTGAAACAGAGGGGCTGAATCAGAGGGGCTGAATCATAGGGGCTGAAACAGAGGGGCTGAAACAGAGGGGCTGAAACAGAGGGGCTGAAACAGAGGGCGAGAAACACAGGGGCTGAATCAGAGGGGCTGAATCAGAGGGACTGAAACAGAGCGGCTGAAACAGAGTGCGCGAAACAGAGGGGCTGAAACAGAGGGCGAGAAACAGAGGAGCTGAAACAGAGGGGCTGAATCAGAGGGCGAGAAACAGAGGTGCTGAAACAGGTGGCGAGAAATGGAGGGGCTGAAACAGAGGGCGAGAAACAGAGGGGTTGAAACAGAGGGTGAGAAACCGAGGGCGAGAAACAGAGGGGATCAAACAGAGGGGCTGAATCAGAGGGGCTGAATCAGAGGGCGAGAAACAGAGGGGCTGAAACAGGGGGCGAGAAACGGAGAGGCTGAAACAGAGGGCGAGAAACAGAGGGGTTGAAACAGAGTGTGAGAAACATGGGGCTGAAACAGAGGGGCTGAAACAGAGGGACTGAAACATGGGGCGAGAAACAGAGGGGCTGAAACAGAGGGTGAGAAACAGAGGGGCTGAAACAGAGGGGCTAAAACAGAGGGTGAGAAACAGAGTGCGAGAAACAGAGGGGCTGAAACAGAGGGCGAGAAACACAGGGCGAGAAACAGATGGTCTGAAACAGAGGGGCTGAAACAGAGGGCGAGAAACAGATTGTCTGCAACAGTGGGCGAGAAACAGAGGGCGAGAAACAGAGGGGCTGAAACAGGGGGCGAGAAACAGAGGGGCTGAAATAGAGGGCGAGGAACAGAGGGGCTGAAACAGAGGGGCTGAAACAGAGGGCGAGAAACAGAGGGGCTGAAACAGTGGGTGAGAAGCAGAGGGGCTGAATCAGACGGTGAGAAACAGAGGGGCTGAAACACGGGGCGAGAAATGGAGGGGCTGAAACAGAGGGCGAGAAACATAGGGTCTGAAACAGAGGGGCTGAAACAGAGGGGCTGAAACGGGGGGCGAGAAACATCGGGTCTGAAACATAGGGCGAGAAACAGAGGGGCTGAAACAGAGGGCGAGAAACAGAGGGGCTGAAACAGATGGGCTGAAACAGAGGGCGAGACACAGCGGGGCTGAAACAGAGGGGCTGAAACAGAGGGCGAGAAACAGAGGCGCTGAAATAGAGAGGCTGAAACAGAGGGCGAGAAACAGAGGGGCTGAAACTGAGCGGCTGAAACAGAGGGTGAGAAACAGAGGGGCTGCAACAGGGGGCGAGAAATGGAGGGGCTGAAACAGAGGGCGAGAAACAGATGGGCTGAAACAGAGGGCGAGAAACAGAGGGGCTGAAACAGGGGGCGAGAAACGGAGGGGCTGAAACAGAGGGGTTGAAACAGAGGGTGAGAAACAGAGTGCGAGAAAAAGAGGGGCTGAAACAGAGGGCGAGAAACAGAGGGGCTGAAACAGAGTGGCTAAAACAGAGTGTGAGAAACAGAGGGGCTGAAACAGAGGGCGAGAAACAGAGGGGTGAAACAGAGGGCGAGAAACAAATGGGCTGAAACACAGGGGCTGAAACAGAGGGCGAGAAACAGAATGGCTGAAACAGAGGGGCTGAAACAGAGGGTGAGAAACAGAGCGGCTGAAACAGAGGGGCTGAAACAGAGGGCGAGAAACAGAGGGGCTGAATCAGAGGGGCTGAATCAGAGGGGCTGAAACAGAGGGCGAGAAACAGAGGGGCTGAAACAGAGGGCGAGAAACATAGGGGCTGAAACAGAGGGGCTGAAACAGAGGGGCTGAAACAGAGGGGCTGAAACAGAGGGCGAGAAACACAGGGGCTGAATCAGAGGGTCTGAATCAGAGGGGCTGAAACAGAGGGGCTGAAACAGAGTGCGAGAAACAGAGGGGCTGAAACAGAGGGCGAGAAACAGAGGAGCTGAAACAGAGGGGCTGAATCAGAGGGCGAGAAACAGAGGTGCTGAAACAGGTGGCGAGAAATGGAGGGGCTGAAACAGAGGGCGAGAAACAGAGGGGTTGAAACAGAGGGTGAGAAACAGAGGGCGAGAAACAGAGGGGATCAAACAGAGGGGCTGAATCAGAGGGGCTGAATCAGAGGGCGAGAAACAGAGGGGCTGAAACAGGGGGCGAGAAACGGAGTGGCTGAAACAGAGGGCGAGAAACAGAGGGGTTGAAACAGAGTGTGAGAAACATGGGGCTGAAACAGAGGTGCTGAAACAGAGGGACTGAAACATGGGGCGAGAAACAGAGGGGCTGAAACAGAGGGTGAGAAACAGAGGGGCTGAAACAGAGGGGCTAAAACAGAGTGTGAGAAACAGAGTGTGAGAAACAGAAGGGCTGAAACAGAGGGCGAGAAACAGAGGGGTGAAACAGAGGGCGAGAAACAGATGGGCTGAAACAGAGGGGCTGAAACAGAGGGCGAGAAACAGAGGGGCTGAAACAGAGGGGCTGAATCAGAGGGGCTGAATCATAGGGGCTGAAACAGAGGGTGAGAAACAGAGGGGCTGAAACAGAGGGGCTGAAACAGAGGGCGAGAAACAGAGGGGCTGAATCAGAGGGGCTGAATCAGAGTGGGTGAATCAGAGGGGCTGAAACAGAGGGGCTGAAACAAAGGGCGAGAAACAGAGGGGCTGAAACAGAGGGTGAGAAACAGAGGGGCTGAAACAGAGGGCGAGAAACATAGGGGCTGAAACAGAGGGGCTGAAACAGAGGGGCTGAAACAGAGGGCGAGAAACAGAGGGCGAGAAACAGAGGAGCTGAAACAGAGGGGCTGAATCAGAGGGCGAGAAACAGAGGTGCTGAAACAGGGGGCGAGAAATGGAGGGGCTGAAACAGAGGGCGAGAAACAGAGGGGTTGAAACAGAGGGTGAGAAACAGAGGGCGAGAAACAGAGGGGATCAAACATAGGGGCTGAATCAGAGGGGCTGAATCAGAGGGGCTGAAACAGAGGGGCTGAAACAGAGGGACTGAAACATGGGGCGAGAAACAGAGGGGCTGAAACAGAGGGTGAGAAACAGAGGGGCTGAAACAGAGGTGCTGAAACAGAGGGTGAGAAACAGAGTGCGAGAAACAGAGGGGCTGAAACAGAGGGTGAGAAACAGAGGGCGAGAAACACAGGGCGAGAAACAGAGTGTCTGAAACAGTGGGCAAGAAACAGAGGGCGAGAAACAGAGGGGCTGAAACAGGGGGCGAGAAACAGAGGGGCTGAAACAGAGGGCGAGGAACAGAGTGGCTGAAACAGAGGGGCTGAAACAGAGGGCGAGAAACAGAGGGGCTGAAACAGTGGGTGAGAAGCAGAGGGGCTGAATCAGAGGGTGAGAAACAGAGGGGCTGAAACACGGGGCGAGAAATGGAGGGGCTGAAACAGAGGGCGAGAAACATAGGGTCTGAAACAGAGAGGCTGAAACAGAGGGGCTGAAACGGGGGGCGAGAAACAGAGGGTCTGAAACATAGGGCGAGAAACAGAGGGGCTGAAACAGAGGGCGAGAAACAGAGGGGCTGAAACAGAGGGCGAGACACAGCGGGGCTGAAACAGAGGGGCTGAAACAGAGGGCGAGAAGCAGAGGCGCTGAAATACGGAGGCTGAAACAGAGGGCGAGAAACAGAGGGGCTGAAACAGAGCGGCTGAAACAGAGGGTGAGAAACAGAGGGGCTGCAACAGGGGGCGAGAAATGGAGGGGCTGAAACAGAGGGCGAGAAACAGATGGGCTGAAACAGAGGGCGAGAAACAGAGGGGCTGAAACAGGGGGCGAGAAACAGAGGGGCTGAAACACAGGGCGAGAAACAGAGGGGTTGAAACAGAGGGTGAGAAACAGGGTGCGAGAAAAAGAGGGGCTGAAACAGAGGGCGAGAAACAGAGGGGCTGAAACATAGGGGCTGAAACAGAGGGCGAGAAACAGAGGGGATGAAACAGAGGGGCTGAAACAGAGGGGTTGAAACAGAGGGTGAGAAACAGAGGGCGAGAAACAGAGGGGATCAAACAGAGGGGCTGAATCAGAGGGGCTGAATCAGAGGGGCTGAAACAGAGGTGCTGAAACAGAGGGACTGAAACATGGGGCGAGAAACAGAGGGGCTGAAACAGAGGGTGAGAAACAGAGGGGCTGAAACAGAGGGGCTAAAACAGAGTGTGAGAAACAGAGTGCGAGAAACAGAGGGGCTGAAACAGAGGGCGAGAAACAGAGGGGTGAAACAGAGGGCGAGAAACAGATGGGCTGAAACAGAGGGGCTGAAACAGAGGTCGAGAAACAGAGGGGCTGAAACATGGGGCGAGAAACAGAGGGGCTGAAACAGAGGGCGAGAAACAGAGGGGCTGAAACAGTGGGTGAGAAACAGAGGGGCTAAACACGGGGCGAGAAATGGAGGGGCTGAAACAGAGGGCGAGAAACAGAGGGGCTGAAACAGTGGGTGAGAAACAGAGGGGCTGAAACCCGGGGCGAGAAATGGAGGGGCTGAAACAGATGGCGAGAAACAGAGGGGCTGAAACAGAGGGGCTGAAACAGAGGGGCTGAAACAGGGGGCGAGAAACAGAGGGTCTGAAACAGAGGGCGAGAAACAGAGGGGTTGAAACAGAGGGCGAGAAACATGGGGCTGAAACAGAGGTGCTGAAACAGAGGGACTGAAACATGGGGCGAGAAACAGAGGGGCTGAAACAGAGGGTGAGAAACAGAGGGGCTGAAACAGAGGGGCTAAAACAGAGTGTGAGAAACAGAGTGTGAGAAACAGAAGGGCTGAAACAGAGGGCGAGAAACAGAGGGGTGAAACAGAGGGCGAGAAACAGATGGGCTGAAACAGAGGGGCTGAAACAGAGGGCGAGAAACAGAGGGGCTGAAACAGAGGGGCTGAATCAGAGGGGCTGAATCATAGGGGCTGAAACAGAGGGTGAGAAACAGAGGGGCTGAAACAGAGGGGCTGAAACAGAGGGCGAGAAACAGAGGGGCTGAATCAGAGGGGCTGAATCAGAGTGGGTGAATCAGAGGGGCTGAAACAGAGGGGCTGAAACAAAGGGCGAGAAACAGAGGGGCTGAAACAGAGGGTGAGAAACAGAGGGGCTGAAACAGAGGGCGAGAAACATAGGGGCTGAAACAGAGGGGCTGAAACAGAGGGGCTGAAACAGAGGGCGAGAAACAGAGGGCGAGAAACAGAGGAGCTGAAACAGAGGGGCTGAATCAGAGGGCGAGAAACAGAGGTGCTGAAACAGGGGGCGAGAAATGGAGGGGCTGAAACAGAGGGCGAGAAACAGAGGGGTTGAAACAGAGGGTGAGAAACAGAGGGCGAGAAACAGAGGGGATCAAACAGAGGGGCTGAATCAGAGGGGCTGAATCAGAGGGGCTGAAACAGAGGGGCTGAAACAGAGGGACTGAAACATGGGGCGAGAAACAGAGGGGCTGAAACAGAGGGTGAGAAACAGAGGGGCTGAAACAGAGGTGCTGAAACAGAGGGTGAGAAACAGAGTGCGAGAAACAGAGGGGCTGAAACAGAGGGTGAGAAACAGAGGGCGAGAAACACAGGGCGAGAAACAGAGTGTCTGAAACAGTGGGCGACAAACAGAGGGCGAGAAACAGAGGGGCTGAAACAGGGGGCGAGAAACAGAGGGGCTGAAACAGAGGGCGAGGAACAGAGTGGCTGAAACAGAGGGGCTGAAACAGAGGGCGAGAAACAGAGGGGCTGAAACAGTGGGTGAGAAGCAGAGGGGCTGAATCAGAGGGTGAGAAACAGAGGGGCTGAAACACGGGGCGAGAAATGGAGGGGCTGAAACAGAGGGCGAGAAACATAGGGTCTGAAACAGAGAGGCTGAAACAGAGGGGCTGAAACGGGGGGCGAGAAACAGAGGGTCTGAAACATAGGGCGAGAAACAGAGGGGCTGAAACAGAGGGCGAGAAACAGAGGGGCTGAAACAGAGGGCGAGACACAGCGGGGCTGAAACAGAGGTGCTGAAACAGAGGGCGAGAAGCAGAGGCGCTGAAATAGAGAGGCTGAAACAGAGGGCGAGAAACAGAGGGGCTGAAACAGAGCGGCTGAAACAGAGGGTGAGAAACAGAGGGGCTGCAACAGGGGGCGAGAAATGGAGGGGCTGAAACAGAGGGCGAGAAACAGATGGGCTGAAACAGAGGGCGAGAAACAGAGGGGCTGAAACAGGGGGCGAGAAACAGAGGGGCTGAAACACAGGGCGAGAAACAGAGGGGTTGAAACAGAGGGTGAGAAACAGGGTGCGAGAAAAAGAGGGGCTGAAACAGAGGGCGAGAAACAGAGGGGCTGAAACATAGGGGCTGAAACAGAGGGCGAGAAACAGAGGGGATGAAACAGAGGGGCTGAAACAGAGGGGTTGAAACAGAGGGTGAGAAACAGAGGGCGAGAAACAGAGGGGATCAAACAGAGGGGCTGAATCAGAGGGGCTGAATCAGAGGGGCTGAAACAGAGGTGCTGAAACAGAGGGACTGAAACATGGGGCGAGAAACAGAGGGGCTGAAACAGAGGGTGAGAAACAGAGGGGCTGAAACAGAGGGGCAAAAACAGAGTGTGAGAAACAGAGTGCGAGAAACAGAGGGGCTGAAACAGAGGGCGAGAAACAGAGGGGTGAAACAGAGGGCGAGAAACAGATGGGCTGAAACAGAGGGGCTGAAACAGAGGTCGAGAAACTGAGGGGCTGAAACATGGGGCGAGAAACAGAGGGGCTGAAACAGAGGGCGAGAAACAGAGGGGCTGAAACAGTGGGTGAGAAACAGAGGGGCTGAAACACGGGGCGAGAAATGGAGGGGCTGAAACAGAGGGCGAGAAACAGAGGGGCTGAAACAGTGGGTGAGAAACAGAGGGGCTGAAACCCGGGGCGAGAAATGGAGGGGCTGAAACAGATGGCGAGAAACAGAGGGGCTGAAACAGAGGGGCTGAAACAGAGGGGCTGAAACAGGGGGCGAGAAACAGAGGGTCTGAAACAGAGTGCGAGAAACA
Source organism: Chiloscyllium punctatum (assembly GCF_047496795.1). Taxonomy (NCBI): domain Eukaryota; kingdom Metazoa; phylum Chordata; class Chondrichthyes; order Orectolobiformes; family Hemiscylliidae; genus Chiloscyllium; species Chiloscyllium punctatum. The sequence continues at coordinate 1,352,361 of NC_092739.1, forward strand.
GAGGGGTTGAAACAGAGGGCGAGAAACAGAGGGGCTGAAACAGGGGGCGAGAAACAGAGGGGCTGAAACAGAGGGCGAGAAACAGAGGGGCTGAAACAGAGGGGCTGAATCAGAGGGGCTGAATCATTGGTGCTGAAACAGAGGGTGAGAAACAGAGCGGCTGAAACAGAGGGGCTGAAACAGAGGGGCTGAAACAGAGGGCGAGAAACAGAGGGGCTGAATCAGAGGGGCTGGATCAGAGGTGCTGAATCAGAGGGGCTGAATCAGAGGGGCTGAAACAGAGGGCGAGAAACAGAGGAGCTGAAACAGAGGGCGAGAAACAGATGGGCTGAAACAGAGGGGCTGAAACAGAGGGGCTGAAACAGAGGTGCTGTAACAGAGGGACGGAAACATGGGGCGAGAAACAGAGGGGCTGAAACAGAGGGTGAGAAACAGAGGGGCTGAAACAGAGGGGCTAAAACAGAGGGTGAGAAACAGAGTGCGAGAAACAGAGGGGCTGAAACAGAGGGCGAGAAACACAGGGCGAGAAACAGATGGTCTGAAACAGAGGGGCTGAAACAGAGGGCGAGAAACAGTGTGTCTGCAACAGTGGGCGAGAAACAGAGGGCGAGAAACAGAGGGGCTGAAACAGGGGGCGAGAAACAGAGGGGCTGAAACAGAGGGCGAGGAACAGAGGGGCTGAAACAGAGGGGCTGAAACAGAGGGCGAGAAACAGAGGGGCTGAAACAGTGGGTGAGAAGCAGAGGGGCTGAATCAGACGGTGAGAAACAGAGGGGCTGAAACACGGGGCGAGAAATGGAGGGGCTGAAACAGAGGGCGAGAAACATAGGGTCTGAAACAGAGGGGCTGAAACAGAGGGGCTGAAACGGGGGGCGAGAAACATCGGGTCTGAAACATAGGGCGAGAAACAGAGGGGCTGAAACAGAGGGCGAGAAACAGAGGGGCTGAAACAGATGGGCTGAAACAGAGGGCGAGACACAGCGGGGCTGAAGCAGAGGGGCTGAAACAGAGGGCGAGAAACAGAGGCGCTGAAATAGAGAGGCTGAAACAGAGGGCGAGAAACAGAGGGGCTGAAACAGAGCGGCTGAAACAGAGGGTGAGAAACAGAGGGGCTGCAACAGGGGGCGAGAAACAGATGGGCTGAAGCAGAGGGCGAGAAACAGATGGGCTGAAACAGAGGGCGAGAAACAGAGGGGCTGAAACAGGGGGCGAGAAACGGAGGGGATGAAACAGAGGGCGAGAAACAGAGGGGTTGAAACAGAGGGTGAGAAACAGAGTGCGAGAAAAAGAGGGGCTGAAACAGAGGGCGAGAAACAGAGGGGCTGAAACAGAGGGGCTAAAACAGAGTGTGAGAAACAGAGGGGCTGAAACAGAGGGCGAGAAACAGAGGGGTGAAACAGAGGGCGAGAAACAAATGGGCTGAAACACAGGGGCTGAAACAGAGGGCGAGAAACAGAGGGGCTGAAACAGAGGGGCTGAATCAGAGGGGCTGAATCATAGGGGCTGAAACAGAGGGTGAGAAACAGAGCGGCTGAAACAGAGGGGCTGAAACAGAGGGCGAGAAACAGAGGGGCTGAAACAGAGGGCGAGAAACAGAGGGGCTGAAACAGAGGGCGAGAAACAGAGGGGCTGAAACAGAGGGCGAGAAACATAGGGGCTGAAACAGAGGGGCTGAAACAGAGGGGCTGAAACAGAGGGGCTGAAACAGAGGGCGAGAAACACAGGGGCTGAATCAGAGGGGCTGAATCAGAGGTGCTGAAACAGAGGGGCTGAAACAGAGTGCGAGAAACAGACGGGCTGAAACAGAGGGCGAGAAACAGAGGAGCTGAAACAGAGGGGCTGAATCAGAGGGCGAGAAACAGAGGTGCTGAAACAGGTGGCGAGAAATGGAGGGGCTGAAACAGAGGGCGAGAAACAGAGGGGTTGAAACAGAGGGTGAGAAACAGAGGGCGAGAAACAGAGGGGATCAAACAGAGGGGCTGAATCAGAGGGGCTGAATCAGAGGGCGAGAAACAGAGGGGCTGAAACAGGGGGCTAGAAACGGAGGGGCTGAAACAGAGGGCGAGAAACAGAGGGGTTGAAACAGAGTGTGAGAAACATGGGGCTGAAACAGAGGGGCTGGATCAGAGGGGCTGAAACAGAGGGACTGAAACATGGGGCGAGAAACAGAGGGGCTGAAACAGAGGGTGAGAAACAGAGGGGCTGAAACAGAGGGGGTAAAACAGAGGGTGAGAAACAGAGTGCGAGAAACAGAGGGGCTGAAACAGAGGGCGAGAAACAGAGGAGCTGAAACACAGGGCGAGAAACAGATGGGCTGAAAGAGAGGGGATGAAACAGAGGGCGAGAAACAGAGTGTCTGAAACAGTGGGCGAGAAACAGAGGGGCTGAAACAGAGGGGCTAAAACAGAGGGTGAGAAACAGAGTGCGAGAAACAGAGGGGCTGGAACAGAGGGTGAGAAACAGAGGGCGAGAAACACAGGGCGAGAAACAGATGGGCTGAAACAGAGGGGATGAAACAGAGGGCGAGAAACAGAGTGTCTGAAACAGTGGGCGAGAAACAGAGGGCGAGAAACAGAGGGGCTGAAACAGGGGGCGAGAAAAAGAGGGGCTGAAACAGAGTGCGAGGAACAGAGGGGCTGAAACAGAGGGGCTGAAACAGAGGGCGAGAAACAGAGGGGCTGAAACAGTGGGTGAGAAGCAGAGGGGCTGAATCAGAGGGTGAGAAACAGAGGGGCTGAAACACGGGGCGAGAAATGGAGGGGCTGAAACAGAGGGAGAGAAACATGGGGTCTGAAACAGAGGGGCTGAAACGGGGTGCGAGAAACAGAGGGTCTGAAACATAGGGCGAGAAACAGAGGGGCTGAAACAGAGGGCGAGAAACAGAGGCGCTGAAACAGAGGGGCTGAAACAGAGGGCGAGACACAGCGGTGCTGAAACAGAGGGGCTGAAACAGAGGGCGAGAAACAGAGGCGCTGAAATAGAGAGGCTGAAACAGAGGGCGAGAAACAGAGGGGCTGAAACAGAGCGGCTGAAACAGAGGGTGAGAAACAGAGGGGCTGCAACAGGGGGCGAGAAATGGAGGGGCTGAAACAGAGGGCGAGAAACAGATGGGCTGAAACAGAGGGCGAGAAACAGAGGTGCTGAAACAGGGGGCGAGAAAGGGAGTGGCTGAAACAGAGGGCGAGAAACAGAGGGGTTGAAACAGAGGGTGAGAAACAGAGTGCGAGAAAAAGAGGGGCTGAAACAGAGGGCGAGAAACAGAGGGGCTGAAACAGAGGGGCTGAAACAGAGGGCGAGAAACAGAGGGGATGAAACAGAGGGGCTGAAACAGAGGGGATGAAACAGAGGGCGAGAAACAGAGTGGATCAAACAGAGGGGCTGAATCAGAGGGCCTGAATCAGAGCGGCTGAAACAGAGGTGCTGAAACAGAGGGACTGAAACAAGGGGCGAGAAACAGAGGGGCTGAGACAGAGGGTGAGAAACAGAGGGGCTGAAACAGAGGGGCTAAAACAGAGTGTGAGAAACAGAGTGCGAGAAACAGAGGGGCTGAAACAGAGGGCGAGAAACAGAGGGGCTGAAACAGAGGGCGAGAAACAGAGGGGCTGAAACATGGGGCGAGAAACAGAGGGGCTGAAACAGAGGGAGAGAAACAGAGGGGCAGAAACAGTGGGTGAGAAACAGAGGGGCTGAAACACGGGGCGAGAAATGGAGGGGCTGAAACAGAGGGCGAGAAACAGAGGGGCTGAAACAGAGGGGCTGAAACAGAGGGGCTGAAACAGGGGGCGAGAAACAGAGGGTCTGAAACAGAGGGCGAGAAACAGAAGGGTTGAAACAGAGGGCGAGAAACAGAGGGGCTGAAACAGGGGGCGAGAAACAGAGGGGCTGAATCAGAGGGGCTGGATCAGAGGGGCTGAATCAGAGGGGCTGAAACAGAGGGGCTGAAACAAAGGGCGAGAAACAGAGGGGCTGAAACAGAGGGCGAGCAACAGAGGGGCTGAAACAGAGGGCGAGAAACAGAGGGGCTGAAACAGATGGGCTGAAACAGAGGGGCTGAAACAGAGGGCGAGAAACAGAGGGCGAGAAACAGAGGAGCTGAAACAGAGGTGCTGAATCAGAGGGCGAGAAACAGAGGTGCTGAAACAGGTGGCGAGAAACGGAGGGGCTGAAACAGAGGGCGAGAAACAGAGGGGTTGAAACAGAGGGTGAGAAACAGAGGGCGAGAAACAGAGGGGATCAAACAGAAGGGCTGAATCAGAGGGGCTGAATCAGAGGGCGAGAAACAGAGGGGCTGAAACAGGGGGCGAGAAACGGAGGGGCTGAAACAGAGGGCGAGAAACAGAGGGGTTGAAACAGAGTGTGAGAAACAGAGTGCGAGAAAAAGAGGGGCTGAAACAGAGGGCGAGAAAAAGAGGGACTGAAACATGGTGCGAGAAACAGAGGGGCTGAAACAGAGGGGCTAAAACAGAGGGTGAGAAACAGAGTGCGAGAAACAGAGGGGCTGAAACAGAGGGCGAGAAACAGAGGGGCTGAAACAGAGGGCGAGAAACAGATTGGCTGAAACAGAGGGGCTGAAACAGAGGGACTGAAACATGGGGCGAGAAACAGAGGTGCTGAAACAGAGGGTGAGAAACAGAGGGGCTGAAACAGAGGGGCTAAAACAGAGGGTGAGAAACAGAGTGCGAGAAACAGAGGGGCTGAAACAGAGGGTGAGAAACAGAGGGCGAGAAACACAGGGCGAGAAACAGAGGGGCTGAAACAGAGGGGCTGAAACAGAGGGCGAGAAACAGAGGGCGAGAAACAGAGGGGCTGAATCAGGGGGCGAGAAACAGAGGGGCTGAAACAGAGGGCGAGGAACAGAGGGGCTGAAACAGAGGGGCTGAAACAGAGGGCGAGAAACAGAGGGGCTGAAACAGTGGGTGAGAAGCAGAGGGGCTGAATCAGAGGGTGAGAAACAGAGGGGCTGAAACACGGGGCGAGAAATGTAGGGGCTGAAACAGAGGGCGAGAAACAGAGGGTCTGAAACAGAGGGGCTGAAACAGAGGGGCTGAAACAGAGGGGCTGAAACAGAGGGCGAGACACAGCGGGGCTGAAACAGAGGGGCTGAAACAGAGGGCGAGAAACAGAGGCGCTGAAATAGAGAGGCTGAAACAGAGGGCGAGAAACAGAGGGGCTGAAACAGAGCGGCTGAAACAGAGGGTGAGAAACAGAGGGGCTGCAACAGGGGGCGAGAAATGGAGGGGCTGAAACAGAGGGCGAGAAACAGATGGGCTGAAACAGAGGGCGAGAAACAGAGGGGCTGAAACAGGGGGCGAGAAACGGAGGGGCTGAAACAAAGGGCGAGAAACAGAGGGGTTGAAACAGAGGGTGAGAAACAGAGTGCGAGAAAAAGAGGGGCTGAAACAGAGGGCGAGAAACAGAGGGGCTGAAACAGAGGGGCTGAAACAGAGGGCGAGAAACAGAGGGGCTGAAACAGAGGGGCTGAAACAGAGGGGTTGAAACAGAGGGTGAGAAACAGAGGGCGAGAAACAGAGGGGATCAAACAGAGGGGCTGAATCAGAGGGGCTGAATCAGAGGGCGAGCAACAGAGGGGCTGAAACAGGGGGCGAGAAACGGAGGGGCTGAAACAGAGGGCGAGAAACAGGGAGGTTGAAACAGAGTGTGAGAAACAGAGTGCGAGAAAAAGAGGGGCTGAAACAGAGGGCGAGAAACAGAGGGGCAGAAACAGAGGGGCTGAAACAGAGGGACTGAAACATGGGGCGAGAAACAGAGGGGCTGAAACAGAGGGTGAGAAACAAAGGGGCTGAAACAGAGGGGCCAAAACAGAGGGTGAGAAACAGAGTGCGAGAAACAGAGGGGCTGAAACAGAGGGTAAGAAACAGAGGGGCTGAAACAGAGGGGCTGAAACAGAGGGGCTGAAACAGAGGTGCTGAAACAGAGGGACTGAAACATGGGGCGAGAAACAGAGGGGCTGAAACAGAGGGTGAGAAACAGAGGGGCTGAAACAGAGGGGCTAAAACAGAGTGTGAGAAACAGAGTGCGAGAAACAGAGGGGCTGAAACAGAGGGCGAGAAACAGAGGGGTGAAACAGAGGGCGAGAAACAGAGGGCGAGAAACAGAGGGGCAGAAACAGGGGGCGAGAAACAGAGGGGCTGAAACAGAGGGCGAGGAACAGAGGGGCTGAAACAGAGGGGCTGAAACAGAGAGCGAGAAACAGAGGGGCTGAAACAGTGGGTGAGAAGCAGAGGGGCTGAATCAGAGGGTGAGAAACAGAGGGGCTGAAACACGGGGCGAGAAATGTAGGGGCTGAAACAGAGGGCGAGAAACAGAGGGTCTGAAACAGAGGGGCTGAAACAGAGGGGCTGAAACAGAGGGGCTGAAACAGAGGGCGAGACACAGCGGGGCTGAAACAGAGGGGCTGAAACAGAGGGCGAGAAACAGAGGCGCTGAAATAGAGAGGCTGAAACAGAGGGCGAGAAACAGAGGGGCTGAAACAGAGCGGCTGAAACAGAGGGTGAGAAACAGAGGGGCTGCAACAGGGGGCGAGAAATGGAGAGGCTGAAACAGAGGGCGAGAAACAGATGGGCTGAAACAGAGGGCGAGAAACAGAGGGGCTGAAACAGGGGGCGAGAAACGGAGGGGCTGTAACAGAGGGCGAGAAACAGAGGGGTTGAAACAGAGGGTGAGAAACAGAGTGCGAGAAAAAGAGGGGCTGAAACAGAGGGCGAGAAACAGAGGGGCTGAAACAGAGGGGCTGAAACAGAGGGCGAGAAACAGAGGGGCTGAAACAGAGGGGCTGAAACAGAGGGGTTGAAACAGAGGGTGAGAAACAGAGGGCGAGAAACAGAGGGGATCAAACAGAGGGTCTGAATCAGAGGGGCTGAATCAGAGGGCGAGCAACAGAGGGGCTGAAACAGGGGGCGAGGAGCGGAGGGGCTAAAACAGAGGGCGAGAAACAGAGAGGTTGAAACAGAGTGTGAGAAACAGAGTGCGAGAAAAAGAGGGGCTGAAACAGAGGGCGAGAAACAGAGGGGCAGAAACAGAGGGGCTGAAACAGAGGGACTGAAACATGGGGCGAGAAACAGAGGGGCTGAAACAGAGGGTGAGAAACAAAGGGGCTGAAACAGAGGGGCCAAAACAGGGGGTGAGAAACAGAGTGCGAGAAACAGAGGGTCTGAAACAGAGGGCAAGAAACAGAGGGGCTGAAACTGAGGGCGAGAAACAGAGGGGCTGAAATAGAGAGGCTGAAACAGAGGGCGAGAAACAGAGGGGCTGAAACAGAGCGGCTGAAACAGAGGGTGAGAAACAGGGGCTGAAACAGGGGGCGAGAAATGGAGGAGCTGAAACAGAGGGCGAGAAACAGATGGGCTGAAACAGAGGGCGAGAAACAGAGGGGCTGAAACAGGGGGCGAGAAACGGAGGGGCTGAAACAGAGGGTGAGAAACAGAGTGCGAGAAAAAGAGGGGCTGAAACAGAGGGCGAGAAACAGAGGGGCTGAAACAGAGGGGCTGAATCAGAGGGCGAGAAACAGAGGGGCTGAAACAGAGGGGCTGAAACAGAGGGGTTGAAACAGAGGGTGAGAAACAGAGGGCGAGAAACAGAGGGGATCAAACAGAGGGGCTGAATCAGAGGGGCTGAATCAGAGGGCGAGCAACAGAGGGGCTGAAACAGGGGGCGAGAAACGAAGGGGCTGAAACAGAGGGTGAGAAACAGAGAGGTTGAAACAGAGTGTGAGAAACAGAATGCGAGAAAAAGAGGAGCTGAAACAGAGGGCGAGAAACAGAGGGGCAGAAACAGAGGGGCTGAAACAGAGGGACTGAAACATGGGGCGAGAAACAGAGGCGCTGAAACAGAGGGTGAGAAACAAAGGGGCTGAAACAGAGGGGCCAAAACAGAGGGTGAGAAACAGAGTGCGAGAAAAAGAGGGGCTGAAACAGAGGGCAAGAAACAGAGGGGCTGAAACTGAGGGCGAGAAACAGATGGGCTGAAACAGAGGGGCTGAAACAGAGGGGCTGAAACAGAGGTGCTGAAACAGAGGGACTGAAACATGGGGCGAGAAACAGAGGGGCTGAAACAGAGGGTGAGAAACAGAGGGGCTGAAACAGAGGGGCTAAAACAGAGTGTGAGAAACAGAGTGCGAGAAACAGAGGGGCTGAAACAGAGGGCGAGAAGCAGAGGGGTGAAACAGAGGGCGAGAAACAGATGGGCTGAAACAGAGGGGCTGAAACAGAGGGCGAGAAACAGAGGGGCTGAAAAATGGGGCGAGAAACAGAGGGGCTGAAAAAGAGGGAGAGAAACAGAGGGGCTGAAGCAGTGGGTGAGAAACAGAGGGGCTGAAACACGGGGCGAGAAATGGAGGGGCTGAAACAGAGGGCGAGAAACAGAGGGGCTGAAACAGAGGGGCTGAAACAGAGTGGCTGAAACAGGGGGCGAGAAACAGAGGGTCTGAAACAGAGGGCGAGAAACAGAGGGGTTGAAACAGAGGGCGAGAAACAGTGGGGCTGAAACAGGGGGCGAGAAACAGAGGGTCTGAAACAGCGGGCGAGAAACAGAGGGGCTGAAACCGAGGGGCTGAATCAGAGGGGCTGAATCATAGGGGCTGAAACAGAGGGTGAGAAACAGAGGGGCTGAAACAGAGGGGCTGAAACAGAGGGGCTGAAACAGAGGGCGAGAAACAGAGGGGCTGAATCAGAGGGGCTGAATCAGAGGGGCTGAATCAGAGGGGCTGAAAAGTGGGGCTGAAACAAAGGGCGAGAAACAGAGGGGCTGAAACAGAGGGCGAGAAACAGAGGGGCTGAAACAGAGGGCGAGAAACAGAGTGCGAGAAACAGAGGAGCTGAAACAGAGGGGCTGAATCAGAGGGCGAGAAACAGAGGTGTTGAAACAGGTGGCGAGAAACGGAGGGGCTGAAACAGAGGGCGAGAAACAGAGGGGTTGAAACAGAGGGTGAGAAACAGAGGGCGAGATACAGAGGGGATCAAACAGAGGGGCTGAATCAGAGGGGCTGAATCAGAGGGCGAGAAACAGAAGGGCTGAAACAGGGGGTGAGAAACGGAGGGGTTGAAACAGAGGGCGAGAAACAGAGGGGTTGAAACAGAGTGTGAGAAACAGAGTGCGAGAAAAAGAGGGGCTGAAACAGAGGGCGAGAAACAGAGGGGCAGAAACAGAGGGGCTGAAACAGAGGGGCTGAAAAAGAGGGACTGAAACATGGAGCGAGAAAAAGAGGGGCTGAAACAGAGGGTGAGAAACAGAGGGGCTGAAACAGAGGGGCTAAAACAGAGGGTGAGAAACAGAGTGCGAGAAACAGAGGGGCTGAAACAGAGGGCGAGAAACAGAGGGGCTGAAACAGTGGGCGAGAAACAGATGGGCTGAAACAGAGGGGCTGAAACAGAGGGGCTGAAACAGAGGGGCTGAAACAGAGGGACTGAAACATGGGGTGAGAAACAGAGGGGCTGAAACAGAGGGTGAGAAACAGAGGGGCTGAAACAGAGGGGCTAAAACAGAGGGTGAGAAACAGAGTGCGAGAAACAGAGGGGCTGAAACAGAGGGCGAGAAACAGAGGGGCTGAAACAGTGGGTGAGAAGCAGAGGGGCTGAATCCGACGGTGAGAAACAGAGGGGCTGAAACACGGGGCGAGAAATGGAGGGGCTGAAACAGAGGGCGAGAAACAGAGGGTCTGAAACAGAGGGGCTGAAACAGAGGGGCTGAAACGGGGGGGGGAGAAACAGAGGGTCTGAAACATAGGGCGAGAAACAGAGGGGCTGAAACAGAGCACGAGAAACAGAGGGGCTGAAACAGAGGGGCTGAAACAGAGGGCGAGACACAGCGGGGCTGAAACAGAGGGGCTGAAACAGAGGGCGAGAAACAGAGGCGCTGAAATAGAGAGGCTGAAACAGAGGGCGAGAAACAGAGGGGCTGAAACAGAGTGGCTGAAACAGAGGGTGAGAAACAGAGGGGCTGCAACAGGGGGCGAGAAATGGAGGGGCTGAAACAGAGGGCGAGAAACAGATGGGCTGAAACAGAGGGCGAGAAACAGAGGGGCTGAAACAGGGGGCGAGAAATGGAGGGGCTGAAACAACGGGCGAGAAACAGAGGGGTTGAAACAGAGGGTGAGAAACAGAGTGCGAGAAAAAGAGGGGCTGAAACAGAGGGCGAGAAACAGAGGGGCTGAAACAGAGGGGCTGAAACAGAGGGCGAGAAACAGAGGGGGTGAAACAGAGGGGCTGAAACAGAGGGGTTGAAACAGAGGGTGAGAAACAGAGGGCGAGAAACAGAGGGGATCAAACAGAGGGGCTGAATCAGAGGGGCTGAATCAGAGGGCGAGCAACAGAGGGGCTGAAACAGGGGGCGAGAAACGAAGGGGCTGAAACAGAGGGCGAGAAACAGAGAGGTTGAAACAGAGTGTGAGAAACAGAGTGCGAGAAAAAGAGGGGCTGAAACAGAGGGCGAGAAACATTTGGGCAGAAACAGAGGGGCTGAAACAGAGGGACTGAAACATGGGGCGAGAAACAGAAGGGCTGAAACAGAGGGTGAGAAACAAAGGTGCTGAAACAGAGGGGCTAAAACAGAGGGTGAGAAACAGAGTGCGAGAAACAGAGGGGCTGAAACAGAGGGCAAGAAACAGAGGGGCTGAAACAGAGGGCGAGAAACAGATGGGCTGAAACAGAGGGGCTGAAACAGAGGTGCTGAAACAGATGGACTGAAACATGGGGCGAGAAACAGAGGGGCTGAAACAGAGGGTGAGAAACAGAGGGGCTGAAACAGAGGGGCTAAAACAGAGTGTGAGAAACAGAGTGCGAGAAACAGAGGGGCTGAAACAGAGGGCGAGAAATAGAGGGGTGAAACAAAGGGCGAGAAACAGATGGGCTGAAACAGAGGGGCTGAAACAGAGGGCGAGAAACAGAGGGGCTGAAACAGAGGGGCTGAAACATAGGGTGAGAAACAGCGGGGCAGAAACAGAGGGGCAGAAACAGTGGGTGAGAAACAGAGGGGCTGAAACACGGGGCGAGAAATGGAGGGCCTGAAACAGTGGGCAAGAAACAGTGGGCGAGAAACAGAGGGCAAGAAAAAGAGGGGCGAGAAACAGAGGGGCTGAAACAGAGGGCGAGGAACAGAGGGGCTGAAACAGAGAGCGAGAAACAGAGGGGTTGAAACAGAGTGTGAGAAACAGAGTGCGAGAAAAAGAGGGGCTGAAACAGAGGGTGAGAAACAGAGGGGCTGAAACAGAGGGGCTGAAACAGAGGGGCTGAAACAGAGGGACTAAAACATGGGGCGAGAAACAGAGGGGCTGACACAGAGGGAGAGAAACAGAGGGGCTGAAACAGTGGGTGAGAAACAGAGGGGCTGAAACACGGGGCGAGAAATGGAGGGGCTGAAACAGAGGGCGAGAAACAGAGGGGCTGAAACAGAGGGGCTGAAACAGAGGGGCTGAAACAGGGGGCGAGAAACAGAGGGTCTGAAACAGAGGGCGAGAAACAGAGGGGTTGAAACAGAGGGCGAGAAACAGAGGGGCTGAAACACGGGGCAAGAAACAGAGGGGCTGAAACAGAGGGCGAGAAACAGAGGGGCTGAAACAGAGGGGCTGAAACAGAGGGGTTGAAACAGAGGGTGAGAAACAGAGGGCGAGAAACAGAGGGGATCAAACAGAGGGGCTGAATCAGAGGGGCTGAACCAGAGGGCGAGCAACAGAGGGTCTGAAACAGGGGGCGAGAAACGGAGGGGCTGAAACAGAGGGCGAGAAACAGAGAGGTTGAAACAGAGTGTGAGAAACAGAGTGCGAGAAAAAGAGGGGCTGAAACAGAGGGCGAGAAACAGAGGGGCAGAAACAGAGGGGCTGAAACAGAGGGACTGAAACATGGGGCGAGAAACAGAGGGGCTGAAACAGAGGGTGAGAAACAAAGGGGCTGAAACAGAGGGGCTAAAACAGAGGGTGAGAATCAGAGTGCGAGAAACAGAGGGGCTGATACAGAGGGCGAGAAACAGATGGGCTGAAACAGAGGGGCTGAAACAGAGGGGCTGAAACAGAGGTGCTGAAAGAGAGGGACTGAAACATGGGGCGACAAACAGAGGGGCTGAAACAGAGGGTGAGAAACAGAGGGGCTGAAACAGAGGGGCTAAAACAGAGTGTGAGAAACAGAGTGCGAGAAACAGAGGGGCTGAAACAGAGGGCGAGAAACAGAGGGGTGAAACAGAGGGCGAGAAACAGATGGGCTGAAACAGAGGGGCTGAAACAGAGGGCGAGAAACAGAGGGGCTGAAACATGGGGCGAGAAACAGAGGGGCTGAAACAGAGGGAGAGAAACAGAGGGGCTGAAACAGTGGGTGAGAAACAGAGGGGCTGAAACACGGGGCGAGAAATGGAGGGGCTGAAACAGAGGGCGAGAAACAGAGGGGCTGAAACAGAGGGGCTGAAACAGGGGGCGAGAAACAGAGGGTCTGAAACTGAGGGCGAGAAACAGAGGGGTTGAAACAGAGGGCGAGAAACAGAGGGGCTGAAACAGGGGGCGAGAAACAGAGGGGCTGAAACAGAGGGCGAGAAACAGAGGGGCTGAAACAGAGGGGCAGAATCAGTGGGTCTGAATCATAGGGGCTGAAACAGAGGGTGAGAAACAGAGGGGCTGAAACAGAGGGGCTGAAACAGAGGGGCTGAAACAGAGGGTGAGAAACAGAGGGGCTGAATCAGAGGGGCTGAATCAGAGGGGCTGAATCAGAGGGGCTGAAACAGAGGGGCTGAAACAAAGGGCGAGAAACAGAGGGACTGAAACAGAGGGGCTGAAACAGAGGGCGAGAAACAGAGGGGCTGAAACAGAGGGCAAGAAACAGAGGGGCTGAAACAGAGGGCGAGAAACAGAGGGCGAGAAACAGAGGAGCTGAAACAGAGGGGCTGAATCAGAGGGCGAGAAACAGAGGTGCCGAAACAGGTGGCGAGAAACGGAGGGGCTGAAACAGAGGGCGAGAAACAGAGGGGTTGAAACAGAGGGTGAGAAACAGAGGGCGAGAAACAGAGGGGATCAAACAGAGGGGCTGAATCAGAGGGGGAGAAACAGAGGGGCTGAAACAGGGGGCGAAAAACGGAGAGGCTGAAACAGAGGGCGAGAAACAGAGGGGTTGAAACAGAGTGTGAGAAACAGAGGGCGAGAAACAGAGGGGTTGAAACAGAGGGCGAGAAACAGAGGGCGAGAAACAGAGGGGATCAAACAGAGGGGCTGAATCAGAGGGGGAGAAACAGAGGGGCTGAAACAGGGGGCGAGAAACAGAGGGGCTGAAACAGAGGGCGAGAAACAGAGGGGCTGAAACAGAGGGGCTGAATCAGAGGGTCTGAATCATAGGGGCTGAAACAGAGGGTGAGAAACAGAGGGGCTGAAACAGAGGGGCTGAAACAGAGGGGCTGAAACAGAGGGTGAGAAACAGAGGGGCTGAATCAGAGGGGCTGAATCAGAGGGGCTGAATCAGAGGGGCTGAAACAGAGGGGCTGAAACAAAGGGCGAGAAACAGAGGGGCTGAAACAGAGGGGCTGAAACAGAGGGCGAGAAACAGAGGGGCTGAAACAGAGGGCGAGAAACAGAGGGCGAGAAACAGAGGAGCTGAAACAGAGGGGCTGAATCAGAGGGCGAGAAACAGAGGTGCCGAAACAGGTGGCGAGAAACGGAGGGGCTGAAACAGAGGGCGAGAAACAGAGGGGTTGAAACAGAGGGTGAGAAACAGAGGGCGAGAAACAGAGGGGATCAAACAGAGGGGCTGAATCAGAGGGGGAGAAACAGAGGGGCTGAAACAGGGGGCGAAAAACGGAGAGGCTGAAACAGAGGGCGAGAAACAGAGGGGTTGAAACAGAGTGTGAGAAACAGAGGGCGAGAAACAGAGGGGTTGAAACAGAGGGCGAGAAACAGAGGGTGAGAAACAGAGGGGCTGAATCAGAGGGGCTGAATCAGAGGGGCTGAATCAGAGGGGCTGAAACAGAGGGGCTGAAACAAAGGGCGAGAAACAGAGGGGCTGAAACAGAGGGGCTGAAACAGAGGGCAAGAAACAGAGGGGCTGAAACAGAGGGCGAGAAACAGAGGGCGAGAAACAGAGGAGCTGAAACAGAGGGGCTGAATCAGAGGGCGAGAAACAGAGGTGCCGAAACAGGTGGCGAGAAACGGAGGGGCTGAAACAGAGGGCGAGAAACAGAGGGGTTGAAACAGAGGGTGAGAAACAGAGGGCGAGAAACAGAGGGGATCAAACAGAGGGGCTGAATCAGAGGGGGAGAAACAGAGGGGCTGAAACAGGGGGCGAAAAACGGAGAGGCTGAAACAGAGGGCGAGAAACAGAGGGGTTGAAACAGAGTGTGAGAAACAGAGGGCGAGAAACAGAGGGGTTGAAACAGAGGGCGAGAAACAGAGGGGCTGAAACAGGGGGCGAGAAACAGAGGGGCTGAAACAGAGGGCGAGAATCATAGGGGCTGAAACAGAGGGGCTGAAACAGAGGGGATGAAACAGAGGGGCTGAAACAGAGGGCGAGAAACACAGGGGCTGAATCAGAGGGGCTGAATCAGAGGGGCTGAAACAGAGGGGCTGAAACAGAGTGCGAGAAACAGAGGGGCTGAAACAGAGGGCGAGAAACAGAGGAGCTGAAACAGAGGGGCTGAATCAGAGGGCGAGAAACAGAGGTGCTGAAACAGGTGGGGAGAAATGGAGGGGCTGAAACAGAGGGCGAGAAACAGAGGGGTTGAAACAGAGGGTGAGAAACAGAGGGCGAGAAACAGAGGGGATCAAACAGAGGGGCTGAATCAGAGGGGCTGAATCAGAGGGCGAGAAACAGAGGGGCTGAAACAGGGGGCGAGAAACGGAGGGGCTGAAACAGAGGGCGAGAAACAGAGGGGTTGAAACAGAGTGTGAGAAACATGGGGCTGAAACAGAGGTGCTGAAACAGAGGGACTGAAACATGGGGCGAGAAACAGAGGGGCTGAAACAGAGGGTGAGAAACAGAGGGGCTGAAACAGAGGGGCTAAAACAGAGTGTGAGAAACAGAGTGTGAGAAACAGAGGGGCTGAAACAGAGGGCGAGAAACAGAGGGGTGAAACACAGAGCGAGAAACAGATGGGCTGAAACAGAGGGGCTGAAACAGAGGGCGAGAAACAGAGGGGCTGAAACAGAGGGGCTGAATCAGAGGGGCTGAATCATAGGGGCTGAAACAGAGGGTGAGAAACAGAGGGGCTGAAACAGAGGAGCTGAAACAGAGGGCGAGAAACAGAGGGGCTGAATCAGAGGGGCTGAATCAGAGTGGGTGAATCAGAGGGGCTGAAACAGAGGGGCTGAAACAAAGGGCGAGAAACAGAGGGGCTGAAACAGAGGGTGAGAAACAGAGGGGCTGAAACAGAGGGCGAGAAACATAGGGGCTGAAACAGAGGGGCTAAAACAGAGGGGCTGAAACAGAGGGCGAGAAACAGAGGGCGAGAAACAGAGGAGCTGAAACAGAGGGGCTGAATCAGAGGGCGAGAAACAGAGGTGCTGAAACAGGGGGCGAGAAATGGAGGGGCTGAAACAGAGGGCGAGAAACAGAGTGGTTGAAACAGAGGGTGAGAAACAGAGGGCGAGAAACAGAGGGGATCAAACAGAGGGGCTGAATCAGAGGGGCTGAATCAGAGGGGCTGAAACAGAGGGGCTGAAACAGAGGGACTGAAACATGGGGCGAGAAACAGAGGGGCTGAAACAGAGGGTGAGAAACAGAGGGGCTGAAACAGAGGTGCTGAAACAGAGGGTGAGAAACAGAGTGCGAGAAACAGAGGGGCTGAAACAGAGGGTGAGAAACAGAGGGCGAGAAACACAGGGCGAGAAACAGAGTGTCTGAAACAGTGGGCGAGAAACAGAGGGCGAGAAACAGAGGGGCTGAAACAGGGGGCGAGAAACAGAGGGGCTGAAACAGAGGGCGAGGAACAGAGGGGCTGAAACAGAGGGGCTGAAACAGAGGGCGAGAAACAGAGGGGCTGAAACAGTGGGTGAGAAGCAGAGGGGCTGAATCAGAGGGTGAGAAACAGAGGGGCTGAAACACGGGGCGAGAAATGGAGGGGCTGAAACAGAGGGCGAGAAACATAGGGTCTGAAACAGAGAGACTGAAACAGACGGGCTGAAACGGGGGGCGAGAAACAGAGGGTCTGAAACATAGGGCGAGAAACAGAGGGGCTGAAACAGAGGGCGAGAAACAGAGGGGCTGAAACAGAGGGCGAGACACAGCGGGGCTGAAACAGAGGGGCTGAAACAGAGGGCGAGAAACAGAGGCGCTGAAATAGAGAGGCTGAAACAGAGGGCGAGAAACAGAGGGGCTGAAACAGAGCGGCTGAAACAGAGGGTGAGAAACAGAGGGGCTGCAACAGGGGGCGAGAAATGGAGGGGCTGAAACAGAGGGCGAGAAACAGATGGGCTGAAACAGAGGGCGAGAAACAGAGGGGCTGAAACAGGGGGCGAGAAACAGAGGAGCTGAAACACAGGGCGAGAAACAGAGGGGTTGAAACAGAGGGTGAGAAACAGGGTGCGAGAAAAAGAGGGGCTGAAACAGAGGGTGAGAAACAGAGGGGCTGAAACATAGGGGCTGAAACAGAGGGCGAGAAACAGAGGGGATGAAACAGAGGGGCTGAAACAGAGGGGTTGAAACAGACGGTGAGAAACAGAGGGCGAGAAACAGAGGGGATCAAACAGAGGGGCTGAATCAGAGGGGCTGAATCAGAGGGGCTGAAATAGAGGTGCTGAAACAGAGGGACTGAAACATGGGGCGAGAAACAGAGGGGCTGAAACAGAGGGTGAGAAACAGAGGGGCTGAAACAGAGGGGCTAAAACAGAGTGTGAGAAACAGAGTGCGAGAAACAGAGGGGCTGAAACAGAGGGCGAGAAACAGAGGGGTGAAACAGAGGGCGAGAAACAGATGGGCTGAAACAGAGGGGCTGAAACAGAGGTCGAGAAACAGAGGGGCTGAAACATGGGGCGAGAAACAGAGGGGCTGAAACAGAGGGCGAGAAACAGAGGGGCTGAAACAGTGCGTGAGAAACAGAGGGGCTGAAACACGGGGCGAGAAATGGAGGGGCTGAAACAGAGGGCGAGAAACAGAGGGGCTGAAACAGTGGGTGAGAAACAGAGGGGCTGAAACCCGCGGCGAGAAATGGAGGGGCTGAAACAGAGGGCGAGAAACAGAGGGGCTGAAACAGAGGGGCTGAAACAGAGGGGCTGAAACAGGGGGCGAGAAACAGAGGGTCTGAAACAGAGGGCGAGAAACAGAGGGGTTGAAACAGAGGGCGAGAAACAGAGGGGCTGAAACAGGGGGCGAGAAACAGCGGGGCTGAAACAGAGGGCGAGAAACAGAGGGGCTGAAACAGAGGGGCTGAATCAGAGGGGCTGAATCATTGGTGCTGAAACAGAGGGTGAGAAACAGAGCGGCTGAAACAGAGGGGCTGAAACAGAGGGGCTGAAACAGAGGGCGAGAAACAGAGGGGCTGAATCAGAGGGGCTGGATCAGAGGGGCTGATTCAGAGGGGCTGAATCAGAGAGGCTGAAACAGAGGGCGAGAAACAGAGGAGCTGAAACAGAGGGCGAGAAACAGATGGGCTGAAACAGAGGGGCTGAAACAAAGGGGCTGAAACAGAGGTGCTGTAACAGAGGGACTGAAACATGGGGCGAGAAACAGAGGGGCTGAAACAGAGGGTGAGAAACAGAGGGGCTGAAACAGAGGGGCTAAAACAGAGGGTGAGAAACAGAGTGCGAGAAACAGAGGGGCTGAAACAGAGGGCGAGAAACACAGGGCGAGAAACAGATGGTCTGAAACAGAGGGGCTGAAACAGAGGGCGAGAAACAGAGTGTCTGCAACAGTGGGCGAGAAACAGAGGGCGAGAAACAGAGGGGCTGAAACAGGGGGCGAGAAACAGAGGGGCTGAAACAGAGGGCGAGGAACAGAGGGGCTGAAACAGAGGGGCTGAAACAGAGGGCGAGAAACAGAGGGGCTGAAACAGTGGGTGAGAAGCAGAGGGGCTGAATCAGACGGTGAGAAACAGAGGGGCTGAAACACGGGGCGAGAAATGGAGGGGCTGAAACAGAGGGCGAGAAACATAGGGTCTGAAACAGAAGGGCTGAAACAGAGGGGCTGAAACGGGGGGCGAGAAACATCGGGTCTGAAACATAGGGCGAGAAACAGAGGGGCTGAAACAGAGGGAGAGAAACAGAGGGGCTGAAACAGATGGGCTGAAACAGAGGGCGAGACACAGCGGGGCTGAAACAGAGGGGCTGAAACAGAGGGCGAGAAACAGAGGCGCTGAAACAGAGCAGCTGAAACAGAGGGTGAGAAACAGAGGGGCTGCAACAGGGGGCGAGAAACAGATGGGCTGAAACAGAGCAGCTGAAACAGAGGGTGAGAAACAGAGGGGCTGCAACAGGGGGCGAGAAACAGATGGGCTGAAACAGAGGGCGAGAAACAGATGGGCTGAAACAGAGGGCGAGAAACAGAGGGGCTGAAACAGGGGGCGAGAAACGGAGGGGCTGAAACAGAGGGCGAGAAACAGAGGGGTTGAAACAGAGGGTGAGAAACAGAGTGCGAGAAAAAGAGGGGCTGAAACAGAGGGCGAGAAACAGAGGGGCTGAAACAGAGGGGCTAAAACAGAGTGTTAGAAACAGAGGGGCTGAAACAGAGGGCGAGAAACAGAGGGGTGAAACAGAGGGCGAGAAACAAATGGGCTGAAACACAGGGGCTGAAACAGAGGGCGAGAAACAGAGGGGCTGAAACAGAGGGGCTGAATCAGAGGGGCTGAATCATAGGGGCTGAAACAGAGGGTGAGAAACAGAGCGGCTGAAACAGAGGGGCTGAAACAGAGGGCGAGAAACAGAGGGGCTGAATCAGAGGGGCTGAAACAGAGGGGCTGAAACAAAGGGCGAGAAACAGAGGGGCTGAAACAGAGGGCGAGAAACAGAGGGGCTGAAACAGAGGGCGAGAAACATAGGGGCTGAAACAGAGGGGCTGAAACAGAGGGGCTGAAACAGAGGGGCTGAAACAGAGGGCGAGAAACACAGGGGCTGAATCAGAGGGGCTGAATCAGAGGGGCTGAAACAGAGGGGCTGATACAGAGTGCGAGAAACAGAGGGGCTGAAACAGAGGGCGAGAAACAGAGGAGCTGAAACAGAGGGGCTGAATCAGAGGGCGAGAAACAGAGGTGCTGAAACAGGTGGCGAGAAATGGAGGGGCTGAAACAGAGGGCGAGAAACAGAGGGGTTGAAACAGAGGGTGAGAAACAGAGGGCGAGAAACAGAGGGGATCAAACAGAGGGGCTGAATCAGAGGGGCTGAATCAGAGGGCGAGAAACAGAGGGGCTGAAACAGGGGGCGAGAAACGGAGGGGCTGAAACAGAGGGCGAGAAGCAGAGGGGTTGAAACAGAGTGTGAGAAACATGGGGCTGAAACAGAGGGGCTGGATCAGAGGGGCTGAAACAGAGGGACTGAAACATGGGGCGAGAAACAGAGGGGCTGAAACAGAGGGTGAGAAACAGAGGGGCTGAAACAGAGGGGGTAAAACAGAGGGTGAGAAACAGAGTGCGAGAAACAGAGGGGCTGAAACAGAGGGCGAGAAACAGAGGAGCTGAAACACAGGGCGAGAAACAGATGGGCTGAAAGAGAGGGGATGAAACAGAGGGCGAGAAACAGAGTGTCTGAAACAGTGGGCGAGAAACAGAGGGGCTGAAACAGAGGGGCTAAAACAGAGGGTGAGAAACAGAGTGCGAGAAACAGAGGGGCTGAAACAGAGGGTGAGAAACAGAGGGCGAGAAACACAGGGCGAGAAACAGATGGGCTGAAACAGAGGGGATGAAACAGAGGGCGAGAAACAGAGTGTCTGAAACAGTGGGCGAGAAACAGAGGGCGAGAAACAGAGGGGCTGAAACAGGGGGCGAGAAAAAGAGGGGCTGAAACAGAGGGCGAGGAACAGAGGGGCTGAAACAGAGGGGCTGAAACAGAGGGCGAGAAACAGAGGGGCTGAAACAGTGGGTGAGAAGCAGAGGGGCTGAATCAGAGGGTGAGAAACAGAGGGGCTGAAACACGGGGCGAGAAATGGAGGGGCTGAAACAGAGGGAGAGAAACATTGGGTCTGAAACAGAGGGGCTGAAACGGGGTGCGAGAAACAGAGGGTCTGAAACATAGGGCGAGAAACAGAGGGGCTGAAACAGAGGGCGAGAAACAGAGGCGCTGAAACAGAGGGGCTGAAACAGAGGGCGAGACACAGCGGTGCTGAAACAGAGGGGCTGAAACAGAGGGCGAGAAACAGAGGCGCTGAAATAGAGAGGCTGAAACAGAGGGCGAGAAACAGAGGGGCTGAAACAGAGCGGCTGAAACAGAGGGTGAGAAACAGAGGGGCTACAACAGGGGGCGAGAAATGGAGGGGCTGAAACAGAGGGCGAGAAACAGATGGGCTGAAACAGAGGGCGAGAAACAGAGGGGCTGAAACAGGGGGCGAGAAACGGAGTGGCTGAAACAGAGGGCGAGAAACAGAGGGGTTGAAACAGAGGGTGAGAAACAGAGTGCGAGAAAAAGAGGGGCTGAAACAGAGGGCGAGAAACAGAGGGGCTGAAACAGAGGGGCTGAAACAGAGGGCGAGAAACAGAGGGGATGAAACAGAGGGGCTGAAACAGAGGGGTTGAAACAGAGGGTGAGAAACAGAGGGCGAGAAACAGAGTGGATCAAACAGAGGGGCTGAATCAGAGGGGCTGAATCAGAGCGGCTGAAACAGAGGTGCTGAAACAGAGGGACTGAAACAAGGGGCGAGAAACAGAGGGGCTGAAACAGAGGGTGAGAAACAGAGGGGCTGAAACAGAGGGGCTAAAACAGAGTGTGAGAAACAGAGTGCGAGAAACAGAGGGGCTGAAACAGAGGGCGAGAAACAGAGGGGCTGAAACAGAGTGCGAGAAACAGAGGGGCTGAAACATGGGGCGAGAAACAGAGGGGCTGAAACAGAGGGAGAGAAACAGAGGGGCAGAAACAGTGGGTGAGAAACAGAGGGGCTGAAACACGGGGCGAGAAATGGAGGGGCTGAAACAGAGGGCGAGAAACAGAGGGGCTGAAACAGAGGGGCTGAAACAGAGGGGTCTGAAACAGGGGGCGAGAAACAGAGGGTCTGAAACAGAGGGCGAGAAACAGAAGGGTTGAAACAGAGGGCGAGAAACAGAGGGGCTGAAACAGGGGGCGAGAAACAGAGGGGCTGAAACAGAGGGCGAGAAACAGAGGGGCTGAAACAGAGGGGCTGAATCAGAGGGGCTGAATCATAGTGGCTGAAACAGAGGGTGAGAAACAGAGGGGCTGAAACAGTGGGGCTGAAACAGATGGGCTGAAACAGAGGGCGAGAAACAGAGGGGCTGAATCAGAGGGGCTGGATCAGAGGGGCTGAATCAGAGGGGCTGAAACAGAGGGGCTGAAACAAAGGGCGAGAAACAGAGGGGCTGAAACAGAGGGCGAGCAACAGAGGGGCTGAAACAGAGGGCGAGAAACAGAGGGGCTGAAACAGATGGGCTGAAACAGAGGGGCTGAAACAGAGGGCGAGAAACAGAGGGCGAGAAACAGAGGAGCTGAAACAGAGGTGCTGAATCAGAGGGCGAGAAACAGAGGTGCTGAAACAGGTGGCGAGAAACGGAGGGGCTGAAACAGAGGGCGAGAAACAGAGGGGTTGAAACAGAGGGTGAGAAACCGAGGGCGAGAAACAGAGGGGATCAAACAGAAGGGCTGAATCAGAGGGGCTGAATCAGAGGGCGAGAAACAGAGGGGCTGAAACAGGTGGCGAGAAACAGAGGGGCTGAAACAGAGGGCGAGAAACAGAGGGGTTGAAACAGAGTGTGAGAAACAGGGCGAGAAACAGAGGGGATCAAACAGAGGGGCTGAAACAGAGGGCGAGAAAAAGAGGGACTGAAACATGGGCCAGAAACAGAGGGGCTGAAACAGAGGGTCTAAAACAGAGGGTGAGAAACAGAGTGCGAGAAACAGAGGGGCTGAAACAGAGGGCGAGAAACAGAGGGGCTGAAACAGAGGGCGAGAAACAGATTGGCTGAAACAGAGGGGCTGAAACAGAGGGACTGAAACATGGGGCGAGAAACAGAGGTGCTGAAACAGAGGGTGAGAAACAGAGGGGCTGAAACAGAGGGGCTAAAACAGAGGGTGAGAAACAGAGTGCGAGAAACAGAGGGGCTGAAACAGAGGGTGAGAAACAGAGGGCGAGAAACACAGGGCGAGAAACAGAGGGGCTGAAACAGAGGGGCTGAAACAGAGGGCGAGAAACAGAGGGCGAGAAACAGAGGGGCTGAATCAGGGGGCGAGAAACAGAGGGGCTGAAACAGAGGGCGAGGAACAGAGGGGCTGAAACAGAGGGGCTGAAACAGAGGGCGAGAAACAGAGGGGCTGAAACAGTGGGTGAGAAGCAGAGGGGCTGAATCAGAGGGTGAGAAACAGAGGGGCTGAAACACGGGGCGAGAAATGTAGGGGCTGAAACAGAGGGCGAGAAACAGAGGGTCTGAAACAGAGGGGCTGAAACAGAGGGGCTGAAACAGAGGGGCTGAAACAGAGGGCGAGACACAGCGGGGCTGAAACAGAGGGGCTGAAACAGAGGGCGAGAAACAGAGGCGCTGAAATAGAGAGGCTGAAACAGAGGGCGAGAAACAGAGGGGCTGAAACAGAGCGGCTGAAACAGGGGGCGAGAAACGGAGGGGCTGAAACAAAGGGCAAGAAACAGAGGGGTTGAAACAGAGGGTGAGAAACAGAGTGCGAGAAAAAGAGGGGCTGAAACAGAGGGCGAGAAATAGAGGGGCTGAAACAGAGGGGCTGAAACAGAGGGCGAGAAACAGAGGGGCTGAAACAGAGGGGCTGAAACAGAGGGGTTGAAACAGAGGGTGAGAAACAGAGGGCGAGAAACAGAGGGGATCAAACAGAGGGGCTGAATCAGAGGGGCTGAATCAGAGGGCGAGCAACAGAGGGGCTGAAACAGGGGGCGAGAAACGGAGGGGCTGAAACAGAGGGCGAGA
Source organism: Chiloscyllium punctatum (assembly GCF_047496795.1). NCBI lineage: Eukaryota > Metazoa > Chordata > Chondrichthyes > Orectolobiformes > Hemiscylliidae > Chiloscyllium > Chiloscyllium punctatum. The sequence goes on from NC_092739.1 coordinate 1,375,359, forward strand.
AACAGGGAGGTTGAAACAGAGTGTGAGAAACAGAGTGCGAGAAAAAGAGGGGCTGAAACAGAGGGCGAGAAACATTTGGGCAGAAACAGAGGGGCTGAAACAGAGGGACTGAAACATGGGGCGAGAAACAGAGGGGCTGAAACAGAGGGTGAGAAACAAAGGGGCTGAAACAGAGGGGCCAAAACAGAGGGTGAGAAACAGAGTGCGAGAAACAGAGGGGCTGAAACAGAGGGCAAGAAACAGAGGGGCTGAAACTGAGGGCGAGAAACAGATGGGCTGAAACAGAGGGGCTGAAACAGAGGGGCTGAAACAGAGGTGCTGAAACAGAGGGACTGAAACATGGGGCGTGAAACAGAGGGGCTGAAACAGAGGGTGAGAAACAGAGGGGCTGAAACAGAGGGGCTAAAACAGAGTGTGAGAAACAGAGTGCGAGAAACAGAGGGGCTGAAACAGAGGGCGAGAAACAGAGGGGTGAAACAGAGGGCGAGAAACAGATGGGCTGAAACAGAGGGGCTGAAACAAAGGGCGAGAAACAGAGGGCGAGAAACAGAGGGGCAGAAACAGGGGGCGAGAAACAGAGGGGCTGAAACAGAGGGCGTGGAACAGAGGGGCTGAAACAGAGGGGCTGAAACAGAGAGCGAGAAACTGAGGGGCTGAAACAGTGGGTGAGAAGCAGAGGGGCTGAATCAGAGGGTGAGAAACAGAGGGGCTGAAACACGGGGCGAGAAATGTAGGGGCTGAAACAGAGGGCGAGACACAGCGGGGCTGAAACAGAGGGGCTGAAACAGAGGGCGAGAAACAGAGGCGCTGAAATAGAGAGGCTGAAACAGAGGGCGAGAAACAGAGGGGCTGAAACAGAGCAGCTGAAACAGAGGGTGAGAAACAGAGGGGCTGCAACAGGGGGCGAGAAATGGAGGGGCTGAAACAGAGGGCGAGAAACAGATGGGCTGAAACAGAGGGCGAGAAACAGAGGGGCTGAAACAGGGGGCGAGAAACGGAGGGGCTGAAACAGAGGGCGAGAAACAGAGGGGTTGAAACAGAGGGTGAGAAACAGAGTGCGAGAAAAAGAGGGGCTGAAACAGAGGGCGAGAAACAGAGGGGCTGAAACAGAGGGGCTGAAACAGAGGGCGAGAAACAGAGGGGCTGAAACAGAGGGGCTGAAACAGAGGGGTTGAAACAGAGGGTGAGAAACAGAGGGCGAGAAACAGAGGGGATCAAACAGAGGGTCTGAATCAGAGGGGCTGAATCAGAGGGCGAGCAACAGAGGGGCTGAAACAGGGGGCGAGGAGCGGAGGGGCTAAAACAGAGGGCGAGAAACAGAGATGTTGAAACAGAGTGTGAGAAACAGAGTGCGAGAAAAAGAGGGGCTGAAACAGAGGGCGAGAAACAGAGGGGCAGAAACAGAGGGGCTGAAACAGAGGGACTGAAACATGGGGCGAGAAACAGAGGGGCTGAAACAGAGGGTGAGAAACAAAGGGGCTGAAACAGAGGGGCCAAAACAGAGGGTGAGAAACAGAGTGCGAGAAACAGAGGGTCTGAAACAGAGGGCAAGAAACAGAGGGGCTGAAACTGAGGGCGAGAAACAGATGTGCTGAAACAGAGGGGCTGAAACAGAGGGGCTGAAACAGAGGTGCTGAAACAGAGGGACTGAAACATGGGGCGAGAAACAGAGGGGCTGAAACAGAGGGTGAGAAACAGAGGGGCTGAAACAGAGGGGCTAAAACAGAGTGTGAGAAACAGAGTGCGAGAAACAGAGGGGCTGAAACAGAGGGCGAGAAACAGAGGGGTGAAACAGAGGGCGAGAAACAGATGGGCTGAAACAGAGGGGCTGAAACAGAGGGCGAGAAACAGAGGGGCTGAAACATGGGGCGAGAAACAGAGGGGCTGAAACACGGGGCGAGAAATGTAGGGGCTGAAACAGAGGGCGAGAAACAGAGGGTCTGAAACAGAGGGGCTGAAACAGAGGGGCTGAAACAGAGGGGCTGAAACAGAGGGCGAGACACAGCGGGGCTGAAACAGAGGGGCTGAAACAGAGGGCGAGAAACAGAGGCGCTGAAATAGAGAGGCTGAAACAGAGGGCGAGAAACAGAGGGGCTGAAACAGAGCGGCTGAAACAGAGGGTGAGAAACAGGGGCTGAAACAGGGGGCGAGAAATGGAGGGGCTGAAACAGAGGGCGAGAAACAGATGGGCTGAAACAGAGGGCGAGAAACAGAGGGGCTGAAACAGGGGGCGAGAAACGGAGGGGCTGAAACAGAGGGCGAGAAACAGAGGAGTTGAAACAGAGGGTGAGAAACAGAGTGCGAGAAAAAGAGGGGCTGAAACAGAGGGCGAGAAACAGAGGGGCTGAAACAGAGGGTGAGAAACAGAGTGCGAGAAAAAGAGGGGCTGAAACAGAGGGCGAGAAACAGAGGGGCTGAAACAGAGGGGCTGAAACAGAGGGCGAGAAACAGAGGGGCTGAAACAGAGGGGCTGAAACAGAGGGGTTGAAACAGAGGGTGAGAAACAGAGGGCGAGAAACAGAGGGGATCAAACAGAGGGGCTGAATCAGAGGGGATGAATCAGAGGGCGAGCAACAGAGGGGCTGAAACAGGGGGCGAGAAACGAAGGGGCTGAAACAGAGGGTGAGAAACAGAGAGGTTGAAACAGAGCGTGAGAAACAGAATGCGAGAAACAGAGGGGCAGAAACAGAGGGGCTGAAACAGAGGGACTGAAACATGGGGCGAGAAACAGAGGGGCTGAAACAGAGGGTGAGAAACAAAGGGGCTGAAACAGAGGGGCCAAAACAGAGGGTGAGAAACAGAGTGCGAGAAAAAGAGGTGCTGAAACAGAGGGCAAGAAACAGAGGGGCTGAAACTGAGGGCGAGAAACAGATGGGCTGAAACAGAGGGGCTGAAACAGAGGGGCTGAAACAGAGGGGGGAAACAGAGGGCGAGAAACAGATGGGCTGAAACAGAGGGGCTGAAACAGAGGGCGAGAAACAGAGGGGCTGAAAAATGGGGCGAGAAACAGAGGGGCTGAAAAAGAGGGAGAGAAACAGAGGGGCTGAAGCAGTGGGTGAGAAACAGAGGGGCTGAAACACGGGGCGAGAAATGGAGGGGCTGAAACAGAGGGCGAGAAACAGAGGGGCTGAAACAGAGGGGCTGAAACAGAGGGGCTGAAACAGGGGGCGAGAAACAGAGGGTCTGAAACAGAGGGCGAGAAACAGAGGGGTTGAAACAGAGGGCGAGAAACAGTGGGGCTGAAACAGGGGGCGAGAAACAGAGGGGCTGAAACAGCGGGCGAGAAACAGAGGGGCTGAAACCGAGGGGCTGAATCAGAGGGGCTGAATCATAGGGGCTGAAACAGAGTGTGAGAAACAGAGGGGCTGAAACAGAGGGGCTGAAACAGAGGGGCTGAAACAGAGGGCGAGAAACAGAGGGGCTGAATCAGAGGGGCTGAATCAGAGGGGCTGAATCAGAGGGGCTGAAAAGAGGGGCTGAAACAAAGGGCGAGAAACAGAGGGGCTGAAACAGAGGGCGAGAAACAGAGGGCGAGAAACAGAGGAGCTGAAACAGAGGGGCTGAATCAGAGGGCGAGAAACAGAGGTGTTGAAACAGGTGGCGAGAAACGGAGGGGCTGAAACAGAGGGCGAGAAACAGAGGGGTTGAAACAGAGGGTGAGAAACAGAGGGCGAGATACAGAGGGGATCAAACAGAGGGGCTGAATCAGAGGGGCTGAATCAGAGGGCGAGAAACAGAAGGGCTGAAACAGGGGGTGAGAAACGGAGGGGTTGAAACAGAGGGCGAGAAACAGAGGGGTTGAAACAGAGTGTGAGAAACAGAGTGCGAGAAAAAGAGGGGCTGAAACAGAGGGCGAGAAACAGAGGGGCAGAAACAGAGGGGCTGAAACAGAGGGGCTGAAACAGAGGGACTGAAACATGGAGCGAGAAAAAGAGGGGCTGAAACAGAGGGTGAGAAACAGAGGGGCTGAAACAGAGGGGCTAAAACAGAGGGTGAGAAACAGAGTGCGAGAAACAGAGGGGCTGAAACAGAGGGCGAGAAACAGAGGGGCTGAAACAGTGGGCGAGAAACAGATGGGCTGAAACAGAGGGGCTGAAACAGAGGGGCTGAAACAGAGGGGCTGAAACAGAGGGACTGAAACATGGGGTGAGAAACAGAGGGGCTGAAACAGAGGGTGAGAAACAGAGGGGCTGAAACAGAGGGGCTAAAACAGAGGGTGAGAAACAGAGTGCGAGAAACAGAGGGGCTGAAACAGAGGGTGAGAAACAGAGGGCGAGAAACACAGGGCGAGAAACAGATGGGCTGAAACAGAGGGGCTGAAACAGAGGGTGAGAAACAGTGGGCGAGAAACAGAGGGCGAGAAACAGCGGGGCTGAAACAGGGGGCGAGAAACAGAGGGGCTGAAACAGAGGGCGAGGAACAGAGGGGCTGAAACAGAGGGGCTGAAACAGAGGGCGAGAAACAGAGGGCCTGAAACAGTGGGTGAGAAGCAGAGGGGCTGAATCAGAGGGTGAGAAACAGAGGGGCTGAAACACGGGGCGAGAAATGGAGGGGCTGAAACAGAGGGCGAGAAACAGAGGGTCTGAAACAGAGGGGCTGAAACAGAGGGGCTGAAACGGGGGGCGAGAAACAGAGGGTCTGAAACATAGGGCGGGAAACAGAGGGGCTGAAACAGAGCACGAGAAACAGAGGGGCTGAAACAGAGGGGCTGAAACAGAGGGCGAGACACAGCGGGGCTGAAACAGAGGGGCTGAAACAGAGGGCGAGAAACAGAGGGGCTGAAACAGAGCGGCTGAAACAGAGGGTGAGAAACAGAGGGGCTGCAACAGGGGGCGAGAAATGGAGGGGCTGAAACAGAGGGCGAGAAACAGATGGGCTGAAACAGAGGGCGAGAAACAGAGGGGCTGAAACAGGGGGCGAGAAACGGAGGGGCTGAAACAACGGGCGAGAAACAGAGGGGTTGAAACAGAGGGTGAGAAACAGAGTGCGAGAAAAAGAGGGGCTGAAACAGAGGGCGAGAAACAGAGGGGCTGAAACAGAGGGGCTGAAACAGAGGGCGAGAAACAGAGGGGCTGAAACAGAGGGGCTGAAACAGAGGGCGAGAAACAGAGGGTGAGAAACAGAGGGCGAGAAACAGAGGGGATCAAACAGAGGGGCTGAATCAGAGGGGCTGAATCAGAGGGCGAGCAACAGAGGGGCTGAAACAGGGGGCGAGAAACGGAGGGGCTGAAACAGAGGGCGAGAAACAGAGAGGTTGAAACAGAGTGTGAGAAACAGAGTGCGAGAAAAAGAGGGGCTGAAACAGAGGGCGAGAAACATTTGGGCAGAAACAGAGGGGCTGAAACAGAGGGACTGAAACATGGGGCGAGAAACAGAAGGGCTGAAACAGAGGGTGAGAAACAAAGGTGCTGAAACAGAGGGGCTAAAACAGAGGGTGAGAAACAGAGTGCGAGAAACAGAGGGGCTGAAACAGAGGGCAAGAAACAGAGGGGCTGAAACAGAGGGCGAGAAACAGATGGGCTGAAACAGAGGGGCTGAAACAGAGGTGCTGAAACAGATGGACTGAAACATGGGGCGAGAAACAGAGGGGCTGAAACAGAGGGTGAGAAACAGAGGGGCTGAAACAGAGGGGCTAAAACAGAGTGTGAGAAACAGAGTGCGAGAAACAGAGGGGCTGAAACAGAGGGCGAGAAATAGAGGGGTGAAACAAAGGGCGAGAAACAGATGGGCTGAAACAGAGGGGCTGAAACAGAGGGCGAGAAACAGAGGGGCTGAAACAGAGGGGCTGAAACATAGGGTGAGAAACAGCGGGGCAGAAACAGAGGGGCAGAAACAGTGGGTGAGAAACAGAGGGGCTGAAACAGTGGGTGAGAAGCAGAGGGGCTGAATCAGAGGGTGAGAAACAGAGGGGCTGAAACACGGGGCGAGAAATGGAGGGCTTGAAACAGTGGGCAAGAAACAGTGGGCGAGAAACAGAGGGCAAGAAACAGAGGAGCGAGAAACAGAGGGGCTGAAACAGAGGGCGAGGAACAGAGGGGCTGAAACAGAGAGCGAGAAACAGAGGGGTTGAAACAGAGTGTGAGAAACAGAGTGCGAGAAAAAGAGGGGCTGAAACAGAGGGTGAGAAACAGAGGGGCTGAAACAGAGGGGCTGAAACAGAGGGGCTGAAACAGAGGGACTAAAACATGGGGCGAGAAACAGAGGGGCTGAAACAGAGGGAGAGAAACAGAGGGGCTGAAACAGTGGGTGAGAAACAGAGGGGCTGAAACACGGGGCGAGAAATGGAGGGGCTGAAACAGAGGGCGAGAAACAGAGGGGCTGAAACAGAGGGGCTGAAACAGAGGGGCTGAAACAGGGGGCGAGAAACAGAGGGTCTGAAACAGAGGGCGAGAAACAGAGGGGTTGAAACAGAGGGCGAGAAACAGAGGGGCTGAAACACGGGGCAAGAAACAGAGGGGCTGAAACAGAGGGCGAGAAACAGAGGGGCTGAAACAGAGGGGCTGAAACAGAGGGGTTGAAACAGAGGGTGAGAAACAGAGGGCGAGAAACAGAGGGGATCAAACAGAGGGGCTGAATCAGAGGGGCTGAACCAGAGGGCGAGCAACAGAGGGTCTGAAACAGGGGGCGAGAAACGGAGGGGCTGAAACAGAGGGCGAGAAACAGAGAGGTTGAAACAGAGTGTGAGAAACAGAGTGCGAGAAAAAGAGGGGCTGAAACAGAGGGCGAGAAACAGAGGGGCAGAAACAGAGGGGCTGAAACAGAGGGACTGAAACATGGGGCGAGAAACAGAGGGGCTGAAACAGAGGGTGAGAAACAAAGGGGCTGAAACAGAGGGGCTAAAACAGAGGGTGAGAATCAGAGTGCGAGAAACAGAGGGGCTGATACAGAGGGCGAGAAACAGATGGGCTGAAACAGAGGGGCTGAAACAGAGGGGCTGAAACAGAGGTGCTGAAAGAGAGGGACTGAAACATGGGGCGACAAACAGAGGGGCTGAAACAGAGGGTGAGGAACAGAGGGGCTGAAACAGAGGGGCTAAAACAGAGTGTGAGAAACAGAGTGCGAGAAACAGAGGGGCTGAAACAGAGGGCGAGAAACAGAGGGGTGAAACAGAGGGCGAGAAACAGATGGGCTGAAACAGAGGGGCTGAAACAGAGGGCGAGAAACAGAGGGGCTGAAACATGGGGCGAGAAACAGAGGGGCTGAAACAGAGGGAGAGAAACAGAGGGGCTGAAACAGTGGGTGAGAAAAATAGGGGCTGAAACACCGGGCGAGAAATGGAGGGGCTGAAACAGAGGGCGAGAAACAGAGGGGCTGAAACAGAGGGGCTGAAACAGGGGGCGAGAAACAGAGGGTCTGAAACTGAGGGCGAGAAACAGAGGGGTTGAAACAGAGGGCGAGAAACAGAGGGGCTGAAACAGGGGGCGAGAAACAGAGGGGCTGAAACAGAGGGCGAGAAACAGAGGGGCTGAACCAGAGGGGCTGAATCAGAGGGTCTGAATCATAGGGGCTGAAACAGAGGGTGAGAAACAGAGGGGCTGAAACAGAGGGGCTGAAACAGAGGGGCTGAAACAGAGGGCGAGAAACAGAGGGGCTGAATCAGAGGGGCTGAATCAGAGGGGCTGAATCAGAGGGGCTGAAACAGAGGGGCTGAAACAAAGGGCGAGAAACAGAGGGGCTGAAACAGAGGGCGAGAAACAGAGGGGCTGAAACAGAGGGCGAGAAACAGAGGGGCTGAAACAGAGGGGCTGAAACAGAGGGGCTGAAACAGAGGGCGAGAAACAGAGGGCGAGAAACAGAGGAGCTGAAACAGAGGGGCTGAATCAGAGGGCGAGAAACAGAGGTGCCGAAACAAGTGGCGAGAAACGGAGGGGCTGAAACAGAGGGCGAGAAACAGAGGGGTTGAAACAGAGGGTGAGAAACAGAGGGCGAGAAACAGAGGGGATCAAACAGAGGGGCTGAATCAGAGGGGGAGAAACAGAGGGGCTGAAACAGGGGGCGAGAAACGGAGGGGCTGAAACAGAGGGCGAGAAACAGATGGGCTGAAACAGAGGGCGAGAAACCGAGGGGCTGAAACAGGGGGCGAGAAACAGAGGGGCTGAAACAGAGGGCGAGAAACAGAGGGGCTGAAACAGAGGGCGAGAAACAGCGTGTCTGAAACAGTGGGCGAGAAACAGAGGGGGAGAAACAGAGGGGCTGAAACAGGGGGCGAGAAACAGAGGGGCTGAAACAGAGGGGGAGGAACAGAGGGGCTGAAACAGAGGGGCTGAAACAGAGGGCGAGAAACAGAGGGGCTGAAACAGTGGGTGAGAAGCAGAGGGGCTGAATCAGAGGGTGAGAAACAGAGGGGCTGAAACACGGGGCGAGAAATGGAGAGGCTGAAACAGAGGGCGAGAAACAGAGGGTCTGAAATAGAGGGGCTGAAACAGAGGGGCTGAAACGGGTGCGAGAAACAGAGGGTCTGAAACATAGGGCGATAAACAAGGGGCTGAAACAGAGGGCAAGAAACAGAGGGGCTGAAACAGAGGGGCTGAAACAGAGGGCGAGACACAGCGGGGCTGAAACAGAGGGAAGGAAACAGAGGGGTGAAACAGAGGGCGAGAAACAGATGGGCTGAAACAGAGGGGCTGAAACAGAGGGCGAGAAACAGAGGGGCTGAAACATGGGGCGAGAAACAGAGGGGCTGAAACAGAGGGAGAGAAACAGAGGGGCTGAAACAGTGGGTGAGAAACAGAGGGGCTGAAACACCGGGCGAGAAATGGAGGGGCTGAAACAGAGGGCGAGAAACAGAGGGGCTGAAACAGAGGGGCTGAAACAGGGGGCGAGAAACAGAGGGTCTGAAACTGAGGGCGAGAAACAGAGGGGTTGAAACAGAGGGCGAGAAACAGAGGGGCTGAAACAGGGGGCGAGAAACAGAGGGGCTGAAACAGAGGGCGAGAAACAGAGGGGCTGAACCAGAGGGGCTGAATCAGAGGGTCTGAATCATAGGGGCTGAAACAGAGGGTGAGAAACAGAGGGGCTGAAACAGAGGGGCTGAAACAGAGGGGCTGAAACAGAGGGCGAGAAACAGAGGGGCTGAATCAGAGGGGCTGAATCAGAGGGGCTGAATCAGAGGGGCTGAAACAGAGGGGCTGAAACAAAGGGCGAGAAACAGAGGGGCTGAAACAGAGGGCGAGAAACAGAGGGGCTGAAACAGAGGGCGAGAAACAGAGGGGCTGAAACAGAGGGGCTGAAACAGAGGGGCTGAAACAGAGGGCGAGAAACAGAGGGCGAGAAACAGAGGAGCTGAAACAGAGGGGCTGAATCAGAGGGCGAGAAACAGAGGTGCCGAAACAAGTGGCGAGAAACGGAGGGGCTGAAACAGAGGGCGAGAAACAGAGGGGTTGAAACAGAGGGTGAGAAACAGAGGGCGAGAAACAGAGGGGATCAAACAGAGGGGCTGAATCAGAGGGGGAGAAACAGAGGGGCTGAAACAGGGGGCGAGAAACGGAGGGGCTGAAACAGAGGGCGAGAAACAGAGGGGTTGAAACTGAGGGCGAGAAACAGAGGGGCTGAAACAGAGGGTCTGAAACAGAGGGGCTGAAACAGAGGGACTGAAACATGGGGCGAGAAACAGAGTGGCCGAAACAGAGGGTGAGAAACAGAGGGGCTGAAACAGAGGGGCTAAAACAGAGGGTGAGAAACAGAGTTCGAGAAACAGAGGGGCTGAAACAGAGGTCGAGAAACAGAGGGGCTGAAACAGAGGTGGACAAACAGATGGGCTGAAACAGAGGGGCTGAAACAGAGGGGCTGAAACAGAGGGGCTGAAACAGAGGGACTGTAACATGGGGCGAGAAACAGAGGGGCTGAAACAGAGGGTGAGAAACAGAGGGGCTGAAACAGAGGGGCTAAAACAGAGGGTGAGAAACAGAGTGCGAGAAACAGAGGGGCTGAAACAGAGGGTGAGAAACAGAGGGGCTGAAACAGAGGGCGAGAAACAGAGTGTCTGAAACAGTGGGCGAGAAACAGAGGGGGAGAAACAGAGGGGCTGAAACAGGGGGCGAGAAACAGAGGGGCTGAAACAGAGGGGGAGGAACAGAGGGGCTGAAACAGAGGGGCTGAAACAGAGGGCGAGAAACAGAGGGGCTGAAACAGTGGGTGAGAAGCAGAGGGGCTGAATCAGAGGGTGAGAAACAGAGGGGCTGAAACACGGGGCGAGAAATGGAGGGGCTGAAACAGAGGGCGAGAAACAGAGGGTCTGAAACAGAGGGGCTGAAACAGAGGGGCAGAAACGGGTGCGAGAAACAGAGGGTCTGAAACATAGGGCGAGAAACAAGGGGCTGAAACAGAGGGCGAGAAACAGAGGGGCTGAAACAGAGGGGCTGAAACAGAGGGCGAGACACAGCGGGGCTGAAACAGAGGGGCTGAAACAGAGGGCGAGAAACAGAGGCGCTGAAATAGAGAGGCTGAAACAGAGGGCGAGAAACAGAGGGGCTGAAACAGAGCGGCTGAAACAGAGGGTGAGAAACAGAGGGGCTGCAACAGGGGGCGAGAAACAGATGGGCTGAAACAGAGGGCGAGAAACAGATGGGCTGAAACAGAGGGCGAGAAACCGAGGGGCTGAAACAGGGGGCGAGAAACAGAGGGGCTGAAACAGAGGGCGAGAAACAGAGGGGCTGAAACAGAGGGCGAGAAACAGCGTGTCTGAAACAGTGGGCGAGAAACAGAGGGGGAGAAACAGAGGGGCTGAAACAGGGGGCGAGAAACAGAGGGGCTGAAACAGAGGGGGAGGAACAGAGGGGCTGAAACAGAGGGGCTGAAACAGAGGGCGAGAAACAGAGGGGCTGAAACAGTGGGTGAGAAGCAGAGGGGCTGAATCAGAGGGTGAGAAACAGAGGGGCTGAAACACGGGGCGAGAAATGGAGAGGCTGAAACAGAGGGCGAGAAACAGAGGGTCTGAAACAGAGGGGCTGAAACAGAGGGGCTGAAACGGGTGCGAGAAACAGAGGGTCTGAAACATAGGGCGATAAACAAGGGGCTGAAACAGAGGGCAAGAAACAGAGGGGCTGAAACAGAGGGGCTGAAACAGAGGGCGAGACACAGCGGGGCTGAAACAGAGGGAAGGAAACAGAGGGAAGGAAACAGAGGCGCTGAAATAGAGAGGCTGAAACAGAGGGCGAGAAACAGAGGGGCTGAAACAGAGCGGCTGAAACAGAGGGTGAGAAACAGAGGGGCTGCAACAGGGGGCGAGAAACAGATGGGCTGAAACAGAGGGCGAGAAACAGAGGGGCTGAAACAGAGGGGCTGAAACAGAGGGGTTGAAACAGAGGGTGAGAAACAGAGGGCGAGAAACAGAGGGGATCAAACAGAGGGGCTGAATCAGAGGGGCTGAATCAGAGGGCGAGCAACAGAGGGGCTGAAACAGGGGGCGAGAAACGGAGGGGCTGAAACAGAGGGCGAGAAACAGAGAGGTTGAAACAGAGTGTGAGAAACAGAGTGCGAGAAAAAGAGGGGCTGAAACAGAGGGCGAGAAACATTTGGGCAGAAACAGAGGGGCTGAAACAGAGGGACTGAAACATGGGGCGAGAAACAGAAGGGCTGAAACAGAGGGTGAGAAACAAAGGTGCTGAAACAGAGGGGCTAAAACAGAGGGTGAGAAACAGAGTGCAAGAAACAGAGGGGCTGAAACAGAGGGCAAGAAACAGAGGGGCTGAAACAGAGGGCGAGAAACAGATGGGCTGAAACAGAGGGGCTGAAACAGAGGTGCTGAAACAGATGGACTGAAACATGGGGCGAGAAACAGAGGGGCTGAAACAGAGGGTGAGAAACAGAGGGGCTGAAACAGAGGGGCTAAAACAGAGTGTGAGAAACAGAGTGCGAGAAACAGAGGGGCTGAAACAGAGGGCGAGAAATAGAGGGGTGAAACAAAGGGCGAGAAACAGATGGGCTGAAACAGAGGGGCTGAAACAGAGGGCGAGAAACAGAGGGGCTGAAACAGAGGGGCTGAAACATAGGGTGAGAAACAGCGGGGCAGAAACAGAGGGGCTGAATCAGAGGGTGAGAAACAGAGGGGCTGAAACACGGGGCGAGAAATGGAGGGCCTGAAACAGTGGGCAAGAAACAGTGGGCGAGAAACAGAGGGCAAGAAACAGAGGGGCGCGAAACAGAGGGGCTGAAACAGAGGGCGAGGAACAGAGGGGCTGAAACAGAGAGCGAGAAACAGAGGGGTTGAAACAGAGTGTGAGAAACAGAGTGCGAGAAAAAGAGGGGCTGAAACAGAGGGTGAGAAACAGAGGGGCTGAAACAGAGGGGCTGAAACAGAGGGACTAAAACATGGGGCGAGAAACAGAGGGGCTGAAACAGAGGGAGAGAAACAGAGGGGCTGAAACAGTGGGTGAGAAACAGAGGGGCTGAAACACGGGGCGAGAAATGGAGGGGCTGAAACAGAGGGCGAGAAACAGAGGGGCTGAAACAGAGGGGCTGAAACAGAGGGGCTGAAACAGGGGGCGAGAAACAGAGGGTCTGAAACAGAGGGCGAGAAACAGAGGGGTTGAAACAGAGGGCGAGAAACAGAGGGGCTGAAACACGGGGCAAGAAACAGAGGGGCTGAAACAGAGGGCGAGAAACAGAGGGGCTGAAACAGAGGGGCTGAAACAGAGGGGTTGAAACAGAGGGTGAGAAACAGAGGGCGAGAAACAGAGGGGATCAAACAGAGGGGCTGAATCAGAGGGGCTGAACCAGAGGGCGAGCAACAGAGGGTCTGAAACAGGGGGCGAGAAACGGAGGGGCTGAAACAGAGGGCGAGAAACAGAGAGGTTGAAACAGAGTGTGAGAAACAGAGTGCGAGAAAAAGAGGGGCTGAAACAGAGGGCGAGAAACAGAGGGGCAGAAACAGAGGGGCTGAAACAGAGGGACTGAAACATGGGGCGAGAAACAGAGGGGCTGAAACAGAGGGTGAGAAACAAAGGGGCTGAAACAGAGGGGCTAAAACAGAGGGTGAGAATCAGAGTGCGAGAAACAGAGGGGCTGATACAGAGGGCGAGAAACAGATGGGCTGAAACAGAGGGGCTGAAACAGAGGGGCTGAAACAGAGGTGCTGAAAGAGAGGGACTGAAACATGGGGCGACAAACAGAGGGGCTGAAACAGAGGGTGAGGAACAGAGGGGCTGAAACAGAGGGGCTAAAACAGAGTGTGTGAAACAGAGTGCGAGAAACAGAGGGGCTGAAACAGAGGGCGAGAAACAGAGGGGTGAAACAGAGGGCGAGAAACAGATGGGCTGAAACAGAGGGGCTGAAACAGAGGGCGAGAAACAGAGGGGCTGAAACATGGGGCGAGAAACAGAGGGGCTGAAACAGAGGGAGAGAAACAGAGGGGCTGAAACAGAGGGCGAGAAACAGAGGGGCTGAAACATGGGGCGAGAAACAGAGGGGCTGAAACAGAGGGAGAGAAACAGAGGGGCTGAAACAGTGGGTGAGAAACAGAGGGGCTGAAACACCGGGCGAGAAATGGAGGGGCTGAAACAGAGGGCGAGAAACAGAGGGGCTGAAACAGAGGGGCTGAAACAGGGGGCGAGAAACAGAGGGTCTGAAACTGAGGGCGAGAAACAGAGGGGTTGAAACAGAGGGCGAGAAACAGAGGGGCTGAAACAGGGGGCGAGAAACAGAGGGGCTGAAACAGAGGGCGAGAAACAGAGGGGCTGAACCAGAGGGGCTGAATCAGAGGGTCTGAATCATAGGGGCTGAAACAGAGGGTGAGAAACAGAGGGGCTGAAACAGAGGGGCTGAAACAGAGGGGCTGAAACAGAGGGCGAGAAACAGAGGGGCTGAATCAGAGGGGCTGAATCAGAGGGGCTGAATCAGAGGGGCTGAAACAGAGGGGCTGAAACAAAGGGCGAGAAACAGAGGGGCTGAAACAGAGGGCGAGAAACAGAGGGGCTGAAACAGAGGGCGAGAAACAGAGGGGCTGAAACAGAGGGGCTGAAACAGAGGGGCTGAAACAGAGGGCGAGAAACAGAGGGCGAGAAACAGAGGAGCTGAAACAGAGGGGCTGAATCAGAGGGCGAGAAACAGAGGTGCCGAAACAAGTGGCGAGAAACGGAGGGGCTGAAACAGAGGGCGAGAAACAGAGGGGTTGAAACAGAGGGTGAGAAACAGAGGGCGAGAAACAGAGGGGATCAAACAGAGGGGCTGAATCAGAGGGGGAGAAACAGAGGGGCTGAAACAGGGGGCGAGAAACGGAGGGGCTGAAACAGAGGGCGAGAAACAGAGGGGTTGAAACTGAGGGCGAGAAACAGAGGGGCTGAAACAGAGGGTCTGAAACAGAGGGGCTGAAACAGAGGGACTGAAACATGGGGCGAGAAACAGAGTGGCCGAAACAGAGGGTGAGAAACAGAGGGGCTGAAACAGAGGGGCTAAAACAGAGGGTGAGAAACAGAGTTCGAGAAACAGAGGGGCTGAAACAGAGGTCGAGAAACAGAGGGGCTGAAACAGAGGTGGACAAACAGATGGGCTGAAACAGAGGGGCTGAAACAGAGGGGCTGAAACAGAGGGGCTGAAACAGAGGGACTGTAACATGGGGCGAGAAACAGAGGGGCTGAAACAGAGGGTGAGAAACAGAGGGGCTGAAACAGAGGGGCTAAAACAGAGGGTGAGAAACAGAGTGCCAGAAACAGAGGGGCTGAAACAGAGGGTGAGAAACAGAGGGGCTGAAACAGAGGGCGAGAAACAGAGTGTCTGAAACAGTGGGCGAGAAACAGAGGGGGAGAAACAGAGGGGCTGAAACAGGGGGCGAGAAACAGAGGGGCTGAAACAGAGGGTGAGAAACAGAGGGGCTGAAACAGAGGGCGAGAAACAGAGTGTCTGAAACAGTGGGCGAGAAACAGAGGGGGAGAAACAGAGGGGCTGAAACAGGGGGCGAGAAACAGAGGGGCTGAAACAGAGGGGGAGGAACAGAGGGGCTGAAACAGAGGGGCTGAAACAGAGGGCGAGAAACAGAGGGGCTGAAACAGTGGGTGAGAAGCAGAGGGGCTGAATCAGAGGGTGAGAAACAGAGGGGCTGAAACACGGGGCGAGAAATGGAGGGGCTGAAACAGAGGGCGAGAAACAGAGGGTCTGAAACAGAGGGGCTGAAACAGAGGGGCAGAAACGGGTGCGAGAAACAGAGGGTCTGAAACATAGGGCGAGAAACAAGGGGCTGAAACAGAGGGCGAGAAACAGAGGGGCTGAAACAGAGGGGCTGAAACAGAGGGCGAGACACAGCGGGGCTGAAACAGAGGGGCTGAAACAGAGGGCGAGAAACAGAGGCGCTGAAATAGAGAGGCTGAAACAGAGGGCGAGAAACAGAGGGGCTGAAACAGAGCGGCTGAAACAGAGGGTGAGAAACAGAGGGGCTGCAACAGGGGGCGAGAAACAGATGGGCTGAAACAGAGGGCGAGAAACAGATGGGCTGAAACAGAGGGCGAGAAACCGAGGGGCTGAAACAGGGGGCGAGAAACAGAGGGGCTGAAACAGAGGGCGAGAAACAGAGGGGCTGAAACAGAGGGCGAGAAACAGCGTGTCTGAAACAGTGGGCGAGAAACAGAGGGGGAGAAACAGAGGGGCTGAAACAGGGGGCGAGAAACAGAGGGGCTGAAACAGAGGGGGAGGAACAGAGGGGCTGAAACAGAGGGGCTG
The DNA here is from genome assembly GCF_047496795.1 of Chiloscyllium punctatum. Classification (NCBI taxonomy): domain Eukaryota; kingdom Metazoa; phylum Chordata; class Chondrichthyes; order Orectolobiformes; family Hemiscylliidae; genus Chiloscyllium; species Chiloscyllium punctatum. Next base: position 1,391,007 of record NC_092739.1, read on the forward strand.
AAACAGAGGGCGAGAAACAGAGGGGCTGAAACAGTGGGTGAGAAGCAGAGGGGCTGAATCAGAGGGTGAGAAACAGAGGGGCTGAAACACGGGGCGAGAAATGGAGAGGCTGAAACAGAGGGCGAGAAACAGAGGGTCTGAAACAGAGGGGCTGAAACAGAGGGGCTGAAACGGGTGCGAGAAACAGAGGGTCTGAAACATAGGGCGATAAACAAGGGGCTGAAACAGAGGGCAAGAAACAGAGGGGCTGAAACAGAGGGGCTGAAACAGAGGGCGAGACACAGCGGGGCTGAAACAGAGGGAAGGAAACAGAGGGAAGGAAACAGAGGCGCTGAAATAGAGAGGCTGAAACAGAGGGCGAGAAACAGAGGGGCTGAAACAGAGCGGCTGAAACAGAGGGTGAGAAACAGAGGGGCTGCAACAGGGGGCGAGAAACAGATGGGCTGAAACAGAGGGCGAGAAACAGAGGGGCTGAAACAGAGGGGCTGAAACAGAGGGGTTGAAACAGAGGGTGAGAAACAGAGGGCGAGAAACAGAGGGGATCAAACAGAGGGGCTGAATCAGAGGGGCTGAATCAGAGGGCGAGCAACAGAGGGGCTGAAACAGGGGGCGAGAAACGGAGGGGCTGAAACAGAGGGCGAGAAACAGAGAGGTTGAAACAGAGTATGAGAAACAGAGTGCGAGAAAAAGAGGGGCTGAAACAGAGGGCGAGAAACATTTGGGCAGAAACAGAGGGGCTGAAACAGAGGGACTGAAACATGGGGCGAGAAACAGAAGGGCTGAAACAGAGGGTGAGAAACAAAGGTGCTGAAACAGAGGGGCTAAAACAGAGGGTGAGAAACAGAGTGCAAGAAACAGAGGGGCTGAAACAGAGGGCAAGAAACAGAGGGGCTGAAACAGAGGGCGAGAAACAGATGGGCTGAAACAGAGGGGCTGAAACAGAGGTGCTGAAACAGATGGACTGAAACATGGGGCGAGAAACAGAGGGGCTGAAACAGAGGGTGAGAAACAGAGGGGCTGAAACAGAGGGGCTAAAACAGAGTGTGAGAAACAGAGTGCGAGAAACAGAGGGGCTGAAACAGAGGGCGAGAAATAGAGGGGTGAAACAAAGGGCGAGAAACAGATGGGCTGAAACAGAGGGGCTGAAACAGAGGGCGAGAAACAGAGGGGCTGAAACAGAGGGGCTGAAACATAGGGTGAGAAACAGCGGGGCAGAAACAGAGGGGCTGAATCAGAGGGTGAGAAACAGAGGGGCTGAAACACGGGGCGAGAAATGGAGGGCCTGAAACAGTGGGCAAGAAACAGTGGGCGAGAAACAGAGGGCAAGAAACAGAGGGGCGAGAAACAGAGGGGCTGAAACAGAGGGCGAGGAACAGAGGGGCTGAAACAGAGAGCGAGAAACAGAGGGGTTGAAACAGAGTGTGAGAAACAGAGTGCGAGAAAAAGAGGGGCTGAAACAGAGGGTGAGAAACAGAGGGGCTGAAACAGAGGGGCTGAAACAGAGGGGCTGAAACAGAGGGACTAAAACATGGGGCGAGAAACAGAGGGGCTGAAACAGAGGGAGAGAAACAGAGGGGCTGAAACAGTGGGTGAGAAACAGAGGGGCTGAAACACGGGGCGAGAAATGGAGGGGCTGAAACAGAGGGCGAGAAACAGAGGGGCTGAAACAGAGGGGCTGAAACAGAGGGGCTGAAACAGGGGGCGAGAAACAGAGGGTCTGAAACAGAGGGCGAGAAACAGAGGGGTTGAAACAGAGGGCGAGAAACAGAGGGGCTGAAACACGGGGCAAGAAACAGAGGGGCTGAAACAGAGGGCGAGAAACAGAGGGGCTGAAACAGAGGGGCTGAAACAGAGGGGTTGAAACAGAGGGTGAGAAACAGAGGGCGAGAAACAGAGGGGATCAAACAGAGGGGCTGAATCAGAGGGGCTGAACCAGAGGGCGAGCAACAGAGGGTCTGAAACAGGGGGCGAGAAACGGAGGGGCTGAAACAGAGGGCGAGAAACAGAGAGGTTGAAACAGAGTGTGAGAAACAGAGTGCGAGAAAAAGAGGGGCTGAAACAGAGGGCGAGAAACAGAGGGGCAGAAACAGAGGGGCTGAAACAGAGGGACTGAAACATGGGGCGAGAAACAGAGGGGCTGAAACAGAGGGTGAGAAACAAAGGGGCTGAAACAGAGGGGCTAAAACAGAGGGTGAGAATCAGAGTGCGAGAAACAGAGGGGCTGATACAGAGGGCGAGAAACAGATGGGCTGAAACAGAGGGGCTGAAACAGAGGGGCTGAAACAGAGGTGCTGAAAGAGAGGGACTGAAACATGGGGCGACAAACAGAGGGGCTGAAACAGAGGGTGAGGAACAGAGGGGCTGAAACAGAGGGGCTAAAACAGAGTGTGAGAAACAGAGTGCGAGAAACAGAGGGGCTGAAACAGAGGGCGAGAAACAGAGGGGTGAAACAGAGGGCGAGAAACAGATGGGCTGAAACAGAGGGGCTGAAACAGAGGGTGAGAAACAGAGGGGCTGAAACATGGGGCGAGAAACAGAGGGGCTGAAACAGAGGGAGAGAAACAGAGGGGCTGAAACAGTGGGTGAGAAACATAGGGGCTGAAACACCGGGCAAGAAATGGAGGGGCTGAAACAGAGGGCGAGAAACAGAGGGGCTGAAACAGAGGGGCTGAAACAGGGGGCGAGAAACAGAGGGTCTGAAACTGAGGGCGAGAAACAGAGGGGTTGAAACAGAGGGCGAGAAACAGAGGGGCTGAAACAGGGGGCGAGAAACAGAGGGGCTGAAACAGAGGGCGAGAAACAGAGGGGCTGAACCAGAGGGGCTGAATCAGAGGGTCTGAATCATAGGGGCTGAAACAGAGGGTGAGAAACAGAGGGGCTGAAACAGAGGGGCTGAAACAGAGGGGCTGAAACAGAGGGCGAGAAACAGAGGGGCTGAATCAGAGGGGCTGAATCAGAGGGGCTGAATCAGAGGGGCTGAAACAGAGGGGCTGAAACAAAGGGCGAGAAACAGAGGGGCTGAAACAGAGGGCGAGAAACAGAGGGGCTGAAACAGAGGGCGAGAAACAGAGGGGCTGAAACAGAGGGGCTGAAACAGAGGGGCTGAAACAGAGGGCGAGAAACAGAGGGCGAGAAACAGAGGAGCTGAAACAGAGGGGCTGAATCAGAGGGCGAGAAACAGAGGTGCCGAAACAAGTGGCGAGAAACGGAGGGGCTGAAACAGAGGGCGAGAAACAGAGGGTGAGAAACAGAGGGCGAGAAACAGAGGGGATCAAACAGAGGGGCTGAATCAGAGGGGGAGAAACAGAGGGGCTGAAACAGGGGGCGAGAAACGGAGGGGCTGAAACAGAGGGCGAGAAACAGAGGGGTTGAAACTGAGGGCGAGAAACAGAGGGGCTGAAACAGAGGGTCTGAAACAGAGGGGCTGAAACAGAGGGACTGAAACATGGGGCGAGAAACAGAGTGGCCGAAACAGAGGGTGAGAAACAGAGGGGCTGAAACAGAGGGGCTAAAACAGAGGGTGAGAAACAGAGTTCGAGAAACAGAGGGGCTGAAACAGAGGTCGAGAAACAGAGGGGCTGAAACAGAGGTGGACAAACAGATGGGCTGAAACAGAGGGGCTGAAACAGAGGGGCTGAAACAGAGGGGCTGAAACAGAGGGACTGTAACATGGGGCGAGAAACAGAGGGGCTGAAACAGAGGGTGAGAAACAGAGGGGCTGAAACAGAGGGGCTAAAACAGAGGGTGAGAAACAGAGTGCGAGAAACAGAGGGGCTGAAACAGAGGGTGAGAAACAGAGGGGCTGAAACAGAGGGCGAGAAACAGAGTGTCTGAAACAATGGGCGAGAAACAGAGGGGGAGAAACAGAGGGGCTGAAACAGGGGGCGAGAAACAGAGGGGCTGAAACAGAGGGGCAGGAACAGAGGGGCTGAAACAGAGGGGCTGAAACAGAGGGCGAGAAACAGAGGGGCTGAAACAGTGGGTGAGAAGCAGAGGGGCTGAATCAGAGGGTGAGAAACAGAGGGGCTGAAACACGGGGCGAGAAATGGAGGGGCTGAAACAGAGGGCGAGAAACAGAGGGTCTGAAACAGAGGGGCTGAAACAGAGGGGCAGAAACGGGTGCGAGAAACAGAGGGTCTGAAACATAGGGCGAGAAACAAGGGGCTGAAACAGAGGGCGAGAAACAGAGGGGCTGAAACAGAGGGGCTGAAACAGAGGGCGAGACACAGCGGGGCTGAAACAGAGGGGCTGAAACAGAGGGCGAGAAACAGAGGCGCTGAAATAGAGAGGCTGAAACAGAGGGCGAGAAACAGAGGGGCTGAAACAGAGCGGCTGAAACAGAGGGTGAGAAACAGAGGGGCTGCAACAGGGGGCGAGAAACAGATGGGCTGAAACAGAGGGCGACAAACAGATGGGCTGAAACAGAGGGCGAGAAACCGAGGGGCTGAAACAGGGGGCGAGAAACAGAGGGGCTGAAACAGAGGGCGAGAAACAGAGGGGCTGAAACAGAGGGCGAGAAACAGCGTGTCTGAAACAGTGGGCGAGAAACAGAGGGGGAGAAACAGAGGGGCTGAAACAGGGGGCGAGAAACAGAGGGGCTGAAACAGAGGGGGAGGAACAGAGGGGCTGAAACAGAGGGGCTGAAACAGAGGGCGAGAAACAGAGGGGCTGAAACAGTGGGTGAGAAGCAGAGGGGCTGAATCAGAGGGTGAGAAACAGAGGGGCTGAAACACGGGGCGAGAAATGGAGAGGCTGAAACAGAGGGCGAGAAACAGAGGGTCTGAAACAGAGGGGCTGAAACAGAGGGGCTGAAACGGGTGCGAGAAACAGAGGGTCTGAAACATAGGGCGATAAACAAGGGGCTGAAACAGAGGGCAAGAAACAGAGGGGCTGAAACAGAGGGGCTGAAACAGAGGGCGAGACACAGCGGGGCTGAAACAGAGGGAAGGAAACAGAGGGGTGAAACAGAGGGCGAGAAACAGATGGGCTGAAACAGAGGGGCTGAAACAGAGGGCGAGAAACAGAGGGGCTGAAACATGGGGCGAGAAACAGAGGGGCTGAAACAGAGGGAGAGAAACAGAGGGGCTGAAACAGTGGGTGAGAAACAGAGGGGCTGAAACACCGGGCGAGAAATGGAGGGGCTGAAACAGAGGGCGAGAAACAGAGGGGCTGAAACAGAGGGGCTGAAACAGGGGGCGAGAAACAGAGGGTCTGAAACTGAGGGCGAGAAACAGAGGGGTTGAAACAGAGGGCGAGAAACAGAGGGGCTGAAACAGGGGGCGAGAAACAGAGGGGCTGAAACAGAGGGCGAGAAACAGAGGGGCTGAACCAGAGGGGCTGAATCAGAGGGTCTGAATCATAGGGGCTGAAACAGAGGGTGAGAAACAGAGGGGCTGAAACAGAGGGGCTGAAACAGAGGGGCTGAAACAGAGGGCGAGAAACAGAGGGGCTGAATCAGAGGGGCTGAATCAGAGGGGCTGAATCAGAGGGGCTGAAACAGAGGGGCTGAAACAAAGGGCGAGAAACAGAGGGGCTGAAACAGAGGGCGAGAAACAGAGGGGCTGAAACAGAGGGCGAGAAACAGAGGGGCTGAAACAGAGGGGCTGAAACAGAGGGGCTGAAACAGAGGGCGAGAAACAGAGGGCGAGAAACAGAGGAGCTGAAACAGAGGGGCTGAATCAGAGGGCGAGAAACAGAGGTGCCGAAACAAGTGGCGAGAAACGGAGGGGCTGAAACAGAGGGCGAGAAACAGAGGGGTTGAAACAGAGGGTGAGAAACAGAGGGCGAGAAACAGAGGGGATCAAACAGAGGGGCTGAATCAGAGGGGGAGAAACAGAGGGGCTGAAACAGGGGGCGAGAAACGGAGGGGCTGAAACAGAGGGCGAGAAACAGAGGGGTTGAAACTGAGGGCGAGAAACAGAGGGGCTGAAACAGAGGGTCTGAAACAGAGGGGCTGAAACAGAGGGACTGAAACATGGGGCGAGAAACAGAGTGGCCGAAACAGAGGGTGAGAAACAGAGGGGCTGAAACAGAGGGGCTAAAACAGAGGGTGAGAAACAGAGTTCGAGAAACAGAGGGGCTGAAACAGAGGTCGAGAAACAGAGGGGCTGAAACAGAGGTGGACAAACAGATGGGCTGAAACAGAGGGGCTGAAACAGAGGGGCTGAAACAGAGGGGCTGAAACAGAGGGACTGTAACATGGGGCGAGAAACAGAGGGGCTGAAACAGAGGGTGAGAAACAGAGGGGCTGAAACAGAGGGGCTAAAACAGAGGGTGAGAAACAGAGTGCGAGAAACAGAGGGGCTGAAACAGAGGGTGAGAAACAGAGGGGCTGAAACAGAGGGCGAGAAACAGAGTGTCTGAAACAGTGGGCGAAAAACAGAGGGGGAGAAACAGAGGGGCTGAAACAGGGGGCGAGAAACAGAGGGGCTGAAACAGAGGGGGAGGAACAGAGGGGCTGAAACAGAGGGGCTGAAACAGAGGGCGAGAAACAGAGGGGCTGAAACAGTGGGTGAGAAGCAGAGGGGCTGAATCAGAGGGTGAGAAACAGAGGGGCTGAAACACGGGGCGAGAAATGGAGGGGCTGAAACAGAGGGCGAGAAACAGAGGGTCTGAAACAGAGGGGCTGAAACAGAGGGGCAGAAACGGGTGCGAGAAACAGAGGGTCTGAAACATAGGGCGAGAAACAAGGGGCTGAAACAGAGGGCGAGAAACAGAGGGGCTGAAACAGAGGGGCTGAAACAGAGGGCGAGACACAGCGGGGCTGAAACAGAGGGGCTGAAACAGAGGGCGAGAAACAGAGGCGCTGAAATAGAGAGGCTGAAACAGAGGGCGAGAAACAGAGGGGCTGAAACAGAGCGGCTGAAACAGAGGGTGAGAAACAGAGGGGCTGCAACAGGGGGCGAGAAACAGATGGGCTGAAACAGAGGGCGAGAAACAGATGGGCTGAAACAGAGGGCGAGAAACCGAGGGGCTGAAACAGGGGGCGAGAAACAGAGGGGCTGAAACAGAGGGCGAGAAACAGAGGGGCTGAAACAGAGGGCGAGAAACAGCGTGTCTGAAACAGTGGGCGAGAAACAGAGGGGGAGAAACAGAGGGGCTGAAACAGGGGGCGAGAAACAGAGGGGCTGAAACAGAGGGGGAGGAACAGAGGGGCTGAAACAGAGGGGCTGAAACAGAGGGCGAGAAACAGAGGGGCTGAAACAGTGGGTGAGAAGCAGAGGGGCTGAATCAGAGGGTGAGAAACAGAGGGGCTGAAACACGGGGCGAGAAATGGAGAGGCTGAAACAGAGGGCGAGAAACAGGGGGTCTGAAACAGAGGGGCTGAAACAGAGGGGCTGAAACGGGTGCGAGAAACAGAGGGTCTGAAACATAGGGCGATAAACAAGGGGCTGAAACAGAGGGCAAGAAACAGAGGGGCTGAAACAGAGGGGCTGAAACAGAGGGCGAGACACAGCGGGGCTGAAACAGAGGGAAGGAAACAGAGGGAAGGAAACAGAGGCGCTGAAATAGAGAGGCTGAAACAGAGGGCGAGAAACAGAGGGGCTGAAACAGAGCGGCTGAAACAGAGGGTGAGAAACAGAGGGGCTGCAACAGGGGGCGAGAAACAGATGGGCTGAAACAGAGGGCGAGAAACAGATGGGCTGAAACAGAGGGCGAGAAACAGAGGGGCTGAAACAGGGGGCGAGAAACGGAGGGGCTGAAACAGAGGGCGAGAAACAGAGGGGTTGAAACAGAGGGTGAGAAACAGAGTGCGAGAAAAAGAGGTGCTGAAACAGAGGGCGAGAAACAGAGGGGCTGAAACAGAGGGGCTGAAACAGAGGGCGAGAAACAGAGGGGCTGAAACTGAGGGGCTGAAACAGAGGGTTTGAAACAGAGGGTGAGAAACAGAGGGCGAGAAACAGAGGGGATCAAACAGAGGGGCTGAATCAGAGGGGCTGAATCAGAGGGCGAGCAACAGAGGGGCTGAAACAGGGGGCGAGAAACGGAGGGGCTGAAACAGAGGGCGAGAAACAGAGAGGTTGAAACAGAGTGTGAGAAACAGAGTGCGAGAAAAAGAGGGGCTGAAACAGAGGGCGAGAAACAGAGGGGCAGAAACAGTGGGGCTGAAACAGAGGGACTGAAACATGGGGCGAGAAACAGAGGGGCTGAAACAGAGGGTGAGAAACAGAGTGCGAGAAACAGAGGGGCTGAAACACAGGGCAAGAAACAGAGGGGCTGAAACAGAGGGCGAGAAACAGATGGGCTGAAACAGAGGGGCTGAAACAGAGGGGCTGAAACAGAGGTGCTGAAACAGAGGGACTGAAACATGGGGCGAGAAACAGAGGGGCTGAAACAGAGGGTGAGAAACAGAGGGGCTGAAACAGAGGGGCTAAAACAGAGTGTGAGAAACAGAGTGCGAGAACAGAGGGGCTGAAACAGAGGGCGAGAATCAGAGGGGTGAAACAGAGGGCGAGAAACAGATGGGCTGAAACAGAGGGGCTGAAACAGAGGGCGAGAAACAGAGGGGCTGAAACAGAGGGGCTGAAACACGGGGCGAGAAATGGAGGGCCTGAAACAGTGGGTGAGAAACAGAGGGCGAGAAACAGAGGGCAAGAAACAGAGGGGCGAGAAACAGAGGGGCTGAAACAGAGGGCGAGGAACAGAGGGGCTGAAACAGAGAGCGAGAAACAGAGGGGCTGAAACAGAGGGGCTGAATCAGAGGGGCTGAATCATAGGGGCTGAAACAGAGGGTGAGAAACAGAGGGGCTGAAACAGAGGGGCTGAAACAGAGGGCGAGAAACAGAGGGGCTGAATCAGAGGGGCTGAATCAGAGGGGCTGAATCAGAGGGGCTGAAACAAAGGGGCTGAAACAAAGGGCGAGAAACAGAGGGGCTGAAACAGAGGGCGAGAAACAGAGGGGCTGAAACAGAGGGCGAGAAACAGAGGGGCTGAAACAGAGGGGCTGATACAGAGGGCGAGAATCAGAGGGCGAGAAACAGAGGAGCTGAGACAGAGGGGCTAAATCAGAGGGCGAGAAACAGAGGTGCTGAAACAGGTGGCGAGAAATGGAGGGCCTGAAACAGTGGGTGAGAAACAGAGGGCGAGAAACAGAGGGCAAGAAACAGAGGGGCGAGAAACAGAGGGGCTGAAACAGAGGGCGAGGAACAGAGGGGCTGAAACAGAGAGCGAGAAACAGAGGGGCCGAAACAGAGGGGCTGAATCAGAGGGGCTGAATCATAGGGGCTGAAACAGAGGGTGAGAAACAGAGGGGCTGAAACAGAGGGGCTGAAACAGAGGGGCTGAAACAGAGGGCGAGAAACAGAGGGGCTGAATCAGAGGGGCTGAATCAGAGGGGCTGAATCAGAGGGGCTGAAACAAAGGGCGAGAAACAGAGGGGCTGAAACAGAGGGCGAGAAACAGAGGGGCTGAAACAGAGGGCGAGAAACAGAGGGGCTGAAACAGAGGGGCTGAAACAGAGGGCGAGAATCAGAGGGCGAGAAACAGAGGAGCTGAAACAGAGGGGCTGAATCAGAGGGCGAGAAACAGAGGTGCTGAAACAGGTGGCGAGAAACGGAGGGGCTGAAACAGAGGGCGAGAAACAGAGGGGTTGAAACAGAGGGTGAGAAACAGAGGGCGAGAAACAGAGGGGATTAAACAGAGGGGCTGAATCAGAGGGCGAGAAACAGAGGGGCTGAAACAGGGGGCGAGAAACGGAGCGGCTGAAACAGAGGGCGAGAAACAGAGGGGTTGAAACAGAGTGTGAGAAACAGAGTGCGAGAAAAAGAGGGGCTGAAACAGAGGGCGAGAAACAGAGGGGCTGAAACAGAGGGGCTGAAACAGAGGGACTGAAACATGGGGCGAGAAACAGAGGGGATGAAACAGAGGGTGAGAAACAGAGGGGCTGAAACAGAGGGTCTAAAACAGCGGGGCTGAAACAGAGGGACTGAAACATGGGGCGAGAAACAGAGGGGCTGAAACAGAGGGTGAGAAACAGAGGGGCTGAAACAGAGGGGCTAAAACAGAGGGTGAGAAACAGAGTGCGAGAAACAGAGGGGCTGAAACAGAGGGCGAAAAACAGATGGGCTGAAACAGAGGGGCTGAAACAGAGGGCGAGAATCAGAGGGCGAGAAACAGAGGAGCTGAAACAGAGGGGCTGAATCAGAGGGCGAGAAACAGAGGTGCTGAAACAGGTGGCGAGAAACGGAGGGGCTGAAACAGAGGGCGAGAAACAGAGGGGTTGAAACAGAGGGTGAGAAACAGAGGGCGAGAAACAGAGGGGATTAAACAGAGGGGCTGAATCAGAGGGCGAGAAACAGAGGGGCTGAAACAGGGGGCGAGAAACGGAGCGGCTGAAACAGAGGGCGAGAAACAGAGGGGTTGAAACAGAGTGTGAGAAACAGAGTGCGAGAAAAAGAGGGGCTGAAACAGAGGGCGAGAAACAGAGGGGCTGAAACAGAGGGGCTGAAACAGAGGGACTGAAACATGGGGCGAGAAACAGAGGGGATGAAACAGAGGGTGAGAAACAGAGGGGCTGAAACAGAGGGGCTAAAACAGAGGGGCTGAAACAGAGGGACTGAAACATGGGGCGAGAAACAGAGGGGCTGAAACAGAGGGTGAGAAACAGAGGGGCTGAAACAGAGGGGCTAAAACAGAGGGTGAGAAACAGAGTGCGAGAAACAGAGGGGCTGAAACAGAGGGCGAAAAACAGATGGGCTGAAACAGAGGGGCTGAAACAGAGGGCGAGAAACAGAGTGTCTGAAACAGTGGGTGAGAAACAGAGGGCGAGAAACAGAGGGGCTGAAACAGGGGGCGAGAAACAGAGGGGCTGAAACAGAGGGCGAGGAACAGAGGGGCTGAAACAGAGGGGCTGAAACAGAGGGCGAGAAACAGAGGGGCTGAAACAGTGGGTGAGAAGCAGAGGGGCTGAATCAGAGGGTGAGAAACAGAGGGGCTGAAACACGGGGCGAGAAATGGCGGGGCTGAAACAGAGGGCGAGAAACAGAGGGTCTGAAACAGAGGGGCTGAAACAGAGGGGCTGAAACGGGGGGCGAGAAACGGAGGGGCTGAAACAGAGGGCGAGAAACAGAGGGGTTGAAACAGAGGGTGAGAAACAGAGGGCGAGAAACAGAGGGGATTAAACAGAGGGGCTGAATCAGAGGGGCTGAATCAGAGGGCGAGAAACAGAGGGCGAGAAACAGCGGGGTTGAAACAGAGTGTGAGAAACAGTGTGCGAGAAAAAGAGGGGCTGAAACAGAGGGCGAGAAACAGAGGGGCTGAAACAGAGGGGCTGAAACAGAGGGACTGAAACATGGGGCGAGAAACAGAGGGGATGAAACAGAGGGTGAGAAACAGAGGGGCTGAAACAGAGGGGCTAAAACAGAGGGGCTGAAACAGAGGGACTGAAACATGGGGCGAGAAACAGAGGGGCTGAAACAGAGGGTGAGAAACAGAGGGGCTGAAACAGAGGGGCTAAAACAGAGGGTGAGAAACAGAGTGCGAGAAACAGAGGGGCTGAAACAGAGGGCGAGAAACAGATGGGCTGAAACAGAGGGGCTGAAACAGAGGGCGAGAAACAGAGTGTCTGAAACAGTGGGTGAGAAACAGAGGGCGAGAAACAGAGGGGCTGAAACAGGGGGCGAGAAACAGAGGGGCTGAAACAGAGGGCGAGGAACAGAGGGGCTGAAACAGAGGGGCTGAAACAGAGGGCGAGAAACAGAGGGGCTGAAACAGTGGGTGAGAAGCAGAGGGGCTGAATCAGAGGGTGAGAAACAGAGGGGCTGAAACACGGGGCGAGAAATGGCGGGGCTGAAACAGAGGGCGAGAAACAGAGGGTCTGAAACAGAGGGGCTGAAACAGAGGGGCTGAAACGGGGGGCGAGAAACAGAGGGTCTGAAACATAGGGCGAGAAACAGAGGGGCTGAAACAGAGGGCGAGAAACAGAGGGGCTGAAACAGAGGGCGAGACACAGCGGGGCTGAAACAGAGGGGCTGAAACAGAGGGCGAGAAACAGAGGCGCTGAAATAGAGAGGCTGAAACAGAGGGCGAGAAACAGAGGGGCTGAAACAGAGCGGCTGAAACAGAGGGTGAGAAACAGAGGGGCTGCAACAGGGGGCGAGAAATGGAGGGGCTGAAACAGAGGGCGAGAAACAGATGGGCTGAAACAGAGGGCGAGAAACAGAGGGGCTGAAACAGGGGGCGAGAAACGGCGGGGCTGAATCAGAGGGCAAGAAACAGAGGGGTTGAAACAGAGGGTGAGAAACAGAGTGCGAGAAAAAGAGGGGCTGAAACAGAGGGCGAGAAACAGAGGGGCTGAAACAGAGGGGCTGAAACAGAGGGCGAGAAACAGAGGAGCTGAAACAAAGGGGCTGAAACAGAGGGCGAGAAACAGCGGGGCTGAAAGAGGGCGCGAGAAACGGAGGGGCTGAAACAGCGGGCGAGAAACAGAGGGGCTGAAACAGAGGGTGAGAAACAGAGGGTCTGAAGCAGAGCGGCTAAAACAGAGGGTGAGAAATAGAGTGCGAGAAACAGAGCGTGAGAAACAGAGTGCGAAAAACAGAGGGGCTGAAACAGAGGGCGAGAAACAGATGGGCTGAAACAGAGGTGCTGAATCAGAGGGCGAGAAACAGAGGGGCTGAAACAGAGGGGCTGAATCAGAGGGGCTGAAACAGCGGGCGAGAAACAGAGGGGCTGAAACAGAGGGTGAGAAACAGAGGGTCTGAAGCAGAGCGGCTAAAACAGAGGGTGAGAAACAGAGTGCGAGAAACAGAGCGTGAGAAACAGAGTGCGAAAAACAGAGGGGCTGAAACAGAGGGCGAGAAACAGATGGACTGAAACAGAGGGGCTGAATCAGAAGGCGAGAAACAGAGGGGCTGAAACAGAGGGGCTGAATCAGAGGGGCTGAATCAGAGGGCGAGAAACAGAGGGGCTGAAACAGGGGGCGAGAAACGGAGGGGCTGAAACAGAGGGCGAGAAACAGAGGGGCTGAAACAGAGGGTGAGAAACAGAGGCGCTGAAATAGAGGGGCTGAAACAGAGGGACTGAAACATGGGGCGAGAAACAGAGGGGCTGAAACAGAGGGTGAGAAACGGAGGGGCTGAAACAGAGGGGCTCAAACACAGGGTGAGAAACAGAGTGCGAGGAACAATGGGGCTGAAACAGAGGGCGAGAAACAGAGGGGCTGAAACAGAGGGGTTGAAACAGGGGGGCTGAAACAGAGGGGCTGAAACAGAGGGGCTGAAACAGAGGGACTGAAACATGGGGCGAGAAACAGAGGGGCTGAAACAGAGTGGTTGAAACATAAGTGCTGAAACAGAGTGCAAGAAACAGAGGGCGAGAAACAGAGAGCGAGAAACAGAGTGGTTGAAACATAAGTGCTGAAACAGAGTGCAAGAAACAGAGGGCGAGAAACAGAGGGGATGAAACAGAGGGGCTAAATCAGAGGGGCTGAAACACAGGGCGAGAACCAGAGGGCGAGAAACAGAGTGTTTGAAACAGAGGAGCTGAATCAGAGGGCGAGAAACAGAGGGGCTGAAACAGGGGGCGAGAAACGGAGGGGCTGAAACAGCGGGCGAGAAACAGAGGGGCTGAAACAGAGGGTGAGAAACAGAGGGGCTGAAGCAGAGCAGCTAAAACAGAGGGTGAGAAACAGAGTGCGAGAAACAGAGGGTGAGAAACAGAGTGCGAAAAACAGAGGGACTGAAAAAGAGGGAGAGCAACAGAGGGGCTGAAACAGAGGTCGAGAAACAGATGGTCTGAAACAGAGGGGCGGAAACAGAGGGCGAGAAACAGAGGGCGAGAAACAGAGGGGCTGAAACAGAGGGGCTGAATCAGAGGGGCTGAATCAGAGGGCGAGAAACAGAGGGGCTGAAACAGGGGGCGAGAAACGGAGGGGCTGAAACAGAGGGCGAGAAACAGAGGGGCTGAAACAGAGGGTGAGAAACAGAGTGCGGGAAAAAGAGGGGCTGAAACAGAGGGCGAGAAACAGAGGGGCTGAAACAGAGGTCGAGAAACAGATGGTCCGAAACAGAGGGGCTGAAACAGAGGGCGAGAAACAGAGGGTGAGAAACAGAGGGGCTGAAACAGAGGGGCTGAATCAGAGGGGCAGTATCAGAGGGCGAGAAACAGAGGGGCTGAAACAGGGGGCGGGAAACGGAGGGGCTGAAACAGAGGGGCTAAAACACAGGGTGAGAAACAGAGTGCGAGAAACAATGGGGCTGAAACAGAGGGCGAGAAACAGAGGGGCTGAAACAGAGGGGTTGAAACAGAGGGGCTGAAACAGTTTGGCTGAAACATTTTGTGAGAAACAGAGGGCGAGAAACAGAGAGCGAGAAACAGAGTGGTTGAAACATAAGTGCTGAAACAGAGTGCAAGAAACAGAGGGCGAGAAACAGAGGGGATGAAACAGAGGGGCTCAATCAGAGGGGCTGAAACATAGGGCGAGAACCAGAGGGCGAGAAACAGAGGGGCTGAAACAGAGGAGCTGAATCAGAGGGCGAGAAACAGAGGGGCTGATATAGGGGGCGAGAAACGGAGGGGCTGAAACAGAGGGCGAGAAACAGAGGGGCTGAAACAGAGGGACTGAAACAGAGGGGCTGAAACAGAGGGCGAGAAACAGAGGGGCTGAAACAGGGGGCGAGAAACGGAGGGGCTGAAACAGAGGGCGGGAAACAGAGGGGTTGAAACAGAGGGTGAGAAAGAGAGGGCGAGAAACAGAGGGGATCAAACAGAGGGGCTGAATCAGAGGGGCTGAATCAGAGGGCGAGAAACAGTAGGGCTGAAACAGGGGGCGAGAAACGGAGGGGCTGAAACTGAGGGCGAGAAACAGAGGGGTTGAAACAGAGTGTGAGAAACAGAGTGCGAGACAAAGAGGGGCTGAAACAGAGGGCGAGAAACAGAGGGGCTGAAACAGAGGGGCTGAAACACGGGGCGAGAAATGGAGGGGCTGAAACAGAGGGCGAGAAACAGAGGGGCTGAAACAAAGGGGCTAAAACAGAGGTGCTGAAACAGGGGGCGAGAAACAGAGGGTCTGAAACTGAGTGCGAGAAACAGAGGGGCTGAAACAGAGGGCGAGAAACAGAGCGGCTGAAACAGAGGGCGAGAAACAGATGGGCTGAAACAGAGGGGCTGAAACAGAGGGGCTGAAACAGAGGGACTGAAACATGGGGCGAGAAACAGAGGGGCTGAAACAGAGTGTGAGAAACAGAGGGGCTGAAACAGAGGGGCTAAAACAGAGGGTGAGAAACAGAGTGCGAGAAACAGAGGGGCTGAAACAGAGGGTGAGAAACAGAGGGGTGAAACACAGGGCGAGAAACAGATGGGCTGAAACAGAGGGGCTGAAACAGAGGGCGAGAAACAGAGGGTCTGAAACAGAGGGGCTGAAACATAGGGTGAGAAACAGCGGGGCAGAAACAGAGGGGCAGAAACAGAGGGCGAGAAACAGAGGGGCTGAAACAGAGGGCGAGAAACAGCGGGGCTGAAACAGAGGGGCTGAAACAGAGCGCGAGAAACAGAGGGGCTGAAACAGAGGGGCTGAAACAGAGGGCGAGAAAGAGAGGGCGAGAAACAGAGGTCGAGAAACAGAGGGGCTAAAACAGAGGGGCTGAATCAGAGGGCGAGAAACAGGGGGGCTGAAACAGAGGGGCTGAAACAGTTTGGCTGAAACATTTTGTGAGAAACAGAGCGCGAGAAACAGAGAGCGAGAAACAGAGTGGTTGAAACATAAGTGCAGAAACAGAGTGCAAGAAACAGAGGGCGAGAAACAGAGGGGATGAAACAGAGGGGCTGAATCAGAGGGGCTGAAACATAGGGCGAGAACCAGAGGGCGAGAAACAGAGGGGCTGAAACAGAGGAGCTGAATCAGAGGGCGAGAAACAGAGTGGCTGAAACAGGGGGCGAGAAATGGAGGGGCTGAAACAGAGGGCGAGAAACAGAGGGGCTGAAACAGAGGGCGAGAAACAGAGGGGCTGAAACAGAGGGCGAGAAACAGAGGGGCTGAAACAGAGGGGCTGAAACAGAGGGCGAGAAACATAGGGGTGAAACAGAGGGCGAGAAACAGATGGGCTGAAACATAGGGTGAGAAACAGCGGGGCAGAAACAGAGGGGCAGAAACAGAGGGCGAGAAACAGAGGGGCTGAAACAGAGGGTGAGAAACAGAGGGGCTGAAACAGTGGGTGAGAAATAGAGGGGCTGAAACACGGGGCGAGAAATGGAGGCGCTGAAACAGAGGGCGAGAAACAGAGGGGCTGAAACAGAGGGGCTGAAACAGAGGGGCTGAAACAGGGCGTGAGAAACAGAGGGTCTGAAACGGAGGGCGAGAAACAGAAGGGCTGAAACAGAGGGCGAGAAACAGAGGGGCTGAAACAGGGGGCGAGAAACAGCGGGGCTGAAACAGAGGGCGAGAAACAGAGGGGCTGAAACAGAGGGGCTGAAACAGAGGGGCTGAAACAGAGGGCGAGAAACAGAGGGGCTGAAACAGTGGGGCTGAAACAAAGGGCGAGAAACAGAGGGCGAGATACAGAGGGGCTGAAACAGAGGGCGAGAAACAGAGGGGCTGAAACAGAGGGCGAGAAACAGAGTGGCTGAAACAGAGGGGCTGAAACAGAGGGGCTGAAACCAAGGGCGAGAAACAGAGGGCGAGAAACAGAGGAGCGGAAACAGAGGGGCTGAATCAGAGGGCGAGAAATAGAGGGGCTGAAACAGGGTGCGAGATACGGAGGGGCTGAAACAGAGGGCGAGAAACAGAGGGGTTGAAACAGAGTGTTAGAAATAGAGGGCGAGAAACAGAGGGGATCAAACAGAGGGGCTGAATCAGAGGAGCTGAATCAGAGGGGCGAGAAACAGAGGGGCTGAAACAGGGGGCGAGAAACGGAGGGGCTGAAACAGAGGGCGAGTAACAGAGGGGATGAAACAGAGTGTGAGAAACAGAGTGCGAGAAAAAGAGGGGCTGAAACAGAGGGCGAGAAACAGAGGGGCTGAAACAGAGGGGCTGAAACAGAGGGGCTGAAACAGAGGGACTGAAACATGGGGCGAGAAACAGAGGGGCTGAAACAGAGGGTGAAAAACAAAGGGGCTGAAACAGAGGGGCTAAAACAGAGGGTGAGAAACAGAGTGCGAGAAACAGAGGGGCTGAAACAGAGGGCGAGAAACAGAGGGGCTGAAACAGAGGGCGAGAAACAGATGGGCTGAAACAGAGGGGCTGAATCAGAGGGGCTGAATCAGAGGGGCTGAAACAGAGGGGCTGAAACAAAGGGCGAGAAACAGAGGGGCTGAAACAGAGGGCGAGAAACAGAGGGGCTGAAACAGAGGGGCTGAAACAGAGTGCGAGAAACAGAGGGGCTGAAACAGAGGGCGAGAAACAGAGGGGTGAAATAGAGGGCGAGAAACAGATGGGCTGAAACAGCGAGGCTGAAACAGAGGGCGAGAAACAGAGGGGCTGAAACAGAGGGGCTGAAACATAGGGTGAGAAACAGCGGGGCGGAAACAGAGGTGCAGAAACAGTGGGTGAGAAACAGAGGCGCTGAAACAGTGGGTGAGAAGCAGAGGGGCTGAATCAGAGGGTGAGAAACAGAGGGGCTGAAACACGGGGCGAGAAATGGAGGGCCTGAAACAGAGGGCGAGAAACAGAGCGGCTGAAACAGAGGGGCTGAAACAGAGGGGCTGAAACAGGGGGCGAGAAACAGAGTGTCTGAAACAGTGGGCGAGAAACAGAGGGCGAGAAACAGAGGGCAAGAAACAGAGGGGCGAGAAACAGAGGGGCTGAAACAGAGGGCGAGGAACAGAGGGGCTGAATCAGAGAGCGAGAAACAGAGGGGTTGAAACAGAGTGTGAGAAACAGAGTGCGAGAAAAAGAGGGGCTGAAACAGAGGGCGAGAAACAGAGGGGCTGAAACAGAGGGGCTGAAACAGAGGGACTGAAACATGGGGCGAGAAACAGAGGGGCTGAAACAGCGGGAGAGAAACAGAGTGGCTGAAACAGTGGGTGAGAAACAGAGGGGCTGAAACACGGGTCGAGAAATGGAGGGGCTGAAACAGAGGGCGAGAAACAGAGGGGCTGAAACAGAGGGGCTGAAACAGAGGGGCTGAAACAGGGGGCGAGAAACAGAGGGGCTGAAACAGAGGGCGAGAAACAGAGGGGCTGAAACAGAGGTGCTGAATCAGAGGGTCTGAATCATAGGGGCTGAAACAGAGGGTGAGAAACAGAGGGGCTGAAACAGAGGGGCTGAAACAGAGGGGCTGAAACAGAGGGCGAGAAACAGAGGGGCTGAATCAGAGGGACTGAATCAGAGGGGCTGAATCAGAGGTGCTGAAACAGAGGGGCTGAAACAAAGGGCGAGAAACAGAGGGGCTGAAACAGAGGGCGAGAAACAGAGGGGCTGAAACAGCGGGCGAGAAAGAGAGGGGCTGAAACAGAGGGGCTGAAACAGAGGGGCTGAAACAGAGGGACTGAAACATGGGGCGAGAAACAGAGGGGCTGAAACAGAGGGACTGAAACAGAGGGTGAGAAACAAAGGGGCTGAAACAGAGGGGCTAAAACAGAGGGTGGGAAACAGAGTGCGAGAAACAGAGGGGCTGAAACAGAGGGCAAAAAACAGAGGGGTTGAAACAGAGGGCGAGAAACAGAGGGGCTGAAACAGGGGGCGAGAAACAGAGGGGTTAAACAGAGGGCGAGAAACAGAGGGGCTGATACAGCGGGGCTGAATCAGAGGGGCTGAATCATAGGGGCTGAAACAGAGGGTGAGAAACAGAGGGGCTGAAACTGAGGGGCTGAAACAGAGGGGCTGAAACAGAGGGCGAGAAACAGAGGGGCTGAATCAGAGGGGCTGAATCAGAGGGGCTGAATCAGAGGGGCTGAAACAGACGGGCTGAAACAAAGGGCGACAAACAGAGGGGCTGAAACAGAGGGCGAGAAACAGAGGGGCTGAAACAGAGGGCGAGAAACAGAGGGGTTGAAACAGAGGGTGAGAAACAGAGGGCGAGAAACAGAGGGGATCAAACAGAGGGGCTGAATCAGAGGGGCTGAATCAGAGGGCGAGAAACAGAGGGGCTGAAACAGGGGGCGAGAAACAGAGGGGCTGAAACAGAGGGCGAGAAACAGAGGGGTTGAAACAGAGTGTGAGAAACAGAGTGCGAGAAAAAGAGGGGCTGAAACTGAGGGCGAGAAACAAAATGGCTGATACAGAGGGGTTGAAACAGAGGGGCTGAAACACAGGGTGAGAAACAGAGTGCGAGAAACAGAGGGGCTGAAACAGAGGGCGAGAAACAGAGGGGCTGAAACAGAGGGCGTGAAACAAATGGGCTGAAACAGAGGGGCTGAAACAGAGGGTGAGAAACAGAGGGGCTGAAACAGAGGGGCTAAAACAGAGGGTGAGAAACAGAGTGCGAGAAACAGAGGGGCTGAAACAGAGGGTGAGAAACAGAAGGCGAGAAACAGATGGGCTGAAACAGAGGGGCTGAAACAGAGGGTGAGAAACAGATGGGCTGAAACAGTGGTCGAGAAACAGAGGGCGAGAAACAGAGGGGCTGAAACAGGGGACGAGAAACAGAGGGGCTGAAACAGAGTGCGAGGAACAGAGGGGCTGAAACAGAGGGGCTGAAACAGCGGGCGAGAAACAGAGGGGCTGAAACAGTGGGTGAGAAGCAGAGGGGCTGAATCAGAGGGTGAGAAACAGAGGGGCTGAAACACGGGGCGAGAAACAGAGGGGCTGAAACAGAGGGGCTGAAACAGAGGGGCTGATACGGGGGGCGAGAAACAGAGGGTCTGAAACATAGGGCGAGAAACAGAGGGGCTGAAACAGAGGGCGAGAAACAGAGGCGCTGAAATAGAGAGGCTGAAACAGAGGGCGAGAAACAGAGGGGCTGAAACAGAGGGCGAGAAACAGAGGCGCTGAAATAGAGAGGCTGAAACAGAGGGTGAGAAACAGAGGCGCTGCAACAGGGGGCGAGAAATGGAGGGGCTGAAACAGAGGGCGAGAAACAGAGGGGCTGAAACAGAGGGCGAGAAACAGAGGGGCTGAAACAGGGGGCGAGAAACGGAGGGTCTGAAACAGAGGGGGTGAAACAGAGGGGCTGAAACAGAGGGGCTGAAACAGAGGGCGAGAAAAAGCGGGGCTGAAACAGGGGGCGAGAAACGGAGCGGCTGAAACAGCGGGCGAGAAACAGAGGGGCTGAAACAGAGGGTGAGAAACAGAGGGGCTGAAGCAGAGCGGCTAAAACAGAGGGTGAGAAACAGAGTGCGAGAAACAGAGGGTGAGAAACAGAGTGCGAAAAACAGAGGGGCTGAAACAGAGGGCGAGCAACAGAGGGGCTGAAACAGAGGTCGAGAAACAGATGGGCTGAAACAGAGGGGCTGAATCAGAGGGCGAGAAACAGAGGGCGAGAAACAGAGGGGCTGAAACAGAGGGGCTGAATCAGAGGGGCTGAATCAGAGGGCGAGAAACAGAGGGGCTGAAACAGGGGGCGAGAAACGGAGGGGCTGAAACAGAGGGCGAGAAACAGAGGGGTTGAAACAGAGGGTGAGAAACAGAGTGCGGGAAAAAGAGGGGCTGAAACAGAGGGCCAGAAACAGAGGGACTGAAATAGAGGGGCTGAAACAGAGGGACTGAAACATGGGGCGAGAAACAGAGGGCGAGAAACAGAGGGGCTGAAACAGGGGACAAGAAACAGAGGGGCTGAAACAGAGGGCGAGGAACAGAGGGGCTGAAACAGAGGGGCTGAAACAGCGGGCGAGAAACAGAGGGGCTGAAACAGTGGGTGAGAAGCAGAGGGGCTGAATCAGAGGGTGAGAAACAGAGGGGCTGAAACACGTGGCGAGAAACAGAGGGGCTGAAACAGAGGGGCTGAAACAGAGGGGCTGATACGGGGGGCGAGAAACAGAGGGTCTGAAACATAGGGCGAGAAACAGAGGGGCTGAAACAGAGGGCGAGAAACAGAGGGGCTGAAACAGAGGGGCTGAAACAGAGGGCGAGACACAGCGGGGCTGAAACAGAGGGGCTGAAACAGAGGGCGAGAAACAGAGGCGCTGAAATAGAGAGGCTGAAACAGAGGGCGAGAAACAGAGTGCGGGAAAAAGAGGGGCTGAAACAGAGGGCCAGAAACAGAGGGACTGATATAGAGGGGCTGAAACAGAGGGACTGAAACATGGGGCGAGAAACAGAGGGGCTGAAACAGAGGGTGAGAAACAGAGGGGCTGAAACAGAGGGGCTAAAACACAGGGTGAGAAACAGAGTGCGAGAAACAATGGGGCTGAAACAGAGGGCGAGAAACAGAGTGGCTGAAACAGAGGGGTTGAAACAGAGGGGCTGAAACAGGTTGGCTGAAACATTTTGTGAGAAACAGAGAGCGAGAAACAGAGTGGTTGAAACATAAGTGCTGAAACAGAGTGCAAGAAACAGAGGGCGAGAAACAGAGGGGATGAAACAGAGGGGCTAAATCAGAGGGGCTGAAACATAGGGCGAGAACCAGAGGGCGAGAAACAGAGGGGCTGAAACAGAGGAGCTGAATCAGAGGGCGAGAAACAGAGGGGCTGAAACAGGGGGCGAGAAACGGAGGGGCTGAAACAGCGGGCGAGAAACAGAGGGGCTGAAACAGAGGGTGAGAAACAGAGGGGCTGAAGCAGAGCGGCTAAAACAGAGGGTGAGAAACAGAGTGCGAGAAACAGAGGTTGAGAAACAGAGTGCGAAAAACAGAGGGGCTGAAACAGAGGGCGAGCAACAGAGGGGCTGAAACAGAGGTCGAGAAACAGATGGGCTGAAACAGAGGGGCTGAATCAGAGGGCGAGAAACAGAGGGCGAGAAACAGAGGGGCTGAAACAGAGGGGCTGAATCAGAGGGGCTGAATCAGAGGGCGAGAAACAGAGGGGCTGAAACAGGGGGCGAGAAACGGAGGGGCTGAAACAGAGGGCGAGAAACAGAGGGGTTGAAACAGAGGGTGAGAAACAGAGTGCGGGAAAAAGAGGGGCTGAAACAGAGGGCCAGAAACAGAGGGACTGAAATAGAGGGGCTGAAACAGAGGGACTGAAACATGGGGCGAGAAACAGAGGGCGAGAAACAGAGGGGCTGAAACAGGGGACAAGAAACAGAGGGGCTGAAACAGAGGGCGAGGAACAGAGGGGCTGAAACAGAGGGGCTGAAACAGCGGGCGAGAAACAGAGGGGCTGAAACAGTGGGTGAGAAGCAGAGGGGCTGAATCAGAGGGTGAGAAACAGAGGGGCTGAAACACGGGGCGAGAAACAGAGGGGCTGAAACAGAGGGGCTGAAACAGAGGGGCTGATACGGGGGGCGAGAAACAGAGGGTCTGAAACATAGGGCGAGAAACAGAGGGGCTGAAACAGAGGGCGAGAAACAGAGGGGCTGAAACAGAGGGGCTGAAACAGAGGGCGAGACACAGCGGGGCTGAAACAGAGGGGCTGAAACAGAGGGCGAGAAACAGAGGCGCTGAAATAGAGAGGCTGAAACAGAGGGCGAGAAACAGAGTGCGGGAAAAAGAGGGGCTGAAACAGAGGGCCAGAAACAGAGGGACTGATATAGAGGGGCTGAAACAGAGGGACTGAAACATGGGGCGAGAAACAGAGGGGCTGAAACAGAGGGTGAGAAACAGAGGGGCTGAAACAGAGGGGCTAAAACACAGGGTGAGAAACAGAGTGCGAGAAACAATGGGGCTGAAATAGAGGGCGAGAAACAGAGTGGCTGAAACAGAGGGGTTGAAACAGAGGGGCTGAAACAGGTTGGCTGAAACATTTTGTGAGAAACAGAGAGCGAGAAACAGAGTGGTTGAAACATAAGTGCTGAAACAGAGTGCAAGAAACAGAGGGCGAGAAACAGAGGGGATGAAACAGAGGGGCTAAATCAGAGGGGCTGAAACATAGGGCGAGAACCAGAGGGCGAGAAACAGAGGGGCTGAAACAGAGTAGCTGAATCAGAGGGCGAGAAACAGAGGGGCTGAAACAGGGGGCGAGAAACGGAGGGGGTGAAACAGCGGGCGAGAAACAGAGGGGCTGAAACAGAGGGTGAGAAACAGAGGGGCTGAAGCAGAGCGGCTAAAACAGAGGGTGAGAAACAGAGTGCGAGAAACAGAGGTTGAGAAACAGAGTGCGAAAAACAGAGGGGCTGAAACAGAGGGCGAGCAACAGAGGGGCTGAAACAGAGGTCGAGAAACAGATGGTCTGAAACAGAGGGGCTGAAACAGACGGCGAGAATCAGAGGGCGAGAAACAGAGGGGCTGAAACAGAGGGGCTGAATCAGAGGGGCTGAATCAGAGGGCGAGAAACAGAGGGGCTGAAACAGGGGGCGAGAAACAGAGGGGTTGAAACAGAGGGTGAGAAAGAGAGTGCGGGAAAAAGAGGGGCTGAAACAGAGGGCGAGAAACAGAGGGGCTGAAATACAGGGGCTGAAACAGAGGGACTGAAACATGGGGCGAGAAACAGAGGGGCTGAAACAGAGGGTGAGAAACAGAGGGGCTGAAACAGAGGGTGAGAAATAGAGGGGCTGAAGCTGAGCGGCTAAAACAGAGGGTGAGAAACAGAGTGCGAGAAACAGAGGGTGAGAAACAGTGTGCGAAAAACAGAGGGGCTGAAACAGAGGGCGAGCAACAGAGGGGCTGAAACAGAGGTCGAGAAACAGATGGTCTGAAACAGAGGGCGAGAAACAGAGGGGCTGAAACAGCGGGGCTGAATCAGAGGGGCTGAATCATAGGGGCTGAATCAGAGGGCGAGAAACAGAGGGGCTGAAACAGGGGGCGAGAAACAGAGGGGCTGAAACAGGGGACAAGAAACAGAGGGGCTGAAACAGAGGGCGAGGAACAGCGGGGCTGAAACAGAGGGGCTGAAACAGCGGGCGAGAAACAGAGGGGCTGAAACAGTGGGTGAGAAGCAGAGGGGCTGAATCAGAGGGTGAGAAACAGAGGGGCTGAAACACGGGGCGAGAAACAGAGGGGCTGAAACAGAGGGACTGAAACAGAGGGGCTGATACGGGGGGCGAGAAACAGAGGGTCTGAAACATAGGGCGAGAAACAGAGGGGCTGAAACAGAGGGCGAGAAACAGAGGGGCTGAAACAGAGGGGCTGAAACAGAGGGCGAGACACAGCGGGGCTGAAACAGAGGGGCTGAAACAGAGGGCGAGAAACAGAGGCGCTGAAATAGAGAGGCTGAAACAGAGGGCGAGAAACAGAGTGCGGGAAAAAGAGGGGCTGAAACAGAGGGCCAGAAACAGAGGGACTGATATAGAGGGGCTGAAACAGAGGGACTGAAACATGGGGCGAGAAACAGAGGGGCTGAAACAGAGGGTGAGAAACAGAGGGGCTGAAACAGAGGGGCTAAAACACAGGGTGAGAAACAGAGTGCGAGAAACAATGGGGCTGAAACAGAGGGCGAGAAACAGAGTGGCTGAAACAGAGGGGTTGAAACAGAGGGGCTGAAACAGGTTGGCTGAAACATTTTGTGAGAAACAGAGAGCGAGAAACAGAGTGGTTGAAACATAAGTGCTGAAACAGAGTGCAAGAAACAGAGGGCGAGAAACAGAGGGGATGAAACAGAGGGGCTAAATCAGAGGGGCTGAAACATAGGGCGAGAACCAGAGGGCGAGAAACAGAGGGGCTGAAACAGAGTAGCTGAATCAGAGGGCGAGAAACAGAGGGGCTGAAACAGGGGGCGAGAAACGGAGGGGCTGAAACAGCGGGCGAGAAACAGAGGGGCTGAAACAGAGGGTGAGAAACAGAGGGGCTGAAGCAGAGCGGCTAAAACAGAGGGTGAGAAACAGAGTGCGAGAAACAGAGGTTGAGAAACAGAGTGCGAAAAACAGAGGGGCTGAAACAGAGGGCGAGCAACAGAGGGGCTGAAACAGAGGTCGAGAAACAGATGGTCTGAAACAGAGGGGCTGAAACAGACGGCGAGAATCAGAGGGCGAGAAACAGAGGGGCTGAAACAGAGGGGCTGAATCAGAGGGGCTGAATCAGAGGGCGAGAAACAGAGGGGCTGAAACAGGGGGCGAGAAACAGAGGGGTTGAAACAGAGGGTGAGAAAGAGAGTGCGGGAAAAAGAGGGGCTGAAACAGAGGGCGAGAAACAGAGGGGCTGAAATACAGGGGCTGAAACAGAGGGACTGAAACATGGGGCGAGAAACAGAGGGGCTGAAACAGAGGGTGAGAAACAGAGGGGCTGAAACAGAGGGTGAGAAATAGAGGGGCTGAAGCTGAGCGGCTAAAACAGAGGGTGAGAAACAGAGTGCGAGAAACAGAGGGTGAGAAACAGTGTGCGAAAAACAGAGGGGCTGAAACAGAGGGCGAGCAACAGAGGGGCTGAAACAGAGGTCGAGAAACAGATGGTCTGAAACAGAGGGCGAGAAACAGAGGGGCTGAAACAGCGGGGCTGAATCAGAGGGGCTGAATCATAGGGGCTGAATCAGAGGGCGAGAAACAGAGGGGCTGAAACAGGGGGCGAGAAACGGAGGGGCTGAAACAGAGGGTGAGAAACAGAGGGGTTGAAACAGAGGGTGAGAAATAGAGTGCGGGAAAAAGAGGGGCTGAAACAGAGGGCGAGAAACAGAGGGGCTGAAATAGAGGGGCTGAAACAGAGGGACTGAAACATGGGGCGAGAAACAATGGGGCTGAAACAGAGGGCGAGAAACAGAGGGGCTGAAACAGAGGGGTTGAAACAGAGGGGCTGAAACAGTTTGGCTGAAACATTTTGTGAGAAACAGAGGGCGAGACACAGAGAGCGAGAAACAGAGTGGTTGAAACATAAGTGCTGAAACAGAGTGCAAGAAACAGAGGGTGAGAAACAGAGGGGATGAAACAGAGGGGCTGAAACAGAGGGGCTGAAACACGGGGCGAGAAATGGAGGGGCTGAAACAGAGGGCGAGAAACAGAGGGGCTGAAACAAAGGGATTAAAACAGAGGGGCTGAAACAGAGGTAGAGAAACAGATGGTCTGAAACAGAGGGGCTGAAACAGACGGCGAGAATCAGAGGGCGAGAAACAGAGGGGCTGAAACAGAGGGGCTGAATCAGAGGGGCTGAATCAGAGGGCGAGAAACAGCGGGCGAGAAACAGAGGGGTGAAACAGAGGGCGAGAAACAGATGGGCTGAAACAGAGGGGCTGAAACAGAGGGGCTGAAACAGAGAGGCTGAAACTGTGGGTGAGAAACAGAGGGGCTGAAACAGAGGGCGAGAAACAGAGGGGCTGAAACAAAGGGCGAGAAACAGAGGGGTTGAAACAGAGGGTGAGAAACAGAGTGTGAGAAAAAGAGGGGCTGAAACAGAGGGCGAGAAACAGAGGGGCTGAAACAGAGGGGCTGAAACAGAGGGCGAGAAACAGAGGGGCTGAAACAGGGGGCGAAAAACAGAGGGTCTGAAACCGCGGGCGAGAAACAGAGGGGCTGAAACAGAGGGTGAGAAACAGAGGTGCTGAAGCAGAGCGGCTAAAACAGAGGGTGAGAAACAGAGTGCGAGAAACAGAGCGTGAGAAACAGAGTGCGAGAAACAGAGGGGCTGAAACAGAGGGCGAGCAACAGAGGGGCTGAAACAGATGTCGAGAAACAGATGGGGTGAAACAGAGGGGCTGAAACAGAGGGCGAGAAACAGAGGGCGAGAAACAGAGGGGCTGAAACAGAGGGGCTGAATCAGAGGGGCTGAATCAGAGGGCGAGAAACAGTGGGGCTGAAACAGGGGGCGAGAAACGGAGGGGCTGAAACAGAGGCCGAGAAACAGAGGGGTTGAAACAGAGGGTGAGAAACAGAGTGCGGGAAAAAGAGGGGCTGAAACAGAGGGCGAGAAACAGAGGGGCTGAAATAGAGGGGCTGAAACAGAGGGACTGAAACATGGGGTGAGAAACAGAGGGGCTGAAACAGAGGGGCTGAAACAGAGGGGCTGAAACAGAGGGGCTAAAACACAGGGTGAGAAACAGAGTGCGAGAAACAGAGGGGCTGAAATAGAGGGGCTGAAACAGAGGGACTGAAACATGGGGGTTTGAGCAGAGCGGCTGAAACAGAGGGCGAGAAACAGAGGGTGAGAAACAGAGTGTGAGAAAAAGAGGGGCTGAAACAGAGGGCGAGAAACAGAGGGGCTGAAACAGAGGGGCTGAATCAGAGGGCGAGAAACAGAGGGGCTGAAACAGGGGGCGAGAAACGGAGGGGCTGAAACAGAGGGCGAGAAACAGAGGGGCTGAAACAGAGGGGCTGAAACAGAGGGCGAGAAACAGAGGGGCTGAAACTGTGGGTGAGAAACAGAGGGGCTGAAACAGAGGGCGAGAAACAGAGGGGCTGAAACAGTGGTTGAGAAACAGAGGGGCTGAAACATAGGGTGAGAAACAGCGGGGCAGAAACAGAGGGGCTGAAACCGGGGGCGAGAAATAGAGGGTCTGAAACAGAGGGCGAGAAACAGAGGGGCTGAAACAGAGGGCGAGAAACAGAGGGGCTGAAACAGGGGGCGAGAAACAGAGGGGCTGAAACAGAGGGCGAGAAACAGAGGGGCTGAAACAGAGGGGCTGAAACAGAGGGCGAGACACAGCGGGACTGAAACAGAGGGGCTGAAACAGAGGGGCTGAAACAGAGGGCGAGAAACAGAGGGGCTGACACAGAGGGGCTGAAACAGAGGGGCAGAAACAGAGGGGCTGAAACAGAGTGGCTGAAACAGAGGGCGCGAAACAGAGGGGCTGAAACAGAGGGGCTGAAACAAAGAGCGAGAAACAGAGGGCGAGAAACAGAGGGGCTGAAACAGAGGGGCTGAAACAGAGGGTAAGACACAGCGGGGCTGAAACAGAGGGGCTGAAACAGAGGGTGAGAAACAGAGGGGCTGAAACAGAGAGGCTGAAACAGAGGGCGAGAAACAGAGAGGCTGAAACAGAGCGGCTGAAACAGGGTGAGAAACAGAGGGGCTGCAACAGGGGGCGAGAAATGGAGGGGCTGAAACAGAGGGCGAGAAACAGTTGGGCTGAAACAGAGGGGCTGAAACAGAGGGCGAGAAACAGAGGGGCTGAAACAGGGGGCGAGAAACGGAGGGGCTGAAACAGAGGGCGTTAAACAGAGGGATTGAAACAGAGGGTGAGAAACAGAGTGTGAGAAAAAGAGGGGCTGAAACAGAGGGCGAGAAACAGAGGGGCTGAAACAGAGGGGCTGAATCAGAGGGCGAGAAACAGAGGGGCTGAAACAGGGGGCGAGAAACGGAGGGGCTGAAACAGAGGGCGAGAAACAGAGGGGCTGAAACAGAGGGGCTGAAACAGAGGGCGAGAAACAGAGGGGCTGAAACAGAGGGCGATAAACAGAGGGGCTGAAACAGAGGGGCTGAAACAGGGGGCGAGAAACAGAGGGGTGAAACAGAGGGCGAGAAACAGATGGGCTGAAACAGAGGGGCTGAAACAGAGGCGCTGAAACAGAGGGGCTGAAACAGAGAGGCTGAAACTGTGGGTGAGAAACAGAGGGGCTGAAACAGAGGGCGAGAAACAGAGGGGCTGAAACAGTGGGTGAGAAACAGAGGGGCTGAAACAGAGGGACCAAAACAGAGGGTGAGAAACATAGTGCGAGAAACAGAGGGGCTGAAACAGAGGGGCTGAAACAGAGGGGCTGAAACAGAGGGACCAAAACACAGGGTGAGAAACAGAGTGCGAGAAACAGAGGGGCTGAAACAGAGGGCGAGAAACAGAGGGGCTGAAACAGAGTGCGAGAAACAGAGGGGTGAAACAGAGGGTGAGAAACAGATGGGCTGAAACAGAGGGGCTGAAACAGAGGGCGAGAAACAGAGGGGCTGAAGCAGAGGGCGAGAAACAGAGGGGCTGAAATAGTGGGTGAGAAACAGAGGGGCTGAAACACAGGGGCTGAAACATAGGGTTAGAAACAGCGGGGCAGAATCAGAGGGGCAGAAACAGATGGTGAGAAAAAGAGGGGCTGAAACAGAGGGTGAGAAACAGAGGGGCTGAAGCAGTGGGTGAGAAGCAAAGGGGCTGAATTAGAGGGCGAGACACAGAGGGGCTGAAACACGGGGCTAGAAATGGAGCGGCTGAAACAGCGGGCGAGAAACAGAGGGGCTGAAACAGAGGGGCTAAAACAGGGGGCGAGAAACAGAGGGTCTGAAACAGAGGGGCTGAAACAGAGGGCGAAAAACAGAGGGCGAGAAACAGAGGGGCTGAAACAGGGGGCGAAAAACGGAGGGGCTGAAACAGAGGGCGAGAAACAGAGGGGCTGAAACAGAGGGGCTGAAACAGAGGGCGAGAAACAGAGGGGCTGAAACAGAGGGCGAGAAACAGAGGGGCTGAAACAGGGGGGTTAAACAGAGGGCGAGAAACAGAGGGGTGAAACAGAGGGCGAGAAACAGAGGGGCTGAAACAGAGGGGCTGAAACAGAGGGGCTGAAACAGAGGGGCTGAAACAGAGAGGCTGAAACTGTGGGTGAGAAACAGAGGGGCTGAAACAGAGGGCGAGAAACAGAGGGGCTGAAACAGTGGGTGAGAAACAGAGGGGCTGAAACATAGGGTGAGAAACAGCGGGGCAGAAACAGAGGGGCAGAAACAGAGGGCGAGAAACAGAGGGGCTGAATCAGAGGGTGAGAAACAGAGGGGCGGAAACACGGGGCGAGAATCAGAGGGGCAGAAACAGAGGGTGAGAAAAAGAGGGGCTGAAACAGAGGGTGAGAAACAGAGGGGCTGAAGCAGTGGGTGAGAAGCAAAGGGGCTGAATTAGAGGGCGAGACACAGAGGGGCTGAAACACGGGGCTAGAAATGGAGCGGCTGAAACAGCGGGCGAGAAACAGAGGGGCTGAAACAGAGGGGCTAAAACAGGGGGCGAGAAACAGAGGGTCTTAAACAGAGGGGCTGAAACAGAGGGCGAAAAACAGAGGGCGAGAAACAGAGGGGCTGCAACAGGGGGCAAGAAATGGAGGGGCTGAAACAGAGGGCGAGAAACAGAGGGGCTGAAACAGAGGGGCTGAAACAGAGGGCGAGAAACAGAGGGGCTGAAACAGAGGGCGAGAAACAGAGGGGCTGAAACAGGGGGGTTAAACAGAGGGCGAGAAACAGAGGGGTGAAACAGAGGGCGAGAAACAGATGGGCTGAAACAGAGGGGCTGAAACAGAGGGGCTGAAACAGAGGGGCTGAAACAGAGAGGCTGAAACAGAGGTCGAGAAACAGAGGGGCTGAAACAGAGGGCGAGAAACAGAGGGGCTGAAACAGTGGGTGAGAAACAGAGGGGCTGAAACATAGGGTGAGAAACAGCGGGGCAGAAACAGAGGGGCAGAAACAGAGGGCGAGAAACAGAGGGGCTGAATCAGAGGGTGAGAAACAGAGGGGCGGAAACACGGGGCGAGAAATGGAGGGGCTGAAACAGAGGGCGAGAAACACAGGGGCTGAAACAGAGGGGCTGAAACAGAGGGGCTGAAACAGGGGGCGAGAAACAGAGGGTCTGAAACAGAGGGCGAGAAACAGAGGGGCTGAAACAGAGGGCGAGAAACAAAGGGGCTGAAACAGGGGGCGAGAAACAGAGGGGCTGAAACAGAGGGCGAGAAACAGAGGGGCTGAAACAGAGGGTCTGAAACAGAGGGCGAGACACAGCGGGTCTGAAACAGAGGGGCTGAAACAGAGGGGCTGAAACAGAGGGCGAGAAACAGAGGGGCTGAAACAGAGGGGCTGAAACAGAGGGGCTGAAACAGAGGGCGAGAAACAGAGGGGCTGAAACAAAGGGGCTGAAACAAAGGGTGAGAAACAGAGGGCGAGAAACAGAGGGGCTGAAACAGAGGGGCTGAAACAGAGGGCGAGAAACAGAGGGGCTGAAACAGAGGGCGAGAAACAGAGGGGCTGAAACAAAGGGGCTGAAACAAAGGGTGAGAAACAGAGGGCGAGAAACAGAGGGGCTGAAACAGAGGGGCTGTAACAGAGGGCAAGAAACAGAGAGCGAGAAGCAGAGGAGCTGAAACAGACCGGCTGAATCAGAGGGCGAGAAACAGAGGGGCTGAAACAGGGGGCGAGAAACCGAGGGGCTGAAACAGAGGGCGAGAAACCGAGGGGTTGAAACCGAGGGTGAGAAACAGGGCGAGAAACAGAGGGGATGAAACAGAGGGGCTGAATCAGAGGGGCTGAATCAGAGGGCGAGAAACAGAGGGGCTGAAACAGGGAGCGAGAAACGGAGGGGCTGAAACAGAGGGCGAGAAACAGAGGGTTTGAAACAGAGGGTCAGAAACAGAGTGCGAGAAAAAGAGGGGCTGAAACAGAGGGCGAGAAACAGAGGGGCTGAAACAGAGGGGCTGAAACAGAGGGGCTGAAACAGAGGGACTGAAACATGGGGCGAGAAACAGAGGGGCTGAAACAGAGGGTGAGAAACAGAGGGGCTGAAACAGAGGGGCTAAAACAGAGGGTGAGAAACAGAGTGCGAGAAACAGAGGGGCTGAAACAGAGGGCGAGAAACAGAGGGGCTGAAACACAAGGTGAGAAACAGAGGGGCTGAAACAGAGCGGCTAAAACAGAGGGTGAGAAACAGAGTGCGAGAAACAGAGGGGCTGAAACAGAGGGCGAGAAACAGAGGGGCTGAAACAGAGGGGCTGAAACAGAGGGACAGAAACGGTGGGCGAGAAACAGAGGGCGAGAAACAGAGGGGCTGAAACAGAGGGGCTGAATCAGAGGGCGAGAAACAGAGGGGCTGAAACAGGGGGCGAGATACAGAGGGGCTGAAACAGAGGGCGAGAAACAGAGGGGTTGAAACAGAGGGTGAGAAACAGAGTGCGAGAAACACAGGGGATGAAACAGAGGGGCTGAATCAGAGGGGCTGAATCAGAGGGCGAGAAACTGAGGGGCTGAAACAGGGGGCGAGAAACGGAGGGGCTGAAACAGAGGGCGAGATACAGAGGGGTTGAAACAGAGTGTGAGAAACAGAGTGCGAGAAGAAGAGGGGCTGAAACAGAGGGCGAGCAACAGAGGGGCTGAAACAGAGGGACTGAAACATGGGGCGAGAAACAGAGGGGCTGAAACAGTGGGTGAGAAACAGAGGGGCTGAAACAGAGGGACCAAAACAGAGGGTGAGAAACAGAGGGGCTGAAACAGAGCGGCTGAAACAGAGGGCGAGAAACAGAGGGGCTGAAACAGAGGGGCTGAAACAGAGGGCGAGAAACAGAGGTCGAGAAACAGATGGGCTGAAACAGAGGGCTAGAAAGAGAGGTGCTGAAACAGAGTGTGAGAAACAGAGGGGCTGAAAAAATGGGCTGAAACAGAGAGCGAGAAACAGATGGGCTGAAACAGAGGGGCTGAAACAGTTTGGCTGAAACATTTTGTGAGAAACAGAGGGCGAGGAATAGAGAGCGAGAAACAGAGGGGCTGAAACAGAGGGAGAGAAACAGAGGTGAGAAACAGAGGGGCTGAAACAGAGGGCGAGAAACAGAGGGGCTGAAACAGAGGGCGAGAACCAGAGGGGCTGAAATAGAGGGTGAGAAACAGAGTGGCTGAAACAGAGGGTGAGAAACAGAGTGCGAGAAACAGAGGGGCTGAAACAGAGGGCGAGAAACAGAGGGGCTGAAACAGAGGGCGAGCAACAGAGGAGCTGAAACAGAGGGTGAGAAACAGAGGGGCTGAAACAGAGGGCGAGAAACAGAGGGGCTGAAACAGAGGGCGAGCAACAGGGGAGCTGAAACAGAGGGTGAGAAACAGAGGGGCTGAAACAAAGTGGATGAATCAGAGTGCGAGAAACAGAGGGGCTGAAACATACAGAAAGAAACAGAGGGGCTGCAACAGGGGGCGAGAAATGGAGGGTCTGAAACAGAGGGCGAGAAACAGAGGGGCTGAAACAGAAGTCAGAAACAGAGAGCGAGAAACAGAGGGGCTGAAACAGAGGGGCTGAAACAGAGGGCGAGAAACAGAGGGGTGAAACAGAGGGGCTGAAACAGGGGGCGAGAAACAGATGGGCTGAAACAGAGGGGCTGAAACAGGGGGCGAGAAACGGAGGGGCTGAAACAGAGGGCGAGAAACAGAGGGGTTGAAACAGAGGGGCTGAAACAGGGGGCGAGAAACGGAGGGGCTGAAACAGAGGGCGAGAAACAGAGGGGTTGAAACAGAGGGTGAGAAACAGAGTGCGAGAAACAGAGGGGCTGAAACAGAGGGTGAGAAACAGAGGGGCTGAAACAGAGGGCGAGAAACAGAGGGGCTGAAACAGAGGGCGAGCAACAGAGGAGCTGAAACAGTGGGTGAGAAACAGAGGGGCTGAAACAGAGTGGCTGAATCAGAGGGCGAGAAACAGAGGGGCTGAAGTACAGGGGCTGAAAGAGAGTGCAAGAAACAGAGGGCGAGAAACAGAGGGGAAGAAACAGAGGTGCTTAATCAGTGGGGCTGAAACAGAGGGTGAGAAACAGAGTGCGAGAAACAAAGGTGCTGAAACAGAGGGGCTGAAACAGAGGGCGAGAAACAGAGTGCGAGAAACAGAGGGGCAGAAACAGAGGGCAAGAAACAGAGGGGCTGTAACAGAGCGGCTGAAACAGAGGGCGAGAATCAGAGGGGCTGAAACAGAGGGGCTGAAACAGAGGGCGAGAAACAGAGGGCGAGAAACAGATGGGCTGAAACAGGGGGCGAGAAATGGAGGGGTTGAAACAGAGGGCGAGAAACAGAGGGGCTGAAACAGAGGGGCTGAAATAGAGGGCGAGAAACAGAGGGCGAGAAACAGAGGGCGAGAAACAGAGGGGCTGAAACAGAGGGACTGAAACAGTTTGGCTGAAACATTTTGTGAGAAACAGAGGGCGAGAAACAGAGAGCGAGAAACAGAGTGGCTGAAACATAGGGGCTGAAACAGAGTGCAAGAAACAGAGGGCGAGTAACAGAGGGGATGAAACAGAGGGGCTGAATCAGAGGGGCTGAATCAGAGGGCGAGAAACAGAGGGCGAGAAACAGAAGAGCTGAAACAGAGGGCGAGAAACAGAGGGGCTGAAACAGAGGGCGAGAAACAGAGGGGCTGAAACAGAGGGGCTGAAACAGAGGGGCTGAAACAGAGGGACTGAAACATGGGGCGAGAAACAGAGGGGCTGAAACAGAGGGTGAGAAACAGAGGGGCTGAAACAGAGGGGCTAAAACAGAGGGTGAGAAACAGAGTGCGAGAAACAGAGGGGCTGAAACAGAGGGCGAGAAACAGAGGGGCTGAAACACAAGGTGAGAAACAGAGGGGCTGAAACAGAGCGGCTAAAACAGAGGGTGAGAAACAGAGTGCGAGAAACAGAGGGTCTGAAACAGAGGGCGAGAAACAGAGGGGCTGAAACAGAGGGGCTGAAACAGAGGGACAGAAACGGTGGGCGAGAAACAGAGGGCGAGAAACAGAGGGGCTGAAACAGAGGGGCTGAATCAGAGGGCGAGAAACAGAGGGGCTGAAACAGGGGGCGAGATACAGAGGGGCTGAAACAGAGGGCGAGAAACAGAGGGGTTGAAACAGAGGGTGAGAAACAGAGTGCGAGAAACACAGGGGATGAAACAGAGGGGCTGAATCAGAG
The DNA here is from genome assembly GCF_047496795.1 of Chiloscyllium punctatum. Lineage (NCBI taxonomy): Eukaryota > Metazoa > Chordata > Chondrichthyes > Orectolobiformes > Hemiscylliidae > Chiloscyllium > Chiloscyllium punctatum. The sequence goes on from NC_092739.1 coordinate 1,425,412, forward strand.
GGGCTGAATCAGAGGGCGAGAAACTGAGGGGCTGAAACAGGGGGCGAGAAACGGAGGGGCTGAAACAGAGGGCGAGATACAGAGGGTTTGAAACAGAGTGTGAGAAACAGAGTGCGAGAAGAAGAGGGGCTGAAACAGAGGGCGAGCAACAGAGGGGCTGAAACAGAGGGACTGAAACATGGGGCGAGAAACAGAGGGGCTGAAACAGTGGGTGAGAAACAGAGGGGCTGAAACAGAGGGACCAAAACAGAGGGTGAGAAACAGAGGGGCTGAAACAGAGCGGCTGAAACAGAGGGCGAGAAACAGAGGGGCTGAAACAGAGGGGCTGAAACAGAGGTCGAGAAACAGAGGTCGAGAAACAGATGGGCTGAAACAGAGGGCTAGAAAGAGAGGTGCTGAAACAGAGTGTGAGAAACAGAGGGGCTGAAAAAATGGGCTGAAACAGAGAGCGAGAAACAGATGGGCTGAAACAGAGGGGCTGAAACAGTTTGGCTGAAACATTTTGTGAGAAACAGAGGGCGAGGAATAGAGAGCGAGAAACAGAGGGGCTGAAACAGAGGGAGAGAAACAGAGGTGAGAAACAGAGGGGCTGAAACAGAGGGCGAGAAACAGAGGGGCTGAAACAGAGGGCGAGAACCAGAGCGGCTGAAATAGAGGGTGAGAAACAGAGTGGCTGAAACAGAGGGTGAGAAACAGAGTGCGAGAAACAGAGGGGCTGAAACAGAGGGCGAGAAACAGAGGGGCTGAAACAGAGGGCGAGCAACAGAGGAGCTGAAACAGAGGGTGAGAAACAGAGGGGCTGAAACAGAGGGCGAGAAACAGAGGGGCTGAAACAGAGGGCGAGCAACAGGGGAGCTGAAACAGAGGGTGAGAAACAGAGGGGCTGAAACAAAGTGGATGAATCAGAGTGCGAGAAACAGAGGGGCTGAAACATACAGAAAGAAACAGAGGGGCTGCAACAGGGGGCGAGAAATGGAGGGTCTGAAACAGAGGGCGAGAAACAGAGGGGCTGAAACAGAAGTCAGAAACAGAGAGCGAGAAACAGAGGGGCTGAAACAGAGGGGCTGAAACAGAGGGCGAGAAACAGAGGGGTGAAACAGAGGGGCTGAAACAGGGGGCGAGAAACAGATGGGCTGAAACAGAGGGGCTGAAACAGGGGGCGAGAAACGGAGGGGCTGAAACAGAGGGCGAGAAACAGAGGGGTTGAAACAGAGGGGCTGAAACAGGGGGCGAGAAACGGAGGGGCTGAAACAGAGGGCGAGAAACAGAGGGGTTGAAACAGAGGGTGAGAAACAGAGTGCGAGAAACAGAGGGGCTGAAACAGAGGGTGAGAAACAGAGGGGCTGAAACAGAGGGCGAGAAACAGAGGGGCTGAAACAGAGGGCGAGCAACAGAGGAGCTGAAACAGTGGGTGAGAAACAGAGGGGCTGAAACAGAGTGGCTGAATCAGAGGGCGAGAAACAGAGGGGCTGAAGTACAGGGGCTGAAAGAGAGTGCAAGAAACAGAGGGCGAGAAACAGAGGGGAAGAAACAGAGGTGCTTAATCAGTGGGGCTGAAACAGAGGGTGAGAAACAGAGTGCGAGAAACAAAGGTGCTGAAACAGAGGGGCTGAAACAGAGGGCGAGAAACAGAGTGCGAGAAACAGAGGGGCAGAAACAGAGGGCAAGAAACAGAGGGGCTGTAACAGAGCGGCTGAAACAGAGGGCGAGAATCAGAGGGGCTGAAACAGAGGGGCTGAAACAGAGGGCGAGAAACAGAGGGCGAGAAACAGATGGGCTGAAACAGGGGGCGAGAAATGGAGGGGTTGAAACAGAGGGCGAGAAACAGAGGGGCTGAAACAGAGGGGCTGAAATAGAGGGCGAGAAACAGAGGGCGAGAAACAGAGGGCGAGAAACAGAGGGGCTGAAACAGAGGGACTGAAACAGTTTGGCTGAAACATTTTGTGAGAAACAGAGGGCGAGAAACAGAGAGCGAGAAACAGAGTGGCTGAAACATAGGGGCTGAAACAGAGTGCAAGAAACAGAGGGCGAGTAACAGAGGGGATGAAACAGAGGGGCTGAATCAGAGGGGCTGAATCAGAGGGCGAGAAACAGAGGGCGAGAAACAGAAGAGCTGAAACAGAGGGCGAGAAACAGAGGGGCTGAATCAGAGGGTGAGAAACAGTGGGGCTGAATCAGAGGGCTAGAAACAGAGGGGCTGAAACAGGGGGCGAGAAACAGAGGGGCTGAAACAGACGGGCTGAATCAGAGGGCGAGAAACAGAGGGGCTGAAATAGAGGGTGAGAAACAGAGGGGCTGAAACAGAGGGACCAAAACAGAGGGTGAGAAACAGAGGGGCTGAAACAGAGCGGCTGAAACAGAGGGCGAGAAACAGAGGGGCTGAAACAGAGGGGCTGAAACAGAGGGCGAGAAACAGAGGTCGAGAAACAGATGGGCTGAAACAGAGGGCTAGAAAGAGAGGTGCTGAAACAGAGTGTGAGAAACAGAGGGGCTGAAAAAATGGGCTGAAACAGAGAGCGAGAAACAGATGGGCTGAAACAGAGGGGCTGAAACAGTTTGGCTGAAACATTTTGTGAGAAACAGAGGGCGAGGAATAGAGAGCGAGAAACAGAGGGGCTGAAACAGAGGGAGAGAAACAGAGGTGAGAAACAGAGGGGCTGAAACAGAGGGCGAGAAACAGAGGGGCTGAAACAGAGGGCGAGAACCAGAGGGGCTGAAATAGAGGGTGAGAAACAGAGTGGCTGAAACAGAGGGTGAGAAACAGAGTGCGAGAAACAGAGGGGCTGAAACAGAGGGCGAGAAACAGAGGGGCTGAAACAGAGAGGCTGAAACAGAGGGCGAGAAACAGAGGGGCTGAAACAGAGGGCGAGAAACAGAGGGGCTGAAACAGAGGGCGAGAAACAGAGGGGCTGAAACAGAGGGCGAGCAACTGGGGAGCTGAAACAGAGGGTGAGAAACAGAGGGGCTGAAACAAAGTGGATGAATCAGAGTGCGAGAAACAGAGGGGCTGAAACATACAGAAAGAAACAGAGGGGCTGAAACAGGGGGCGAGAAATGGAGGGTCTGAAACAGAGGGCGAGAAACAGAGGGGCTGAAACAGAAGTCAGAAACAGAGAGCGAGAAACAGAGGGGCTGAAACAGAGGGGCTGAAACAGAGGGCGAGAAACAGAGGGGTGAAACAGAGGGGCTGAAACAGGGGGCGAGAAACAGATGGGCTGAAACAGAGGGGCTGAAACAGGGGGCGAGAAACGGAGGGGCTGAAACAGAGGGCGAGAAACAGAGGGGTTGAAACAGAGGGTGAGAAACAGAGTGCGAGAAACAGAGGGGCTGAAACAGAGGGTGACAAACAGATGGGCTGAAACAGAGGGGCTGAAACAGAGGGGCAGAAACAGAGGGCGAGGAACAGAGAGCGAGAAACAGAGGGGATGAAACAGAGGGCCGGAATCAGAGGGGCTGAAACAGAGGGGCTGAAACAGAGTGCGAGAAACAGAGGGGCTGAAACAGAACGCGAGAAACAGGGTCTGAAACAGAGGGTCTGAAACAGAGGGGCTGAAACAGAGGGCGAGAAACAGAGTGGCTGAAACAGAGGGCGAGAAACAGACGGTCTGAAACAGAGGGGCTGAAACACAGGGCGAGAAACAGAGGGTCTGAAACAGAGGGGCTGAAACAGAGGGGCTGAAACAGTGGGCGAGGAACAGAGTGCGAGAAACAGAAGGGCTGAAACAGAGGGCGAGAAACAGAGGGTCTGAAACAGAGGGGCTGAAACAGAGGGGCAGAAACAGAGGGCGAGGAACAGAGGGCGAGAAACAGATGGGCTGAAACAGAGGTCGAGAAACAGAGGGTCTGAAACAGAGGGGCTGAAACAGAGGGCGAGAAACAGAGGGTCTGAAACAGAGGGTCTGAAACAGAGGGGCTGAAACAGAGGGCGAGGAACAGAGTGCGAGAAACAGAGGGGCTGAATCAGAACGCGAGAAACAGAGGGTCTGAAACAGAGGGTCTGAAACAGATTGGCTGAAACAGAGGGCAAGAAACAGAGGGGCTGAAACAGATTGGCTGAAACAGAGGGCGAGCAACAGTGGGGCTGAAAGATCGGGTGAGAAACAGAGGGGCTGAAACAGAGGGGCTGACTCAGAGGGCGATAAACAGAGGGGCTGAAACAGAGGGGCTGAAACAGGGGCGAGAAATGGAGGGGCTGAAAATGAGGGCGAGAAACAGAGGGGCTGAAACAGAGGGTGAGAAACAGAGGGGCTGCAACAGGGGGCGAGAAATGGAGGGGCTGAAACAGAGGGCGAGAAACAGAGGGTCTGAAACAGAGGGGCTGAAACAGAGGGCGAGAAACAGATGGGCTGAAACAGAGGGGCTGAAACAGAGAGCGAGAAACAGAGGGTGAGAAACAGAGTGCGAGAAAAAGAGGGGCTGAAACAGAGGGCGAGAAACAGAGGGGCTGAAACAGAGGGGCTGAAACAGAGGGCGAGAACCAGCGGGGCTGAAACAGGGGTGAGAAACGGAGGGGCTGAAACAGAGGGCGAGAAACAGAGGGGCAGAAACAGAGGGACTGAAACAGGGGGCGAGAAACAGAGGGGCTGAAACAGAGGGTGAGAAACAGAGGGGCTGAAACAGAGCGGCTAAAACAGAGGGTGAGAAACAGAGTGCGAGAAACAGAGGGGCTGAAACAGTGGGGCTGAAACAGAGGGGCTGAAACAGAGGGCGAGAAACAGAGGGCGAAAAACAGATGGGCTGAAACAGAGGGCGAAAAACAGAGGGCGAGAAACAGAGGGGCTGAAACAGGGGGCGAAAAACGGAGGGGCTGAAACAGAGGGCGAGAAACAGAGGGGCTGAAACAGAGGGGCTGAAACAGAGGGCGAGAAACAGAGGGGCTGAAACAGAGGGCGAGAAACAGAGGGGCTGAAACAGGGGGGTTAAACAGAGGGCGAGAAACAGAGGGGTGAAACAGAGGGCGAGAAACAGAGGGGCTGAAACAGAGGGGCTGAAACAGAGGGGCTGAAACAGAGGGGCTGAAACAGAGAGGCTGAAACTGTGGGTGAGAAACAGAGGGGCTGAAACAGAGGGCGAGAAACAGAGGGGCTGAAACAGTGGGTGAGAAACAGAGGGGCTGAAACATAGGGTGAGAAACAGCGGGGCAGAAACAGAGGGGCAGAAACAGAGGGCGAGAAACAGAGGGGCTGAATCAGAGGGTGAGAAACAGAGGGGCGGAAACACGGGGCGAGAAATGGAGGGGCTGAAACAGAGGGCGAGACACACAGGGGCTGAAACATAGGGTTAGAAACAGCGGGGCAGAATCAGAGGGTCAGAAACAGAGGGTGAGAAAAAGAGGGGCTGAAACAGAGGGTGAGAAACAGAGGGGCTGAAGCAGTGGGTGAGAAGCAAAGGGGCTGAATTAGAGGGCGAGACACAGAGGGGCTGAAACACGGGGCTAGAAATGGAGCGGCTGAAACAGCGGGCGAGAAACAGAGGGGCTGAAACAGAGGGGCTAAAACAGGGGGCGAGAAACAGAGGGTCTGAAACAGAGGGGCTGAAACAGAGGGCGAAAAACAGAGGGCGAGAAACAGAGGGGCTGCAACAGGGGGCGAGAAATGGAGGGGCTGAAACAGAGGGCGAGAAACAGAGGGGCTGAAACAGAGGGGCTGAAACAGAGGGCGAGAAACAGAGGGGCTGAAACAGAGGGCGAGAAACAGAGGGGCTGAAACAGGGGGGTTAAACAGAGGGCGAGAAACAGAGGGGTGAAACAGAGGGCGAGAAACAGATGGGCTGAAACAGAGGGGCTGAAACAGAGGGGCTGAAACAGAGGGGCTGAAACAGAGAGGCTGAAACAGAGGTCGAGAAACAGAGGGGCTGAAACAGAGGGCGAGAAACAGAGGGGCTGAAACAGTGGGTGAGAAACAGAGGGGCTGAAACATAGGGTGAGAAACAGCGGGGCAGAAACAGAGGGGCAGAAACAGTGGGCGAGAAACAGAGGGGCTGAATCAGAGGGTGAGAAACAGAGGGGCGGAAACACGGGGCGAGAAATGGAGGGGCTGAAACAGAGGGCGAGAAACACAGGGGCTGAAACAGAGGGGCTGAAACAGAGGGGCTGAAACAGGGGGCGAGAAACAGAGGGTCTGAAACAGAGGGCGAGAAACAGAGGGGCTGAAACAGAGGGCGAGAAACAAAGGGGCTGAAACAGGGGGCGAGAAACAGAGGGGCTGAAACAGAGGGCGAGAAACAGAGGGGCTGAAACAGAGGGTCTGAAACAGAGGGCGAGACACAGCGGTTCTGAAACAGAGGGGCTGAAACAGAGGGGCTGAAACAGAGGGCGAGAAACAGAGGGGCTGAAACAGATGGGCTGAAACAGAGGGGCTGAAACAGAGGGCGAGAAACACAGGGGCTGAAACAAAGGGGCTGAAACAAAGGGTGAGAAACAGAGGGCGAGAAACAGAGGGGCTGAAACAGAGGGGCTAAAACAGAGGGCGAGAAACAGAGGGGCTGAAACAGAGGGCGAGAAACAGAGGGGCTGAAACAAAGGGGCTGAAACAAAGGGTGAGAAACAGAGGGCGAGAAACAGAGGGGCTGAAACAGAGGGGCTGTAACAGAGGGCAAGAAACAGAGAGCGAGAAGCAGAGGAGCTGAAACAGACCGGCTGAATCAGAGGGCGAGAAACAGAGGGGCTGAAACAGGGGGCGAGAAACCGAGGGGCTGAAACAGAGGGCGAGAAACCGAGGGGTTGAAACCGAGGGTGAGAAACAGGGCGAGAAACAGAGGGGATGAAACAGAGGGGCTGAATCAGAGGGGCTGAATCAGAGGGCGAGAAACAGAGGGGCTGAAACAGGGAGCGAGAAACGGAGGGGCTGAAACAGAGGGCGAGAAACAGAGGGTTTGAAACAGAGGGTCAGAAACAGAGTGCGAGAAAAAGAGGGGCTGAAACAGAGGGCGAGAAACAGAGGGGCTGAAACAGAGGGGCTGAAACAGAGGGGCTGAAACAGAGGGACTGAAACATGGGGCGAGAAACAGAGGGGCTGAAACAGAGGGTGAGAAACAGAGGGGCTGAAACAGAGGGGCTAAAACAGAGGGTGAGAAACAGAGTGCGAGAAACAGAGGGGCTGAAACAGAGGGCGAGAAACAGAGGGGCTGAAACACAAGGTGAGAAACAGAGGGGCTGAAACAGAGCGGCTAAAACAGAGGGTGAGAAACAGAGTGCGAGAAACAGAGGGGCTGAAACAGAGGGCGAGAAACAGAGGGGCTGAAACAGAGGGGCTGAAACAGAGGGACAGAAACGGTGGGCGAGAAACAGAGGGCGAGAAACAGAGGGGCTGAAACAGAGGGGCTGAATCAGAGGGCGAGAAACAGAGGGGCTGAAACAGGGGGCGAGATACAGAGGGGCTGAAACAGAGGGCGAGAAACAGAGGGGTTGAAACAGAGGGTGAGAAACAGAGTGCGAGAAACACAGGGGATGAAACAGAGGGGCTGAATCAGAGGGGCTGAATCAGAGGGCGAGAAACTGAGGGGCTGAAACAGGGGGCGAGAAACGGAGGGGCTGAAACAGAGGGCGAGATACAGAGGGTTTGAAACAGAGTGTGAGAAACAGAGTGCGAGAAGAAGAGGGGCTGAAACAGAGGGCGAGCAACAGAGGGGCTGAAACAGAGGGACTGAAACATGGGGCGAGAAACAGAGGGGCTGAAACAGTGGGTGAGAAACAGAGGGGCTGAAACAGAGGGACCAAAACAGAGGGTGAGAAACAGAGGGGCTGAAACAGAGCGGCTGAAACAGAGGGCGAGAAACAGAGGGGCTGAAACAGAGGGGCTGAAACAGAGGGCGAGAAACAGAGGTCGAGAAACAGATGGGCTGAAACAGAGGGCTAGAAAGAGAGGTGCTGAAACAGAGTGTGAGAAACAGAGGGGCTGAAAAAATGGGCTGAAACAGAGAGCGAGAAACAGATGGGCTGAAACAGAGGGGCTGAAACAGTTTGGCTGAAACATTTTGTGAGAAACAGAGGGCGAGGAATAGAGAGCGAGAAACAGAGGGGCTGAAACAGAGGGAGAGAAACAGAGGTGAGAAACAGAGGGGCTGAAACAGAGGGCGAGAAACAGAGGGGCTGAAACAGAGGGCGAGAACCAGAGGGGCTGAAATAGAGGGTGAGAAACAGAGTGGCTGAAACAGAGGGTGAGAAACAGAGTGCGAGAAACAGAGGGGCTGAAACAGAGGGCGAGAAACAGAGAGGCTGAAACAGAGGGCGAGCAACAGAGGAGCTGAAACAGAGGGTGAGAAACAGAGGGGCTGAAACAGAGGGCGAGAAACAGAGGGGCTGAAACAGAGGGCGAGCAACAGGGGAGCTGAAACAGAGGGTGAGAAACAGAGGGGCTGAAACAAAGTGGATGAATCAGAGTGCGAGAAACAGAGGGGCTGAAACATACAGAAAGAAACAGAGGGGCTGCAACAGGGGGCGAGAAATGGAGGGTCTGAAACAGAGGGCGAGAAACAGAGGGGCTGAAACAGAAGTCAGAAACAGAGAGCGAGAAACAGAGGGGCTGAAACAGAGGGGCTGAAACAGAGGGCGAGAAACAGAGGGGTGAAACAGAGGGGCTGAAACAGGGGGCGAGAAACAGATGGGCTGAAACAGAGGGGCTGAAACAGGGGGCGAGAAACGGAGGGGCTGAAACAGAGGGCGAGAAACAGAGGGGTTGAAACAGAGGGGCTGAAACAGGGGGCGAGAAACGGAGGGGCTGAAACAGAGGGCGAGAAACAGAGGGGTTGAAACAGAGGGTGAGAAACAGAGTGCGAGAAACAGAGGGGCTGAAACAGAGGGTGAGAAACAGAGGGGCTGAAACAGAGGGCGAGAAACAGAGGGGCTGAAACAGAGGGCGAGCAACAGAGGAGCTGAAACAGTGGGTGAGAAACAGAGGGGCTGAAACAGAGTGGCTGAATCAGAGGGCGAGAAACAGAGGGGCTGAAGTACAGGGGCTGAAAGAGAGTGCAAGAAACAGAGGGCGAGAAACAGAGGGGAAGAAACAGAGGTGCTTAATCAGTGGGGCTGAAACAGAGGGTGAGAAACAGAGTGCGAGAAACAAAGGTGCTGAAACAGAGGGGCTGAAACAGAGGGCGAGAAACAGAGTGCGAGAAACAGAGGGGCAGAAACAGAGGGCAAGAAACAGAGGGGCTGTAACAGAGCGGCTGAAACAGAGGGCGAGAATCAGAGGGGCTGAAACAGAGGGGCTGAAACAGAGGGCGAGAAACAGAGGGCGAGAAACAGATGGGCTGAAACAGGGGGCGAGAAATGGAGGGGTTGAAACGGAGGGCGAGAAACAGAGGGGCTGAAACAGAGGGGCTGAAATAGAGGGCGAGAAACAGAGGGCGAGAAACAGAGGGCGAGAAACAGAGGGGCTGAAACAGAGGGACTGAAACAGTTTGGCTGAAACATTTTGTGAGAAACAGAGGGCGAGAAACAGAGAGCGAGAAACAGAGTGGCTGAAACATAGGGGCTGAAACAGAGTGCAAGAAACAGAGGGCGAGTAACAGAGGGGATGAAACAGAGGGGCTGAATCAGAGGGGCTGAATCAGAGGGCGAGAAACAGAGGGCGAGAAACAGAAGAGCTGAAACAGAGGGCGAGAAACAGAGGGGCTGAATCAGAGGGTGAGAAACAGTGGGGCTGAATCAGAGGGCTAGAAACATAGGGGCTGAAACAGGGGGCGAGAAACAGAGGGGCTGAAACAGACGGGCTGAATCAGAGGGCGAGAAACAGAGGGGCTGAAATAGAGGGTGAGAAACAGAGGGGCTGAAACAGAGGGACCAAAACAGAGGGTGAGAAACAGAGGGGCTGAAACAGAGCGGCTGAAACAGAGGGCGAGAAACAGAGGGGCTGAAACAGAGGGGCTGAAACAGAGGGCGAGAAACAGAGGTCGAGAAACAGATGGGCTGAAACAGAGGGCTAGAAAGAGAGGTGCTGAAACAGAGTGTGAGAAACAGAGGGGCTGAAAAAATGGGCTGAAACAGAGAGCGAGAAACAGATGGGCTGAAACAGAGGGGCTGAAACAGTTTGGCTGAAACATTTTGTGAGAAACAGAGGGCGAGGAATAGAGAGCGAGAAACAGAGGGGCTGAAACAGAGGGAGAGAAACAGAGGTGAGAAACAGAGGGGCTGAAACAGAGGGCGAGAAACAGAGGGGCTGAAACAGAGGGCGAGAACCAGAGGGGCTGAAATAGAGGGTGAGAAACAGAGTGGCTGAAACAGAGGGTGAGAAACAGAGTGCGAGAAACAGAGGGGCTGAAACAGAGGGCGAGAAACAGAGGGGCTGAAACAGAGAGGCTGAAACAGAGGGCGAGAAACAGAGGGGCTGAAACAGAGGGCGAGAAACAGAGGGGCTGAAACAGAGGGCGAGAAACAGAGGGGCTGAAACAGAGGGCGAGCAACTGGGGAGCTGAAACAGAGGGTGAGAAACAGAGGGGCTGAAACAAAGTGGATGAATCAGAGTGCGAGAAACAGAGGGGCTGAAACATACAGAAAGAAACAGAGGGGCTGAAACAGGGGGCGAGAAATGGAGGGTCTGAAACAGAGGGCGAGAAACAGAGGGGCTGAAACAGAAGTCAGAAACAGAGAGCGAGAAACAGAGGGGCTGAAACAGAGGGGCTGAAACAGAGGGCGAGAAACAGAGGGGTGAAACAGAGGGGCTGAAACAGGGGGCGAGAAACAGATGGGCTGAAACAGAGGGGCTGAAACAGGGGGCGAGAAACGGAGGGGCTGAAACAGAGGGCGAGAAACAGAGGGGTTGAAACAGAGGGTGAGAAACAGAGTGCGAGAAACAGAGGGGCTGAAACAGAGGGTGACAAACAGATGGGCTGAAACAGAGGGGCTGAAACAGAGGGGCAGAAACAGAGGGCGAGGAACAGAGAGCGAGAAACAGAGGGGATGAAACAGAGGGCCGGAATCAGAGGGGCTGAAACAGAGGGGCTGAAACAGAGTGCGAGAAACAGAGGGGCTGAAACAGAACGCGAGAAACAGGGTCTGAAACAGAGGGTCTGAAACAGAGGGGCTGAAACAGAGGGCGAGAAACAGAGTGGCTGAAACAGAGGGCGAGAAACAGACGGTCTGAAACAGAGGGGCTGAAACACAGGGCGAGAAACAGAGGGTCTGAAACAGAGGGGCTGAAACAGAGGGGCTGAAACAGTGGGCGAGGAACAGAGTGCGAGAAACAGAAGGGCTGAAACAGAGGGCGAGAAACAGAGGGTCTGAAACAGAGGGGCTGAAACAGAGGGGCAGAAACAGAGGGCGAGGAACAGAGGGCGAGAAACAGATGGGCTGAAACAGAGGTCGAGAAACAGAGGGTCTGAAACAGAGGGGCTGAAACAGAGGGCGAGAAACAGAGGGTCTGAAACAGAGGGTCTGAAACAGAGGGGCTGAAACAGAGGGCGAGGAACAGAGTGCGAGAAACAGAGGGGCTGAATCAGAACGCGAGAAACAGAGGGTCTGAAACAGAGGGTCTGAAACAGATTGGCTGAAACAGAGGGCAAGAAACAGAGGGGCTGAAACAGATTGGCTGAAACAGAGGGCGAGCAACAGTGGGGCTGAAAGATCGGGTGAGAAACAGAGGGGCTGAAACAGAGGGGCTGACTCAGAGGGCGATAAACAGAGGGGCTGAAACAGAGGGGCTGAAACAGGGGCGAGAAATGGAGGGGCTGAAAATGAGGGCGAGAAACAGAGGGGCTGAAACAGAGGGTGAGAAACAGAGGGGCTGCAACAGGGGGCGAGAAATGGAGGGGCTGAAACAGAGGGCGAGAAACAGAGGGTCTGAAACAGAGGGGCTGAAACAGAGGGCGAGAAACAGATGGGCTGAAACAGAGGGGCTGAAACAGAGAGCGAGAAACAGAGGGTGAGAAACAGAGTGCAAGAAAAAGAGGGGCTGAAACAGAGGGCGAGAAACAGAGGGGCTGAAACAGAGGGGCTGAAACAGAGGGCGAGAACCAGCGGGGCTGAAACAGGGGTGAGAAACGGAGGGGCTGAAACAGAGGGCGAGAAACAGAGGGGCAGAAACAGAGGGACTGAAACAGGGGGCGAGAAACAGAGGGGCTGAAACAGAGGGTGAGAAACAGAGGGGCTGAAACAGAGCGGCTAAAACAGAGGGTGAGAAACAGAGTGCGAGAAACAGAGGGGCTGAAACAGTGGGGCTGAAACAGAGGGGCTGAAACAGAGGGCGAGAAACAGAGGGCGAAAAACAGATGGGCTGAAACAGAGGGGCTGAAACAGAGGGCGAGAAACAGAGGGCGATAAACAGAGGGGCTGAAACAGAGGGGCTGAATCAGAGGGTGAGAAACAGAGGGGCTGAAACACGGGGCGAGAAATGGAGGGGCTGAAACAGAGGGCGAGAAACGGAGGGGCTGAAACAGAGGGGCTGAAACGGGGGGCGAGAAACAGAGGGTCTGAAACATAGGGCGAGAAACAGAGGGGCTGAAACAGAGGGCGAGAAACAGAGGGGCTGAAACAGGGGGTGAGAAACAGAGGGGCTGAAACAGAGGGCGAGAAACAGAGGGGCTGCAACAGGGGGCGAGAAATGGAGGGGCTGAAACAGAGGGCGAGAAACAGAGGGTCTGAAACAAAGGGGCTGAAACAGAGGGCGAGAAACAGATGGGCTGAAACAGAGGGGCTGAAACAGAGAGCGAGAAACAGAGGGTGAGAAACAGAGTGCGAGAAACAGAGGGGCTGAAACAGAGGGCGAGAAACAGAGGGGCTGAAACAGAGGGGCTGAAACAGAGGGCGAGAAACAGCGGGGCTGAAACAGGGGCGAGAAACTGAGGGGCTGAAACAGAGGGCGAGAAACAGAGGGTCAGAAACAGAGGGACTGAAACAGGGGGCGAGAAACAGAGGGGCTGAAACTGAGGGTGAGAAACAGAGGGGCTGAAACAGAGCGGCTAAAACAGAGGGTGAGAAACAGAGTGCGAGAAACAGAGGGGCTGAAACAGTGGGGCGGAAACAGAGGGGCTGAAACAGAGGGCGAGAAACAGAGGGCGAAAAACAGATGGGCTGAAACAGAGGGGCTGAAACAGAGGGCGAGAAACAGAGGGCGAGAAACAGAGGGGCTGTAACTGAGGGGCTGAATCCGAGGGCGAGAAACAGAGGGGCTGAAACAGTGGGTGAGAAGCAGTGGGGCTGAATCAGAGGGTGAGAAACAGAGGGGCTGAAACACGGGGCGAGAAATGGAGGTGCTGAAACAGAAGGCGAGAAACAGAGGGGCTGAAACAGAGGGGCTGAAACGGGGGGCGAGAAACAGAGGGTCTGAAACATAGGGCGAGAAACAGAGGGGCTGAAACAGAGGGCGAGAAACAGAGGGGCTGAAACAGGCGGCGAGAAACAGAGGGGCTGAAACAGAGGGCGAGAAACAGAGGGGCTGAAACAGAGGGGCTGAAACAGAGGGTGAGACACAGCGGGGCTGAAACAGAGGGGCTGAAACAGAGGGCGAGAAACAGAGGGGCTGAAACAGAGAGGCTCAAACAGAGGGCGAGAAACAGAGGGGCTGAAACAGAGCAGCTGAAACAGAGGGTGAGAAACAGAGGTGCTGCAACAGGGGGCGAGAAATGGAGGGGCTGAAACAGAGGGCGGGAAACAGATGGGCTGAAACAGAGGGGCTGAAACAGAGGGCGAGAAACAAAGGGACTGATACAGAGGGGCTGAAACAGAGGGGCTGAAACACAGGGTGAGAAACAGAGTGCGAGAAACAGAGGGGCTGAAACAGAGGGCGAGAAACAGAGGGCGAGAAACAGAGGGCGTGAAACAAATGGGCTGAAACAGAGGGGCTGAAACAGAGGGACTGAAACATGGGGCGAGAAACAGAGGGGCTGAAACAGAGGGTGAGAAACAGAGGGGCTGAAACAGAGGGGCTAAAACAGAGGGTGAGAAACAGAGTGCGAGAAACAGAGGGGCTGAAACAGAGGGTGAGAAACAGAGGGCGAGAAACAGAGGGGCTGAAACAGAGGGCGAGAAACAGATGGGCTGAAACAGTGGGCGAGAAACAGAGGGCGAGAAACAGAGGGGCTGAAACAGGGGGCGAGAAACAGAGGGGCTGAAACAGAGGGCGAGAAACAGAGGGGCTGAAACAGAGGGGCTGAAACAGCGGGCGAGAAACAGAGGGGCTGAAACAGTGGGTGAGAAGCAGAGGGGCTGAATCAGAGGGTGAGAAACAGAGGGGCTGAAACACGGGGCGAGAAATGGAGAGGCTGAAACAGAGGGCGAGAAACAGAGGGGCTGAAACAGAGGAGCTGAAACAGAGGGGCTGAAACGGGGGCGAGAAACAGAGGGTCTGAAACATAGGGCGAGAAACAGAGGGGCTGAAACAGAGGGCGAGAAACAGAGGGGCTGAAACAGAGGGGCTGAAACAGAGGGCGAGACACAGAGGGGCTGAAACAGAGGGGCTGAAACAGAGGGCGAGAAACAGAGGCGCTGAAATAGAGAGGCTGAAACAGAGGGCGAGAAACAGAGGGGCTGAAACAGAGCGGCTGAAACAGAGGGTGAGAAACAGAGGCGCTGCAACAGGGGGCGAGAAATGGAGGGGCTGAACCAGAGGGCGAGAAACAGATGGGCTGAAACAGAGGGCGAGAAACAGAGGGGCTGAAACAGGGGGCGAGAAACGGAGGGGCTGAAACAGGAGGCGAGAAACAGAGGGGCTGAAACAGAGGGGCTGAAACAGAGGGCGAGAAACAGAGGGGCTGAAACAGAGGGGCTGAAACAGAGGGCGAGAAACAGCGGGGCTGAAACAGGGGGCGAGAAACGGAGGGGCTGAAACAGCGGGCGAGAAACAGAGGGGCTGAAACAGAGGGTGAGAAACAGAGGGGCTGAAGCAGAGCGGCTAAAACAGAGGGTGAGAAACAGAGTGCGAGAAACAGAGGGTGAGAAACAGAGTGCGAAAAACAGAGGGGCTGAAACAGAGGGCGAGCAACAGAGGGGCTGAAACAGGTCGAGAAACAGATGGGCTGAAACAGAGGGGCTGAATCAGAGGGCGAGAAACAGAGGGCGAGAAACAGAGGGGCTGAAACAGAGGGGCTGAATCAGAGGGGCTGAATCAGAGGGCGAGAAAAAGAGGGACTGAAACAGGGGGCGAGAAACGGAGGGGCTGAAACAGAGGGCGAGAAACAGATGGGTTGAAACAGAGGGTGAGAAACAGAGTGCGGGAAAAAGAGGGGCTGAAACAGAGGGCGAGAAACAGAGGGACTGAAATAGAGGGGCTGAAACAGCGGGACTGAAACATGGGGCGAGAAACAGAGGGGCTGAAACAGAGGGTGAGAAACAGAGGGGCTGAAACAGAGGGGCTAAAACACAGGGTGAGAAACAGAGTGCGAGAAACAATGGGGCTGAAACAGAGGGCGAGAAACAGAGTGGCTGAAACAGAGGGGTTGAAACAGAGGGGCTGAAACAGTTTGGCTGAAACATTTTGTGAGAAACAGAGAGCGAGAAACAGAGTGGTTCAAACATAAGTGCTGAAACAGAGTGCAAGAAACAGAGGGCGAGAAACAGAGGGGATGAAACAGAGGGGCTAAATCAGAGGGGCTGAAACATAGGGCGAGAACCAGAGGGCGAGAAACAGAGGGGCTGAAACAGAGTAGCTGAATCAGAGGGCGAGAAACAGAGGGGCTGAAACAGGGGGCGAGAAACCGAGGGGCTGAAACAGCGGGCGAGAAACAGAGGGGCTGAAACAGAGGGTGAGAAACAGAGGGGCTGAAGCAGAGCGGCTAAAACAGAGGGTGAGAAACAGAGTGCGAGAAACAGAGGGTGAGAAACAGAGTGCGAAAAACAGAGGGGCTGAAACAGAGGGCGAGCAACAGAGGGGCTGAAACAGAGGTCGAGAAACAGATGGTCTGAAACAGAGGGGCTGAAACAGACGGCGAGAATCAGAGGGCGAGAAACAGAGGGGCTGAAACAGAGGGGCTGAAACAGAGGGGCTGAATCAGAGGGCGAGAAACAGAGGGGCTGAAACAGGGGGCGAGAAACGGAGGGGCTGAAACAGAAGGTGAGAAACAGAGGGGTTGAAACAGAGGGTGAGAAACAGAGTGCGGGAAAAAGAGGGGCTGAAACAGAGGGCGAGAAACAGAGGGGCTGAAATAGAGGGGCTGAAACAGAGGGACTGAAACATGGGGCGAGAAACAGAGGGGCTGAAACAGAGGGTGAGAAACAGAGGGGCTGAAACAGAGGGGCTAAAACACAGGATGAGAAACAGAGTGCGAGAAACAATGGGGCTGAAACAGAGGGCGAGAAACAGAGGGGCTGAAACAGAGGGGTTGAAACAGAGGGGCTGAAACAGTTTGGCTGAAACATTTTGTGAGAAACAGAGGGCGAGAAACAGAGAGCGAGAAACAGAGTGGTTGAAACATAAGTGCTGAAACAGATTGCAAGAAACAGAGGGCGAGAAACAGAGGGGATGAAACAGAGGGGCTGAAACAGAGGGGCTGAAACAAAGGGCGAGAAACAGAGGGGCTGAAACAGGGGGCGAGAAACGGAGGGGCTGAAACAGAGGGCGAGAAACAGAGGGGTTGAAACAGAGGGTGAGAAACAGAGGGCGAGAAACAGAGGGGATCAAACAGAGGGGCTGAATCAGAGGGGCTGAATCAGAGGGCGAGAAACAGAGGGGCTGAAACAGAGGGGCTGAAACAGAGGGCGAGAAACAGAGGGGCTGAAACAGGGGGCAAGAAACGGAGGGGCTGAAACAGAGGGCGAGAAACAGAGGGGTTGAAACAGAGGGTGAGAAACAGAGGGCGAGAAACAGAGGGGATCAAACAGAGGGGCTGAATCAGAGGGGCTGAAACAGAGGGCGAGAAACAGAGGGGTTGAAACAGAGTGTGAGAAGCAGAGTGCGAGAAAAAAAGGGGCTGAAACAGAGGGCGAGAAACAGAGGGGCTGAAACAGAGGGGCTGAAACACGGGGCGAGAAATGGAGGGGCTGAAACAGAGGGCGAGAAACAGAGGGGCTGAAACAAAGGGATTAAAACAGAGGGGCTGAAACAGGGGGCGAGAAACAGAGGGGCTGAAACAGAGGGCGAGAAACAGAGGGGCTGAAACAGGGGGCGAGAAACAGAGGGGCTGAAACAGAGGGCGAGAAACAGAGGGGCTGAAACAGAGGGGCTGAAACAGAGGGGCTGAAACAGAGGGACTGAAACATGGGGCGAGAAACAGAGGGGCTGAAACAGAGTGTGAGACACAGAGGGGCTGAAACAGAGGGGCTAAAACAGAGGGTGAGAAACAGAGTGCGAGAAACAGAGGGGCTGAAACAGAGGGTGAGAAACAGAGGGCGGAAACACAGGGCGAGAAACAGATGGGCTGAAACAGAGGGGCTGAAACAGAGGGCGAGAAACAGAGGGTCTGAAACAGAGGGGCTGAAACATAGGGTGAGAAACAGCGGGGCAGAAACAGAGGGGCAGAAACAGAGGGCGAGAAACAGAGGGGCTGAAACAGAGGGTGAGAAACAGAGGGGATTAAACAGTGGGTGAGAAACAGAGGGGCTGAAACAGTGGGTGAGAAGCAGAGGGGCTGAATCAGAGGGTGAGAAACAGAGGGGCTGAAACACCGGGCGAGAAATGGAGGGCCTGAAACAGAGGGCGAGAAACAGAAGGGCTGAAACAGAGGGGCTGAAACACAGGGGCTGAAACATGGGGCGAGAAACAGAGTGTCTGAAACAGTGGGCGACAAACAGATGGGCTGAAACAGGGGGCGAGAAACAGAGGGGCTAAAACAGAGGGCGAGGAACAGAGGGGCTGAAACAGAGGGGCTGAATCAGAGGGCGAGAAACAGAGGGGCTGAAACAGTGGGTGAGAAGCAGAGGGGCTGAATCAGAGGGTGAGAAACAGAGGGGCTGAAACACGGGGCGAGAAATGGAGGGGCTGAAACAGAGGGCGAGAAACAGAGGGGCTGAAACAGAGGGGCTGAAACGGGGGGCGAGAAATAGAGGGTCTGAAACATAGGGCGAGAAACAGAGGGGCTGAAACAGAGGGCGAGAAACAGAGGGGCTGAAACAGGGGGCGAGAAACAGAGGGGCTGAAACAGAGGGCGAGAAACAGAGGGGCTGAAACAGAGGGGCTGAAACAGAGGGTGAGACACAGCGGGTCTGAAACAGAGGGGCTGAAACAGAGGGCGAGAAACAGAGGGGCTGAAACAGAGAGGCTGAAACAGAGGGCGAGAAACAGAGGGGCTGAAACAGAGTGGCTGAAACAGAGGGTGAGAAACAGAGGAGCTGCAACAGGGGGCGAGAAATGGAGGGGCTGAAACAGAGGGCGAGAAACAGATGGGCTGAAACAGAGGGGCTGAAACAGAGGGCGAGAAACAGAGGGGCTGAAACAGGGGGCGAGAAACGGAGGGGCTGAAACAGAGGGCGAGAAACAGTGGGGTTGAAACAGAGGGTGAGAAACAGAGGGGCTGAAACAGAGGGGCTGAAACAGAGGGCGAGAAACAGTGGGGCTGAAACAGAGGGGCTGAAACAGAGGGCGAGAAACAGCGGGGCTGAAACTGGGGGTGAGAAACGGAGGGGCTGAAACAGCGGGCGAGAAACAGAGGGGCTGAAACAGAGGGTGAGAAACAGAGGGTCTGAAGCAGAGCGGCTATAACAGAGGGTGAGAAACAGAGTGCGAGAAACAGAGCGTGAGAAACAGAGTGCGAGAAACAGAGGGGCTGAAACAGAGGGCGAGCAACAGAGGGGCTGAAACAGAGGTCGAGAAACAGATAGGGTGAAACAGAGGGGCTGAAACAGAGGTCGAGAAACAGAGGGCGAGAAACAGAGGGGCTGAAACAGAGGGGCTGAATCAGAGGGGCTGAATCAGAGGGCGAGAATCAGAGGAGCTGAAACAGGGGGCGAGAAACGGAGTGGCTGAAACAGAGGGCGAGAAACAGAGTGGTAGAAACAGAGGGTGAGAAACAGAGTGCGGGAAAAAGAGGGGCTGAAACAGAGGGCGAGAAACAGAGGGGCTGAAATAGAGGGGCTGAAACAGAGGGACTGAAACATGGGGCGAGAAACAGAGGGGCTGAAACAGAGGGTGAGAAACAGAGGGGCTGAAACAGAGGGGCTAAAACACAGGGTGAGAAACAGAGTGCGAGAAACAAAGGGGCTGAAATAGAGGGGCTGAAACAGAGGGACTGAGACATGGGGCGAGAAACAGAGGGGCTGAAACAGAGGGCGAGAAACAGAGGTGTTGAAACAGAGGGGTTGAAACAGAGGGGCTGAAACAGTTTGGCTGAAAAATTTTGTGTGAAACAGAGCGCGAGAAACAGAGAGCGAGAAACAGAGTGGTTGAAACATAAGTACTGAAACAGAGTGCAAGAAACAGAGGGTGAGAAACAGAGGGGATGAAACAGAGGGGCTAAATCAGAGGGCGAGAAACAGAGGGGCTGAAACAGAGGGCGAGAAACAGAGGGGCTGAAACATAGGGCGAGAACCAGAGGGCGAGAAACAGAGGGGCTGAAACAGAGGAGCTGAATCAGAGGGCGAGAAACAGAGGGGCTGAAACAGAGGGCGAGAAACAGATGGGCTGCAACAGAGGGCGAGAAAAAGAGCAGCTGAAACAGAGGGCGACAAACTGAGGGGCTGAAACAGAGGGCGAGAAACAGAGGGGCTGAAACAGTGGGTGAGAAAC